>NW_027263537.1:1706852-2124511 GCF_042370955.1 Sodiomyces alcalophilus JCM 7366
CCTATAATCCTGCCTTTGATATATCTGCCACCAGTGATCATAGCAGAAGCAGGGTAAATCCAAGGGCACACACTAGCCCTGCTAGAGAAGCTCTCACTGTTCCCGCTCTGCTCCGGTCCTGCTCCCTGGTCCCGTCGCCATCACCATCGCCGCCGCTGTCGCCATCGCCATCGCTGTCTGTGTCTCCCTTACTCTCATCATCGCTCAAGGGCAAGGGCGACGGCATCTCTGGGTCCTCCACGCGCATGTCACGGTCCTCTGCCGAAGCCTCTCCGAACTCACCTCCAAACGCGATGACTGGGAAAGGAACAAAGACGGGCTTCCCGACGGCATTTTGCGCATAAGACTCAAGTGTCTGGTTCGCCAAAGGATTGACAACGCCAACCATGCCCATGGAGCAGTGCGAATCCTGGGCGCAGTAGAAGAAGATGGGCTCCGTGTCATTGACGACGACACGGAAGACTCGCTCCTGTTTCGGTCGTCAGTAGGCCACTTCGTCCCGCTGGCCGATCCCTCGTGGAGGGAAACCCACCGGTTCTTCCGCTTCGACCGTCACGAATCCGGAGAAGAAACCCCCGTCGTTGACGGGTGCACAGGGCTGTGTGTACTCGCCCCTGACGACGCTGTGACTCCCTGGGTGGAAATGAAACTCCAAAGTGTCGCCCACATCGGCTTTGGTCGTATCTGGCGTGAACGATTCGGGTACGATGCCGACATCGATGCGTATGATTTCCGCGTAGGCTAGCGATGCCAATACGACGGCCACAAATAGGTGCAACAGCATGCTGTAATGTTGGTTTGATTCAGGAAATTGAGACGCACTGGACTCAGCGAACGGCTGCCATGTCGAGTCGGTTGCTTCAGTATTAAAGCATTCGGTATTCACTGACATTGCAGACGTCGACCTCGATGTATTTGCCTCGATCTATTTTCATCTTTCTTGCCTGCATGTCCTTTGATGCGGGCCGCTGATAATGGGCATCTCTTTGTTAGACCTCCCTGCAACCGTCACACTTGATCTAGCGTCGTGCTCAGGGTTGGCTGAAAGAAGGTGACGAGGGATTCTAAATCAAAGCTTCGGAATTGGCACCTGTGTTAATAATAGTACACGCTGCACTCCCAGCATCTCCCTGCCTTTACCCTTTCAGGACGGCACTGCCATATGTATGTAAGGGCGGCAGAAGATGGGGTTTCCAAGGTCAGTTGAGCCATATACTAGATGACCTTCGCAGGACGACAAGAACATGCCCAGGGGGATGTTTAGATGGGGTCTCTATGCCAAGTGTTACCACGGTAGGGTCTTTCATTTCACTGGGAAGCTTCTCGTTCGATACAGATCAAATGTCCGATACCAGTGAAACATGTGAGTTGATACAGTCAACCACTACTGAACATAGCATCTGTTCGAAATAAGCCACACTGTTCGTGACTGGTCTTGGGCTATTTAGATGGTGCAAGTCGTGAGATCGCCTCCTCACGGGATTATCACCTACATACATCATCAACATACATGATACCCAGAAGCAGAAAGGCCCAGAAAAGCACTCCTGCTATCTCACTACCACGCCATGATCTCACATAGTGTTGACAGTCTACGACTGTACTTGGCGTCCAAGACGGTCCGAGAACAACAGAAATACGACGCCAAGGAAGCCCAGGAATCAGATGAGAAGGAGAGAGAGTCGAGATTCAGGAGATGGCTATCACTGATTCAATACTGGTTGAAGCCGAGCGACTCTGAAGTCGCCGAGAGCTGCTTCGTCCCTTGCCCCAAGGTGACTTTCCTCATCGACAAACCAGACGAGATGCGCTGCCAGATCTGCAAGTGCACGCGGCTGCTCTTCCGGGACGAAGCAAACGGCCAAGAAGCGGACGGCTCTTGGAGGGACAGCGTCCCGGCCATGATGCCCTGCGGACACGTAGCGGGGGCGGCATGCTTGGATGTCTGGTTTGCGGATCACGATACCTGCCCCTTCTGCCGCCGACGTCTCGTGCATCGCAAGTGCGGGCACAAGGTGGCGACGCGATACGTCACGCATGAAAGCCTGTTCCTCATCCCGACAACCATACCCGAGGGCGGCACGATCCCAGATCTGTGCATCAAGTGCCAGCGGAGGGGACTGTTGCGCACTGTAAACGTCAGGTACCAGGCGTGCCGTCGAAGGTTTGTTAATGCGCGGGAGAGATTTCAGAAATCACCTGGCGAGGTAGAGCTGGCGGCACTGGTGGATAGGAAGTCGGAGCTTGAGAGACTCGTTTTCGAAGAGTACCATGTCCAAGTCATAAATGCATGGCTGAGGCACTGGTAAAGGATTAAGAAGAGGTAGGATCGAGACGAGGCCAACGGCATGGTGGAATTCCAGTGAGGGTTCATTCGCACGACGGCGAGCTGGCGCCACAATGAAAGGTATAGAAAGATTGTGAGATACTCGAGAAGCCTTGGTTGACACGAACTAACGGGCATCCTTTGAATGAAGAATGCATAGGCACTACCCTTTCATCTGAATCCGTTCGAAAGAAAAGTAGACGCGAGGGATGGGAGTCTATAGAACAAAGGACCACCGCCCACCAAGCCCTCAAGACCAGAATGACATGGTTGGAATGTGATCTTTGTTTAGCATATCCCATGGACAATGGAAAGCTTCTCATGTTACCGCTTTTGGGAGACTCGCAGGAGCTTCCGCGCAATAGACTCGGACAGATGAACTTGTACATAATAGTCGGTGGCCCGTCCCGGAGGGCTGGTGTCTTGACGATTCCCTAGAGACCACTACCCCTGGATAACACTGACAGACTATCTAGACAAGCCCGACAGCGGCATTTATTTGTAGGTACACCTTTCCCTGGCTCCCCAGTTTCAACGACTCGGCTGATTGAAGGTTCAAGACATCTAGCCGATACGACACTCGAAGACGAAGCAGCACCATGGAGGGCTACTATCCCAAGTGGTCCCACCCTATGGCGTCGAAGAGATACCATGACGAGATTGCCTTGGGTCAACCACCGAAAAAGAGGGTCAGGATGACCGAAGATCGGGCGAGAGGCGATGGACCACACGTCCATGAGAACAGGCACGCAATGCTGGCGAGGTGGGCGATGTTCCAGGAGCCAGATCGCACAGGGTATCATGACGGCCAACGGGAGGACTTGAGAAGGATGCTTGGCCTGCCGAGGCCGAGAAAACGGCTGTCGAGTATGAAAACGATATCATCGCGACATTTCGTTCCTCCCATCCGGGCTGCCATGGCCGCGGCCGGCGATGCCCTAGATGAAGATGAGTCCAATCCAACCTCTTTTTCGTCCAAGAAGCCCCTGACCCCCCACCCACAAGTTGGTCCAGAACCCTCGTCAAAGGCGAAAAAGAAGAAGAAGAAGAAAAAGAAGAAGGCAGCGCCCCTGGACCAGCTACCGTCCAAGCCAACGCCTCAGGATCCACCTCCCGAGACGGTGTCGCCGACAGACCAAGCACTGGCAGAACTGAGCCCGTTGTCTCCCGGAGCCATCGCATCGGGGCACGATTTCTTCTTCCCGGACATGCGGGTGATCGCCGTGCCGGAGCTGATCAATCTGGACGCCGTCATCAGCAACCCGCCGCCCAACACCGTCGGCGCCAAGGGGCAGAACATCATCGCCGCCATCGGCGACCTGCTCAGCCTTGCGGACGAGCTCGCGAACCACCCCCCGCTGGCGGAAGACTCGGGCCCTCGGCGCAACATCCTCCTCCGGATGCGCGACGTCTTTGACCGGACCGACATCGACGCCGTCGACGTGCCCAAGGCGAGGCGGAAGCTCGCGACCGCCCGCGCAAAGTGTGCCGAATACAAACAGTGGCACCCGCACGGCATGCGGCAGAACGGGAAGACGAACAGTACCATGGTCAGCATACTGTCCGAGGAGGTCATCCCCCGGCTGATCCAACGGGAGGCGAACGCCGGGGCGCTGAGGAGCACCCTATTCCAGGGCGATTACATGGGCAGTCTCTTCGTGTGGTGGCTGCGCCAGGTCGAATACCTGGTGTCGACGGAGCTGGAGTTTGCGCCGCGGGCCGAGGCGGAGCCACACCTCAGCAATGTTGTCGTGGCTTCGTCGCATTCAGATGTCGTTCAAGTCGCCATTGTGTAGTTGTTGGCCCGGCGTATACATGGTCAGGGACAGGGAGTTGTCTTGCTTGTCGGGAGCGGTTTGCGGTTTTCGTTGCATGTCATTTCGACATGAAGGTCTCGTGGCACCGTGGAATTGTCTGCTTTAGACCCTTGGATCATATAAGATTCGTTGTTTGTCCTGTCTTCTTCATCATGATATGCATGGCCCTCGTGTTTCCCGACGAGAGCCCCAGCCAACAACCTCCGTCCCCTGCGATGACAAGCGACAAGCCGCCCCAACTCCGATGCTGAGCCGTATCATCATCAAAGGCAAGCCCGAAAAAAAAAGAAAAAGGATGATGAAAATAGAATAAAAAGAAACAAGAGAAATGGGTGTATGAGACCATTGCCAATTCCATCCAAACAAACCCCCACCCAATGTGTTACAAAAAGTAGTCGGCCACAGGCTTCTTAGCAGGCATCCCCCGGGAATCTTGAGGGGCCGCCTGAAAGACGCGGTATCTCCGCGCAGGCCCGTGCCTTGGAACCGCGTCGCCCTCCTGCATGACGCCCTTGGCCGAGACGCCGGCGCTGCGCGTCACGTCGCCGTTGCTCCGCGCAAAGAGCCCCGTCCCGGAAGGTTCGTCGCAGAGCTCCAGCAGGGCGGCGACGTTGCCGCAGCGGTAGCAGTAGTTGGGCGCGGACCAGACGGTGACGATGGACGAGTCGAACATTTCCTTGAAGCCCTCCATGACGAGCTGGTGGGCGCGCGCGATGAGGGAGATGTCGTTGCAGTGGTTGAAGACCTTGACAATATCAGCTCCAAACAGGAACCCGGCGCCCCGCGGCGAGAGGCCCCAGCCGTCAATCTCGTCCGGGTCCGACCAGAGAAGGTCGCACATGGCGCCCTCGTGCGGCACTTCTTGCTTTCGGTCCAGCAGCCGGATCTTATCCACCGTGTCGATGAGCGGGCTCAGCCCTCCGTGCACGCACAGGACGGCGCCGGTGTGGTTTCCTATGCTGCCCCCGCTGCTCCCTGATGCGCCGCTTCCCGGGGGGCCCGTCCTGTCGCCCGTGTCGCCCGCACCGCTGCGCCCGCTCCTGGTGACGCTGGTGACCACGGGACTTGCACTCCCAGCGTCATGGCCCCTGGCGCCGTCGTTGTTATTGATGTTATTGTCGCTGTTGACGGCGTCTGGATGGGATTCGTCGTCGTCTGATTGCCTCTGGAATCGGCTCATGATGGAGCCCGTATGGTCGCACACTTCAATCTCGACGTCGTCCTGCACATTTTCGTGTTGGGGCCTGTCGCTGAGGGAGTTTGAGGCACCGAGGACGATGGCGCCGAGGGCGAGGTAGTCGAACACGTCGCAGCAATATCGCCAAACGTTGGCGGAGCCGTACTTGCGCATGCATTCGTCGTAGAAGCCGTAGACGGTGGTGATCTGGCGAGACTCGTGGTTGCCTCTGATAAGAGTCATGCGGTCGGGGTAGCGAACTTTGAGGCAGAGGAGGAGGAGGAAGGTTTCGAGGGAGTAAAAGCCACGGTCAACAAAGTCGCCTGGCGAGAGAGAGTCGAGCTCGGTCAGTCGGTCGGCCCCCATTCGGTCAATCACTGTAGCAGGAAAACGCACCCATGAAGAGATAATTTGTGTCTGGAACATCACCGCCGACCCGGAATAGCTCCATGAGATCGTGGAATTGGCCGTGGATGTCGCCGCATATCTTGTGAGCTACCGTTAGCCCCTGCTGCATGTCGAGCAAACCAACTACTCTCGCCTAGACCCATGAAACACCTCCATCCCCAACTGCGGCGTGAAGATGGTGTAGACATACCGTGACGGGTGCGGTAACTGTGACGACGTTTCCCTCTTCGATGAGCAGCTCGCGGGCTTTGTGGCAGAGCTGTCGGACCTCGGCTTCGGGGATCGGCCGACATGCGCGCAACTGCGCGATCGCTCTGTAGGAACGCGCGTCAGCACGGAGCAAGAAGAGAGAGCTTCGAGGCAGCCAAACCTGTCGAGATCATTCATGTTGGATGGGCTGTTTGTATGTTGCAGCGAACCGGAGGGCGCGTCGTCGCTTCGGTCAGTGGCACGCGGTGCACTGTTGGGTGTAGGAATCGCGGCTTTCTTGGACGGTCATGAGAGATCTGTCTATCCCATGCCGCCTCTCTCTATCTCATTCGGAAAAGTGTGGGGATGCGTTGGTGGACACTATGGCGCGCGTCGGTCGAGTTGGTTCTGTCGTGCGAAAATTGGATGCAGAGTTGGGTTGCCAGTCGCCAGCACTCGGTGGGGTTTTAGTGCATTATTATTGTACCTGTCAGTCCAGGAACGTGTTGACGTACCCCAGCAAGTCACTTTCTTATCGGAGATTGTGTGGCGCAAGATAAAGTGGCTTGACTGTGGCTGGTTCCCGGTACGTTAGGTACGAATACAGTCAGTCGCATTGGCATCAAGAAACCGAATTGCCGAGAATTTTAGCAGCTCGTAACTCACGTACGATCAATCCAGCTTTCCCACCGAGCTCGCCGCCCGACGTCCTAGGACTCTCCACTGCGTAGCCTCGCTCAATTGCACGAGCATGACACGGTCATAGGTAAGGATAATCAAAACGGACTCCAAAGACGATCAATTGACTGTTGTCCTACCAGCGCCGTCTCCCATCCCTGCCCCACGACGACGAACACACACGGCACGCAATCCATCATGCCGCCATACCTACACCCGAGGTCACGCATGACCTCATCCCTCTTCGCTACCACCGTCTTCGCCAGCTTCCTCGTCGTCGGCCTACCGCATATCCTCCCATGCCCCGCGCCGCGCGTCACATATGCCGACGGTGACGTGGTCGTCGGCGAGGACGGCCGCCGCAGGAGGCGGAGGAGGCGCGACAACCCCGAGATCAAGGACGGCATGGTGCAGTTCAACCAGATGGGCGACGACGAAGGCGAGGCCCAGCACATCACCGAGGGGAGCTCGCAGCGTGAATGCCCCGTGCCGAAACCGGGCGGGATACTGGGCGAATGGTTGGGTTTCCATGCGGATAAGGGAAAGCGCGAGAGCGAGGGCGAGGGCCAGCGGATCCAGAGACCAAGAGATGACAGGTAACCGGAGGCAGTCATCGAAGGGGTGAGGAACGTGGAAGAAACATATACCCGCTTTTTATGAACAAGAGTCCGTCTGAGAGCACCATGGGAACGAATTACCGCTTGGTCTCCATCTATTCCACTTCCAATGTACATGTACACGATCAAATATTCAGAGATGCAAGAGCACATAATGACCTACCTGAGCTTTACGAGGCATCCGAGGAGCTCCGCCGGCCATTGCCCATTCGATGACTGAAGCCCGAACACGAAAACCAAAGTTGAGCGACAAGTCAAGAACCAATCCAACCCATTGACCATGTTCCCTTGCACGCTCTTTTTCGGTTCGATGACCGGTTCAAATCAAGTCAAACTCTCGGATGCAGACCACCTTGCAGCTCATGTTATGCCAGAAGGTGAGACAGGAGAGTGGGAGAGTGGGAGTCTTTGACTCGAGCTGCATTGTCGTTGTTGCGGCATGGCTATCTGATGAACCAACATCGCGGGACCAAGACTTGGCCGAGACTTGGAACTCATAGGACCTTTGTATATCATCAACAACTAATTATATCCTTCTGCTTTATGACATTGGTACATCCAAAATATACAAGGGCCCATCTCCTATTAACTGAGCGACTAAAGACACTACCCGTGTTTCCCTGTCTGCCATATCTCCTCCTTTTCATTTATTTTCTTTCCTTCTTTCTTTCACTTGCATTTTAGGAGGCATGTCGATCATGCCACTTGACAACCCGGAAGCTGTTCAGTGTCCAGTCTGCTAACTATACCTAGCTGGGCTCTTTTCTTCTATCTCTATTACTGTCACGGCGTTTTGGTAGCGCAGGGTGAACAAGTCGACCTCGAAACAACACGCCAGTGCCTGGTCCTCACAGACAACACATTATCAGGCTCGTGCAGGGCCTCGGCCTAGGCCGGTTCGCCAACTCCGATAGCATCTTCAACCTGGGCCTGAACCAGAACATCCAGCGCTCGCCCAGCTGCAGCAGTTGGCGCAACTGCGGTCATGACATCTTGGTACTGTTTGCAGGATCTTGGCACCTTTGTCAAGCCTGCGACTCTTTCTACGGAGCTTCGAGTGTCAGAATCTAGACTTGGAGACTGGGCCGGGTCGGGACGGCAAGCGGGGGCCCCGGAGAGATACCCAAACCTATCCCCTAGTTGGGGTAGTTTTCAGTCAATCGTTCGGCCAAAGGTCAACTCTCGTCCAAACCAAGCGACTATTTCTTCGGTCGTGGCTCTGATGGCATGCCGCTCCGTCGAAGCTGAGACCAGAACCTCAACATGGCACTGGCGTTTCTTGGGATGATTTCAATGTCGTGAGAGGGGATCCAGACGTAGCCCCTTACGCACGTTACCGTGCCCGTTAGAGTGTGGCTTAACGGCGAGGAACTGATAGCATGTCGTTCCGTGAGCAGCTACTCGGTCTGAATAGTGTCGTCCGAGCACTATCGTCTGGAAGACATGCCGCATTCATTACTGCCCAATCAGCCAGATCTTCCGTCCAGGCTACGAGGTTCATGATGGATTTCCCGAGATCCCTTCAGGTTGAGGTTTCACAGGTGACACGGAAACGGTACCAGGATGAAGATGCAAGGCCGAGCAGGGGGGTTTGTGGGGCGGTTAGCTCGGCTCGCTGGAGGTGCTTGGGTACATACGTTGTCCGTGCATGGCCCATGCGTTGGGGTGTCAAACCTTATTTGACTCTTCGCAGAATTTTTATCCAATAATAGTTAAAGCCTAGTCTCATTCTCCACAACTAACCCCGCGCATGATCTCATCAGACGTTACGGCCAAGATGCTCCCAAAAATGCACCCTCGGGTACCAAAGCGTCCAGGTCTTCAGACTTCATCTGATCCCCATCTCTGGCTTCGTCTCACGTACTTTCGTCTCGTCTCGGACGCCCTTGCGTCATGTCATATTTTATGCCGCCTTTCGCTGGCTGGCCAGAGACTCCTTCATCGGATGGCTGACTTTCCGGTGAAGTTACGAATATGTACCTCTTGCATGCGTGCTTTCGTCATGTTGCCTGGACGACGTTGGAACCATCGGACACTATCGCGAGACTATCGCAGGACGATGCATTTGACGACACAGAACCAAACGACTCTTGGCTTGACTTTCTCTTATCTCGGACATGCCGAAGACGCGTGCTGGCATCTGCCCGATTGCATTGAAGCCAAGTGGTTGTCGTGCTCTGAGCCGCCGAGTTCATCGTCCCTATCCCATACAACAGCCTAGCGGGAGTCAGCCCAGCATATAATTACTTTGATTCAGGTCGGTTTCAGGAGATCTCTGTGTACCTAGGGTCCTGTGGTTTTTGGTCTTTGGTGTTCTGTTCCTTCTCTTCGCCGGGGGCCTGGCCTTCGTTTTCTCATAGAACACCGGCCTCGCCTTGACCTCCCTTCGGGCTAAGACCTTTCCGAGCCCTTTGCTTGGGCCTATACGTCGGAAACTTTACCTGATCGACTCTTGGCGGGGAAAGTGCCATATCTTGTCTACGTGCCAAGTGACGCCGGGCCCCTTTTTCTTTTTCGAGGTCCTTGGAGACGTGGGACGTCATCCCACCCCCGTCCTCGAATCCCCTTGGGAGGGTTTCCTCAAACCGGATGGCGCGTGGGTTCGTGATTTGCGACGCATCGGATCACCCAAGCGCCCTTTGTCGCGTCGCCAAGGTGATGGTTAGTGTACGGAAACTCTAGCTGCCGCCACCAGGACCGCGTTCCATCGTGCCTGGCCCTGCTGGATCGTGTGTATAAGATGACGGCTCCGTCCGACGGTTGTTGATATTTTCCATTCTACCTCATCCCAAAAGTAACCAGTCAGTTTGGCTAGCCAGAGTCTTGTCGTTTTCCGTTTTGTTTCTTCGTTTCTTCTTTTCTTTTTTATTCTTATTATTCACCCAGAGGTAGGAGATTGCCCCATATGCATCGATATTCATCATCCAGCTAACCGACTTCCACAGCTGTGCTCTTCGTTTCTTTCACTCCTTCAAGATACCCCTATAGAAGTTCAGAGCTGTGCTCCCTGTCGCGTTCATTACTATTCTTTTTCCCTTTTGATACCACCTCCCTCGACTACCACCATCCTTACATTATTCGCCTTTATCCACACCGAAAATGAAGTTCTTCACCGTCGTCCTTACGGGCCTCGCCGCCACCTTCGTCGCCGCCGCTCCGGCCGCCGTGGTTGAGGAGGCTCCCGTCACCGCTCTGACGACCCTCGAAGCGAGGAGCACCTTTGACCTCTCCCGGCTCAACGGTCTCCAGGGCTTCCAGAATGTCGACCTCAACTATCTCCTCCGTCTCAACCAGGTCAACCTCAACCTTTTCCACCAGCTCGGCCAGGGCCAGAACCTCAACCTCCTGGCATTCTCCCACCTCTTCAACGCCCAGTCGTTTGATGTCCGCTCCCTGCTACAGCTCCAGCAGCTCCACACCGTCCTCGCCTTCCACCAGCAGGGCCTCTTCAACAACCTCAACCTCGCCAACCTGCACCTCGGCGGCCTAAATCTCGGCCTCATCCAGAACGTCCATGGTATCGACCTGGGCCAGTTCATTGGCCGGGACGTCATTGGCCGCGTCCACGACATTGCCCACCAGCCGAGTATGCGTGTCATTTACCCTTTCTCTTCTTTATGATGGACGACTAGGCACTGACGTGTTTCCCTTGAAACAGCTCACTTTGTGGTGACTCCCAGGCAGTAAATCGTTAGAGAGCGCGGCGTTGCTTTTGTAGACCGGTCTTTTTTCTTCAGCTGGGATCGAGCGCTGGAGCTCTCCCAAGGCGGGAGATCGACCAGTGTCATACAGTCGGATATGGGGCGATACCCCTGGCGCAGAGCTGGCCTTGCAATCGACCCGGAGCACAGTGTCTCGTCGGTTCGGTGTTTTCAGATGAAAACGTCAGGGGTAGAGTTATTAGAGGAGGATGAAGGCAGTACGATAATGCGTGACCATATCAGCGGCAGCATCATACGCGTTATACATATAATGAATGAAACGATTTTCAAGGCAATACGTAATCACGAACCGCTTCATATGCCTCGACCGTGACTCCACTGCCACTATGGTGGCAGTGGACTCGATTCCTCTCGCTCTGCAAACAATGTCCTACGGATACAGTACGGTCCGGAGCATGGCTGTTTGATGTTTGATGTTTGTTATTGTTTTCGCATCGTATTGCACGGGCAGCAGCTTTTCACATACGTCAGTGATGACGTCGGTCCATTCTGATCCCGCGGCCTGCAGCCATGCGCTTCCCATGTATCATGCAGCTTCTGTTGAAGTTGACTGTGTCGAGGAGCTATGACCTCACAAGCCCTGCTTGTACGAGGGGACGGGACGGTTTGAACGAACGGGCTGTTGTCGTTGCTCGGTAACCAATACAACGGTCCTCGACGGCTTGAACCTAAAGAGAAATTGAAAAGGAACAAGAGAAGGGAAAGGGGGAAAAGGAAGAAACAAGGGAGGAAAGGAATTGACTCTGGTGTTAGACAAACCCTGAGTGGCCTTGGCTGTGCACTACCGACTGACAGCAGAGCATGCTTATTACCACCGTCTGAAACGACATCCGAACTGAATCCGACAACCTGTTTCCAAGACGTCCACGGTCATCTACTCTTTCCGTCCCCGTGGCGTGAGCGGTTATTGAACGCATTGTGGCGTCGATTCTGGACTTTCCATTCGCGATGGTCCCAAAAGGCGCAGGACCCCAGCGGGAATCATCTCCGGTACGGATTACTTGAATTTATATAGTACATGTCAGGTATTAAGCTTGCACGACTTGCAGACTTGCAACACGAAGCAGTTATGCTACATGGCACGGCGTTTGTGCCTACTTTGCACTTTGTACGTCGACTTGAGGTAATGAGGTCGGTCGGAAAGCCTGGGTGATCGTCCCGATGGTGCCCCCTTTGTCTTGGAGGTGTTCATTGACAGTCTAATTCTGGTTAGTGCAATGCTCGAGATCGTGTTCGCTGTGGGTCAAAGCTGGGGAATATAAGCACGTCGTTCGATTCTGATCTTGGCCACAGAAATGACACATTACCGAATACGGAGCAAGAATACGTTTACGTTGTACGCTGCGTAAGGCATGATTATGAATTACCAAGGTTCTGAGAAACGATTGTAAAACGGCTGAAGACCGTGGTCTCTTGTCGAGATGGTATCGTATGTCGAGGAAGATTGGCACTTGGATGATGATTCAAGCTGACTTGATGTTCGGTAGGACTGCATTCCGACGTTTCTACAACGTAGGTACTTCGATATACAATACTCACCCTGGATAGTCATGGAAAGTTGGTGGGTGGCTCTTAAATTGTCATCAAGAGACGAGACTATCATTCCTGTGGCTCATCTTTGTTGTTAGCTACCCCTGAATGCTGTTTGCGGTAGGATATGTTGATGTCAAAGATGTCAAGTCGCTCCCTAAAAAAAAAGAAAAAAAAAAAGCCAAGCTTACCCCTTAATGGGGATCCATGACCACACGACCCGACCCACATACTCCTTACTGTACGGAGTCGTTTCAGGGGGTAACTGACCACTAACCGTCAGTTGGCCACTCTTGGAGTACGAATCAGTACAACGTACCCAAGGTACTTCGTACAAGTAGGGCAAGGTACCTATAAATGGAAAAGTCCGTCTCGACATGGGCACAACAAGCGGAAAATAGGAAATACACGTAGACCGACCGTGCTGAGCAGCCCCCTATCCCCTATTACTTCGTACCTTGGCTACCTGACACATCCTGGTCCTAGTAACCCAAGCCCACTCACCAAGGCCAGGCCCACCTTTTGCTCGTCTCGGCGTCACTCTCACCTCTCACCGCCCACCACCGTGCAAAGTCAAGTCACCATCAGGCGGTTCGTTCGTTCGTTCGTTCGTCCGTTCGCTCTTTCGCTCGTCCGCATCCCCTTTCCTTTTTTGCTTTATATTTTTTTCTCCCTCCTTTCCCCGGGAAACCGTCCGTGTCCGGCGACTTTCTTGCGTCTCCCTCGTGTTTCCCTCGCCAACCAACCATCATCTCTGCTATATAACAGGAGTACCTAAAATTTAAAACCAAAGAAAAACATCTCCTTACCTTTTTCCCTCCCCCATCCTCCCTTTTTAACCTGCTCTCTCACGGTCTTTCGGTCTGGTCGCCTACATTTGTTCCGGCGGGGGAACGTACTACTACTATCTAGATAGTCGCGTGATATCTATCTTCTCTTAGAACTTGACCAACAAAGGCATCCCTTGGAACCGAGTTCTGTCTTTTTGCCTTTTTTTCTTCCTCTTCCCTGGTGTTCTCTGCGAACAAATATGAGAAGCACCTTTCCGTGCCACCTGAGATTAGGGATTGGAAGGGTTGATTAGACTGCTGCCACTCGTATGCCACTGCAACCGTAGTAGGCCGAACAGAGAGAAGAAGAAGAAACAAAACACGGGAAACGATTCAGCAATCATAAAAATGAGCAGAATGGCAACCAACTCGGTCGTCCCTGTCGAGGACGACGACCACGACGACCTCGACCTTTACTTTACGTACCGCCCATTATCCAATCTGCCCACCCCACCACCATCATCGCGCAATTCATCCGCAGACCAAAGCCCCCGTGTCGGACTGGATGATGGCGAGCCACTGGGCGACCAGTTTCTAGGTATGTTTCTGTCGTTCCGTCCTGCATCCCTTTAGATTCGCATCACGATTTCCCTCTTGGAGGCCTCTCCCAGCTGACCGTCTGTCCAGGTCCCTCCATCCACCTCGCCAATCTCGTCCCCACCTCGGCCTCCCTCATCACCCCGTCCGTCCCCCTCGTCCAGTCCCTCCTCGGCCGCATGGACCTGCCCCTCGAAGCCATCGCCCTGGCCGCCTGCATCCTCGACTCGCTCAACTCCAAGTTCGCCCTCGGCTGGCGCCTCCAGTGCCCCCTCATCCTGCCCCCCGACACCGCCCACGCCCCGAACAAGCGCCACTCCCTCGCGGGCCCGCTGCTCCAGCAGCGCCAGCTGCACATCGACTCGGTGCGGCCCGAGCTCATCATCCTCGCCGCCCTGGTCATCGCCACCAAGTTCACCGAGGACCGCCACGAGTCGACCCAGTACTACTGCGCCGCCTGGGGCGCCAACATGTGGTCCTGCGAACAGCTCAACGCCACCGAGCGGTGCATCTGCGAGAACCTCAACTGGCGCATCAAACCCCTGCTCGACGACGAGGACCTCATTACCGAGACGCTGGTCGATATGCAGATGGCCGCCCGGCAGTATCGCCCCGCCGCTGCCGCTGCCGCTGCCGACCTGCCGCCGGTTGTTCCCCGCGGCCGTTCCCTCCCGTCGGGACTGCAGGCCTTGGGACCCCGTCACAGCAAGAGCAAGAGCATGAGCGTCGGTACGGCCGTCATGGGCCTGGGCCTGCAGCTCACGCCTGTCGATACCCCGGATGCTGTTGAAGAGTGCCAAGAGCAGAGACCGTCGGACGACTACCTGACACTACCGAAGATGCCACCAAAGAGGGGTCTGTCTCCGGTGGGAGAGGAATTCGACCCACGGCAGAGTTAGTCGATGGGCCATTTCTTTTTAGGTGACGCAATCTGGCATGATTATAATGTTTCGCACAACCATCTCATTTTGCATTTCATTGCGCTCGGATGATTATAAGCACAAAGCACCCGTTTTATGGCCTGGCAGTGTTTCTTGTTGGTTAGCATCGCTTTGACGATGAAAAGATGGCATCTACATCACCAAATATCTTGTCGGTATATACGACAACGGACATTGGCTCGGAAAGAAAGAGCTGATAAGGATAACGCTGCGCAAAAGAGGAAGAACGGCGCTGTTTCCGGCTTGGACGTTTTGGCGTTGATTGTTTTGCAGGTACCGGGTACCTCATTGATTGTTCTGGCTTTCGTTTTTGTCACCAAGTACCTTAGTACCTCATACATAGCGCACATACCCCTTATCATTGGTCTTGATGGTCGTTTCTTTCTACCCAGGATATATTCTCTCTAATTTACTCGACTTTTATTTTACTCCTCTTCCACATCTCGCGTTGCCACGGAATTCATTCCTGTGGAGGTATTCTGAGTGGGGAGTCGATTCAGGATATAAAGAAACAAGTTCATGGGCTCAATCGGTCGAGCTTCCACTCATCATCTCCGTCCTCCCTCTCGTAGACGAAACGATCATGCAGTCGGTTTTCCCTGCCCTGCCAAAACTCAACCCTATCCGGGATGATGCGTAGCCCACCCCAGTGAGGTGGAACGGGGATACGGTCCTGGCCATCAAACTGCGCCTCGGCCTCACGAACCCACTCTTCCAGCTGTGCCCGGCCATCATCCTCCTTCTCCCCCCCTCCCTCCACCTGTCTCCCTCCCTCCCCGTTGGAGCTGCTACTCCCCCCTCGAGGCTCCAGCGCAACGCTCTGCCGACTCGCCCACGCGCCAACCCTACTCCCACGGACCCGCGTGTCAAAGTACACCTGGCTCTCCTCGGCGCCCAGCCGCTCCGTAGCCCCCTCGACGCGGACCTGCCTCTGCAGGCCCTCCCACCAAAAGACGAGCGCAGCGCGCGGGTTGGACGCCAGGTCGTCGGCCTTGCGGCTGGTGTCAAAGTTGGAGTAGACGACAAAGCGGCCCCCGGCATCGAGTTCCTTGAGGTAGACCATCCGCGCCGACACCCGGCCCGACGGGAGGTGCGCCGTGGCCAGCGTGCAGGTCTCCGGGTGCGCGACGAGCGGCGTCCCCGACGACGGCGCGGATGCACGCTGCGCCTCGGCGAACCAGGCGTGGAACTGCCGCGTCGGGGATGTCGGGTCGAGGTCGCTTCGGTGGAGAGGCCCGGCCGTGAACTGGGGTGCTTGCACGTTGGATTGCGGCCCGGCGGGGGCGACTAGAGTTGAAGTGTTAGCAGAGGAGAGTATAGAGTGGCTCTGAGAACTCCAAATTGATATCAGGAAAGTGACTCACATATGAGCTTGGAGGTGTCGTTGGGAGGATGAAGCGCCATTCTGACCAGGGTCCTCCCGAGGTTTAGTCTAGCGGTAGGGAGCATTCAAATGGGCCAAGCGTACGGGTCAACTTTTTTTGGTAGTCGAATTGTCAAGTTATGAAATCATCTCCGTCTTGCACGTACTCCGACAAGTCCGATGGAAGGAAAAAGAATTGGGCGACATCGGACATCTCGGGGTTGACTTTCTGGATGTGACCGATTGCATTTCGGTGAGACTTACAGCCTCAACTGGCTGAGTAAGCACAAACATCACATGCGAGCCTCGACTGGACATACAGGATATCACCAACTACAGACATCTTACCTGTGAAAATAAAACAAATTTCACCTCAAAACCATACATAGACGTACATATAAAGGGGAATACATGTATAAAACAACGCTGGGTATCTAATACTAACATCAAATGCCTATCCAACACAATCCACCAACATAATCAAGAACGCACATCTTGACTGTCACATCAAGACCCCTTTAAGTCAAAAGAAAGAATACTGACTCTGCCTGAGCTGATCTCTCTCTATGATGAATATAGACACCCCAAATGCCATAATATGCCGTTTAGCTTGCGGGTGTTATACGTTGCGCTATGCTACTTGAATTCGCATGCGACTCCCAAAGGGCAAACAAAAAACCGTCCAAGCAAACGCAACCATCTACAACTTTTCAGTTCATTTTTCCATAATCTCGCATTCCTCCCCACGTCGCCCATCAAATGCCCAAATAATCAATAAACGATCCCATCCTCAAGGCGCCATGACCAGTGCCAGTAGTGCCATCCGGCAATACAGACCGTACCGCATCTATCACCAACGTGTTAGCAAAACTCTCCATCGTGACTGAGGGCTTTGGAATGACCATACCTGTCGGAAATACGCCGCCCGAGGGTCCGTGTCCACCTCCTGCGCAATCTCGTCGTTCCGGGGCAGCGGGTGCAGGATGCACATGTCCTTCTTCGCCGCCCGGAGCGTCTTGTTGTCCACCCGGTACGAGTCCTTCACCCTCTCGTACTCCTCCACCGACGGGAACCTCTCCTTCTGCACCCGCGTGCAGTAGAGAACGTCGCTCTGCGCCAGGATCTCGTCCGTCAGCGTCTCCGATTCGCACACCAGCTGGCCCGACTCCCGCAGGAACCGCCGCACCTCCTCGGGCAGCGCGAGCGCCTTGGGCGACACGAGCTGCACCCGCACACCGTAGTCGCGGAGGAGGTAGATCAGCGAGTGCACCGGCCGGCCGTACAGCAGGTCGCCCAGGAACGTGATGGTCAGGTTCTGCACCGTGCCCAGCTCCTCGCGGATCGTGAAGAGGTCGAGGAACGCCTGCGTCGGGTGCTCCTTGCTGCCGTTGCCCCCGTTGATCACCGGGACCGAAGCGTGTCGCCTCGCCACGTCGACGCTGGTCTCGTCGGGGTGACGAAGAACCACCGCATCGCCGTAGCACCCCAGCGTACGCAGCGTGTCCTGCAGCGTCTCGCCCTTTTGGACAGACGAGTGCGACGTCGTGATCACCACCGTCCTGCCCCCGAGCCTCTGCATCGCAGCGTCGAACGAGGCAGACGTCCTCGTCGACGGTTCGTAGAACAGAGTGCAGAGCACCCGTCCGCGAAGGACAGACAGCACGCCCTCGCGCTGGACACCCCGCCGCATTTCCTGCGCCACCGTAAAGAGGTGATGCAGGTCGGCGCGCGTGTACTGCGTTACCGACAGCACGCTCTGATGCCTCCAGGACGAAGGCTGTGCGAGAAGATCGTGCAGCTGCGACCCGAGCGCTGGCTGCAACGGAATGGGCGACGCGGGCTCCTCGAATCCCAAAAACCCTTTGCTGCCGCCCTGAACAGCCACCAGCTCGCGCAGCTTCGCCGGCCGCGAGCCTCCCAGCATCGACATTCGACGGTCGTGAGGCGACGACGCCTCCAGCTGCTGAGAAATCGACGTCGACGCCGCCGCCGGCTTCATGACCGGGGACATGGGCGTCGTCGCGAATGCACCGTGGCTGGACATGTCAACCCCCATCGGCTGCTCCGGCTGCAATTCGCCATCGAGGCAGACCGTCTTGCCCTGGATCATCACCCTCTGCACCGATCCGCGCATCGTCTTGCCGGCGAAGGGAGTCCAGCCAGCCGCCTCGGACACCTTGTACGACCGATCAATCTCGACCTGAACCGCAGACCCAACCTGCTCGTGCAATTCGAAAATCTCCTTGGGATTGTCGTACAGCCGCGCTTGGATGTCGCCAATAGTGAGGCGACCCTCCGTCACCGAAGTCAGAAGCAGCGGCAGCGCATCGGCAATGCCGACGGCCGCGTTCGCCGTCTTGCCCAACGAGCTGGCCAGTTGATACGGCAGGCTACCGACGGAGAACACGTCGATGTTGGCGAGGTTGTCCCAGAGAGCCTCCTGGTCCTCCGCCGTGGGAAGCAAGCAGCAGCCGGGGTAGTCCTTCTGAGAGAGGTACAGGGAGTAGATGGACACGTCGCACGTCACCTTCAGGCCCTTGGCCTTGCTGAGCGCAATCAACTTGATGTCGTCCTTGGTAGAGACCGACGTGACGTGGATGCGGCGGTTGTGGAGGCTGGCGAGAAGCAGGAGAGACGCCAGGTCCGTGAGTTTGGCATCTGTGACAATGGGCTTGTGTGTCGGCCACTTGTCGAAATGCGCCGTCACCGCCGCGACCTTGTTGATGTTGCCCGAGAGGTGGTTGAACGGGATGAAGAGCGACCCAACCTCACCCACCACCTGGCTGATCTGGTCGGCGTTGTCCGAGGTCGCCGAGACAGAAAAGTTGTAGTCGCAGTAGCCAACACCCTTGGCGTTCTGCTGGGCCACCTTCAGAGTAAGCGCGTCCGTCACAGAGCCCTCGACGCCCACGGGCATGATGCGGATCATGGTGAAGCCGGCCAGCAGCGACGCCTCGGTCACCGTCTTCATATCCTTGGTGCCGGCCGATGCGATGCCCGGAACAAATGCGGCCACGTTGATCAAGCCTGGCAGGCAGGCGGTGACATGGCTGGTCTGGAAATCACGGCTTCCCACGTCAAGGTCAAAGTGGCGAGCGAGAGCTTCGACGAGGAGCTTGGCGTTCTTGACGTTGGTCACCAGCGGGATCTGGTAGTCGACCGCCATGCGTCTGGTTTGATATCCCTTGCTCACGTAGTTGGCTGGACGGCGGTACTTGTTGTTGGACGGCAGGTTAATGTAAAGATCGATGGTGTTCTTGGACAGGTGGTGCGTCAGCGAGAACTCGGACCGCTGGTCTCCCTGCTCGCTTTGCAGGACTTCCAGATACTGGACCGGAATGTTATGCTCCTGCAAAAAGTCGGCCGTGCCGGCCGTCGCGAATAGCTTGTAGCCCAACTTTTGCAGTTTCTCCACCGAAGGCAGCATCTCCTTCTTGTCCTTGTAGGAGCCGATGGAGAGTAGGATGTTGGCCTTGGGAATCTTGAAGCCGGACGACAGCAATGCCTTGAGATACGCTTCGTACTTGTCGGCACCAAAGCACGCGACCTCACCCGTCGACGCCATTTCGACACCGAGGACGGGGTCGGCCCCCGAGAGACGGGAGAAGCTGAACTGGGGGACCTTGACGCCAACGCAGTCGGGCGGGAGAGTGGTGGGAGGGTACTCGACGAAAGGAGATCCCATGATCGCCTTGGTCGCCATCTCGATGAGATCCACGCCCATAACCTTCGAGACGAAGGGAGTAGAACGAGATGCTCGGACGTTGCACTCGATGACCTTGATGTCGTTATCCTTGGCGATGAACTGAATGTTGAAAGGACCGGTCACGTTGAGCGCGGCAGCAATCTTGCGAGTGGCCTCCTCGATCCTCTCGATGGTCTGTTGCTCCAGATCCTGCGGCGGGGCGATGAGCGTCGCATCACCCGAGTGCACACCGGCATTCTCGACGTGCTCGGAAATAAAGTGTCCCACGACCACGCCGTCCTTCGCGACGGCGTCCATTTCGATTTCCTTGGCGTTTTCGATGTACTTGGTGATGACGACGGGGTACTCTCGCGACACGGCGACGGCCTGCTGGAGGTAGCTCTCAAGATCACGCTCCGAATAGACAGTGTTCATGGCCGCGCCGGAGAGGACATAAGACGGCCGGACAAGGACGGGGTACGAGATGTCGTTGCAGAACTTCTTGGCATCTTCGAGACTGCTGTTCTCCTTCCACGCCGGCTGGTCGACCCCGATCGTGTCCAACATGCGCGAAAACTTGTACCGATTTTCCGCGGTATCAATCATCTCGGGAGACGTGCCAAGCACCTTGACCCCGGAACGGAACAGAGGGAGGGCGATGTTGTTGGGAGTCTGACCACCCATGGCACCCAAAACGCCGCTGGCACCCTCCAAGGCGTAGATATCGGACACGGTCTCGAGGTTGATGTTCTCAAAGTAAAGTCTATCGGCCTCGTCGTAGTCGGTGCTCACGGTTTCAGGGTTATAGTTGACCATGATGGTCTTGTGGCCGGTTTGTCGAAGGGTGCGGATGGCACGGACAGAGCACCAGTCGAATTCAACGGACGAGCCAATACGGTACACGCCCGAGCCCAAGACCATCACGCCATGGTCATCAAACGTGATGTCGCTCTCGGAGGCGTTGTACGTCAGGTATAGGTAGTTGGTAACCGCAGGGAACTCGGCGGCGACCGTATCGATCTGCTTCACGAACGGCATGATCCCGAACTCTTCCCTCATCTTGCGGATGCCCATCTCGTTGGTGCTCCAGAAATCGGCAAGCTGCATATCCGAGTAACCAAGCCTCTTCGCCTGGAGGAGAAGGTCCGGACGCTGCGAGATTTGCTCGGTATTGTAGTTCACCATGGACTTGGCAAAGTTGGTGAGCCCCATCAGCTTGTTGAGGAACCATTTGTCAATCTTGGTCAGTTCCCAGATCTTATCCACGGTGTAGCCGGAGTGCATGGCGTTGGCGATGGCGAACAGTCTCTGGTCGGACGGGGTCTGGAGTTCGTCGTCGATCGACATGAGAGCCGGGGTCTTGCCGAAGCCGAGATTGTGGAAGTCGATGGACCGAATAGCCTTTTGGATGGCCTCTTCGAAGGTTCGACCAATACTCATTACTTCGCCAACACTCTTCATGGACGAGCCCAGCTGGGTGGAGACTCGGGTGAACTTCTTGAGGTCCCAGCGGGGCATCTTGACAACCACGTAATCGAGGGAAGGCTCGAAGCAGGCGCAAGTGACCTCGGTGACGGTGTTGGCGATATCCTTGAGAGGAATTCCCAGACCCAGCTTAGCAGCAATAAAGGCGAGCGGATATCCGGTTGCCTTCGAGGCAAGGGCTGACGATCGGGACAAGCGCGCGTTCACTTCGATGATGCAGTACTCCCTGGAGAAGGGGTTCAGGGCATATTGGATGTTGCACTCGCCCACAACGCCCAAGTGTCGAATAACATTGACGGCGGTGGTTCGAAGCATGTTGTAATCCTCGTCGGACAGAGTCTGCGAAGGCGCGACGACGATCGAGTCGCCGGTATGAATACCCAAGGGATCGAAGTTCTCCATATTGCAGACCGTGATGCAGTTATCTTGGGCGTCCCGGACGACTTCATATTCGATTTCCTTCCAGCCCTTCATACTGCGCTCAATCAGGACCTGGGGGCTGGCTGCGAAGGCCTTGTTGCAGAGGTCGAGAAGCTCGGCCTCGTTGTTCGCGAATCCACTGCCGAGGCCACCGAGGGCATACGCAGCTCGGACGATAACGGGGAAGCCGATGCCCTTGACGACAGACATGGCCTCATCCACGGTACTCGCGGACGCCGACTTGGCGCACTTCTCTCCGATGGAGTCCATGCTGCGAGCGAAGAGCTCGCGGTCCTCGGTGGTGATGATGGTCTCGATGGGAGTACCGAGGACCTTGACGCCGAGCTCCTCAAACTCATCCTTCAGCTGGATGCCGACTTGCAGGGCAGTCTGTCCACCAAAGGTGACGTAGATGGCATCAGGCCGCTCGTACAAGATGACCTTGCGCACAAAGTCGGCATTGACGGGGAGGAAGTAGACCTTGTCGGCAAGACCCTTGGACGTCTGAATGGTGGCAATGTTGGGGTTGATCAAGACGGTATAGATGCCCTCTTCCTTGAGGGCCTTGATGGCCTGGCTGCCGGAGTAATCGAACTCTCCAGCTTGACCGATACTGAGGCCACCACTGCCCAGCACAAGGACTTTTCGGACAGACACGCGGGGGTGGAGGCGATTGTTCTCCTCGACGGTGCCACCGGGGAAGGAGACGGGGCGGTCGAGCGCCGCTGGGTCCGAAGCACAGTCGGACATGGTTTGGATGAAGACGTCAAAGATGTACTCGGTGTCGCGCGGACCCGGTGCGCTCTCGGGATGGAACTGGACGCTGAAGAAGGGCTTCGAGCTGTGCATGATACCCTCGTTGCTGCCGTCGTTGGCGTTGACGAAGAGTTCCTGCCAGCCTTCCTGGAGAGTGGCAGCGTCCACGGCGAAGCCATGGTTCTGAGACGTGATGTGACACTTTCCAGAGACCATGCTCGTGCAGGGGATGTTCTCGCCGCGATTGCCAAACTTCATCTTCTTGGTCCGGGCACCGGAAGCGCGGGCCAGGAGCTGGTGACCCAGACAGATGCCGAAGATGGGAACCTTGTTCTTCTCCATAAGGGCAGCGATGTGCTTGGTGGTGACGTCCAGCACGGCGGGATCGCCGGGGCCGTTGGACACAAAGAGACCATCATATTCTTCGTCAATAGCATTTACAATGTCATAATCCCATGGGCATACGAGGACTTCAACACCGCGCTTCAGGAAGCACCTGAGCTGGCTGTACTTCATGCCGACGTCCAGACAGAGGACTCGAATCGTTCGGCCGGACGGGTGCTTCTTTAGCGCAACGCTCGGTGGAGGCTTGTAGAGCTTGAGAGCCTTGGAGGATACTAAAGAGGAACAATGAGTACGAAAGTTATTCGCCGGAGGACGTGAGCCCGCGGGAACTCACCCTCTGCTACGAGGTTCTTCTGGTTCGGGTCGAACCAATCTACTGTTTCGAATTCTGGGACCTGGGCGTGGGGTTTGACGCCGTCTACTTCGCCATCGGGCTGGGACGACTTGTTGGTCTGGAGGCGCAGGCGGCCGAGCATGCTGCCCTCCATCCGAATACGCTTGGTCAGGGCTCGCGTGTCGACGCCATAGATGGCCGGGATGTCCTGTTCCTTGAGCCAGGTGCCGAGAGAGGACTCGGCAAGGAAGTGGGAGTAGTCCTCGCCCGAGTAGGTGGCGGCAACGAGGCCAGCCACCTGGATCTGGGACGACTCGAAATAGGCGGGGAGGTCGCCAAGGAGCTCGTCCATGGTCTCGCGCGAGGGGACGCCGTAGTTGCCGACAAGGGGGAAGGTGATGACCATGATCAGGCCGCGGTAGGAGGGGTCTGTGAGCGACTCTGGGTATCCCACCATGCCGGTCTGGAAGACCAGTTCGCCAGCGATGCTCTTGGGGGCACCAAAGCTGTACCCTTGGTAGACGGAGCCGTCGGGAAGCTCGAGGCACATGAGAGGCTCGTCATCGCTCTTACCGCCGCCGTTGACGTCGGCGAGGCGTGACGAGGCGGGAGGGTAGATTTTGCCCGCCATGGTGGTCGGCTAGCCGGTGTGAAAGTCGGAAGTCGATCCAAGGGATATAATGGCAGACAGAATGACGAGCTAGAAGATTGAGAAGAAAAGAGGGGAGACCTCGACAAGGGTTGTCTCGGTAGTGTATTAGATCCTGAACTTCCCAGGGATCATCTGCGGGCAGAGATCGGGGGAAGACAGCGGCAAGGGTTCAGACGCTCATTGTGAAGAAGGAGGAGGAAAAGAAGGAGGAAGGAAGAGAGGAAAGGAGGGGTCAAAAACGAGGTCATTCAAAAACTTTTTTTATTTTTTTACTCCTCGTTTTTTTTTTTTTTTTTTCTCTTTCCCCCAGTGGCCGCCTTTGCGGCTTCGCCTGGCCCCTCCGTTAGCGGCAGTTGTTAGCGTGTTGTACCTTGGGGATTGGCCAATTCCAGGTCCACTGAGTCGTCGCGTTCGGTGGTTCGTGAAGTCTTTGTGATCATTGATTATGATTGGACGAGAGCTCTGACAGGCGACCAATCGGGACGGCCACACCTTTTTTCGTGGGGCATATACCAAGATGTACCTTCCATAAGCGATAGGTACAACCTGCGCTGTACGTATTCGTACCTATGATGTAGATACATCACTTGGCATTTTGCATTCAGACGGAGTACGTCCACAAGTAGGCTTTTTGTCTGGGACCACTTGAGAAGAATGGTTCCGAGTCTAGAGAGTGGCAAAGAAGTACTTTGGAATAGCTGAATGTGTTACGGACACCTTGCGTCGTCTGAGGAACAAGTCCCCAAATGCAGCAGACTGTACGAGCACGGTCGCCTCGGTGTACCGTACCATGGGTGCCTCGAATCATGAGTGCCTCGAATTTCCCGAGGGGTACAAATGTCTCGGTGGCATGGAGTCAACGAAAAGGCTCCGTGTCAGTATTCGTATGTACGTACCTAGATATCATGAGCCCTTAAAAGCACCACCGTGGTTTCTACTATAGCCTGAATACATGAGGTGGCTGGGAAAATCAAGTATAATCTGTTATGTAGCAGGTAGAGTATACCAGCCCATCCATATGCAATGTATCTCTTTACCTCGGAATATATACGAATAAGTCGCCATGTGATGGTGGCACGCTCGATGCAATGATATAGGGCGCGACAGTAACGATGTTCTGAGCTACATGCAACATTAGTATTGCGGGTTAATAAAGATGTGATGCAGTGACCCCCACGGCCCGATTGCAAAGCAATTCCAAGTATCTTTGGCCAGGGAAGATGAAACGAAAATAGTGATGTATCGGGCATCGCAGAGGCGGTGAATAAGTTCACCAATCAAGAGGCCCCGTTCCATAGTGGCGGTCGTGTTCAATGTCGCACTCGTAGTTTGCGGTGGCTGCAGTAGAAATCCAGAGCTGGTAGCTGTGTGGGGTGGTCGCTCCATGGTCACAGTGGACGATGGCGGGGATGCACGCGAACAATGTCTTTCCAACTTCCGAGGCGCGAATCCCCCTCTTACTTGGTCAATGGTAGGTATTGATGCTTCATCCGCCGTGTGTTCAGGAGGGTCGTATTTTTGTTTCTACCATTTCTTTACCCCAGATTCCGCTCCAGCTGTCTCACGCTACCATGCTGTCTGGGAAATGTTTCCCCCATTCCTGGACAAGAGTGGGGAGAGGGTTAGGTAATCCAGTATGTTTTATGCAAGGCCTTGAATGGTTCAGAGGTACCTAGCTAGATATCTACAATATTTACCTGCGTGAACAAACCAAGTGGTACTTTGCACGTACAAGGTCACTGTCTCGCTGCACACGAAACTAGCAGCATCATGGCAGCAGTTGATAGTATGTATACCAGGAGCACCTGAGAATGGTTGGCAGGTATCGGCGTATAAAATGAAGTGGACGACGCAGACTACGGCGTGTGTTACGAAGTATATGCCTGGTAAAAAGAACGCCGGTGGAGTCGATGCTGATTAACGGATAAGTGGAGGTCAAAACTGAAACGTCGTGGTCTACGTTGTACGTTGTACGGTTCAAAGCCACTCGCATTCCAGCAGTCCAGACCTTATTCATCTTCTGGTGCATACAAAGTAACTAGTCCACTACTTCGTACGTCAGTATGGAGTTCATTACCACGTTGGCCAGGAGAGCTCCATATCTTATATCTGACTGGAGAAGATGTTGTCCACAACCTGCGCTCGACCAACATAACGGGGTGTAGGTACATACATACATCGTATGTGGTATGTACAGTACCTACTTGCGTTGTATGTATACGTACTGCTAGGTAACTCGATGGCGTTCATTGGGACCTTCTGGGAACTCGATGCAGATCCACTGCCGCGATAAGCTAGCTCCTAAGCACACGGCATGGCATCGTGCATATTGAGTACTGAGTCAGGTGTACACCGTAGCTCCTTGCCTTGGGATTGGGGCCGCCTTGCGTCGCGCTTCAGGCGGATCACCAGACTCGAGCAACCCGCATGATGCTGCACGCCAAAAAGCAACAAGGTATACTAGCTGGTACAGAATACGTTACTTGCTACAAACCATCTCACAGTACCGTGGGTGGTACTTCGTACATTGTATGCTCGGTTTTCTGTTCTCTTCACTTTGTGTACTTCCTCTCGTTACCTAGTTTATCCAACTCTGCAAGGCACTGTACTGGTACCTGTTGGTGCTAGGTAAGTACGCTGTACTCGTTAGCGGCATTGCTGGGATCAGCACGGACGACGGCGTAAAGACCAGGGTTCAGGGGGCCCAAAAGTCGATATCTTGTCTTACCGTAGTTACGTACCGTGCCCGTACCACCCACGTTTTTCTGCCGCACTTGCCCCCTTTGCTTATCAGCTCCTTTTACACGTACTAGGTGAATCTCCTACTCCTCCTTCTTTCCCCTCCGTCCTTCTCGTCATTTCTTTCCCCTCGCCTTGTCGCCCTTGGATATCGCCTCGCGTCGCCCGTTGCGCCCTGTCTCGGTGGTTCATTGCTGATCCCGATTCGATTCCACCGATTTCTCCCGCCCCCCCTTTTTGGTTCCGTTTCCGCCTCCCCACGGTTTCCATGGCGGCGCTGTGACGTTCCACGACAGACGGTTAAACGAGGCCGAGAGCTGCATCTGCAAGTTCGACAAGATGTTCTCCTCGTTGCTTCGCCCTAGGCATAGCGGCCGCCGCCTAGTTGACCGCGATCGCGTCCCCCCGTCCCAAGCGACGAACGCCCCGGCCTTCACGGCACGTCCTCCCCCGCTCCGACACGCTACAGCAGATTTCACCGAAGCCGATGACGACGACGAAGACGAAGACTCGAACGAGCCGGGAATAGGCCTACATCAGGATGAGGAGCCAGATCCGAATGAAGAGGATGGAGTTCGCCGCTCCATGCCCGTTGTCCCTCTTTTCTCCGCCGCATACCTGGGTAAACTTTTCCCTTCTCCTCGAGGAAGTAATGACTTTTCTTTTCACCCGCATGCTAACCTGTCCACCCTCCCGGCGTCCCAGACTCGCTGCCCGTCTACAACATCACCCACGCGATCCGTATCATCGTCCAGGCACGCACCGAAACGACTCTCACATGGGAACAGCTTCGCTCGCCCCAGGTATCTCAATTCTTAGTGAAGCCTATGCTGCAGCAGATCCGGACCCAGCACTTCTCGAGAGCCACCCTGTATGCCCTCATGGCAAACTGCCTGCAGTTCCAGAAGGAAGGTCAGCTGTTTCCCGGCAATGCCGGTACGAGCATAACCCGGGCGATTGTTTGCGAATTGCTCGCCCTGAAACTCCTAAAGGAATACACGACCCGGGAACTGATCGACGCCCTGTCCTATGACTTTTACCCGCTCCAGGGCCGCGCCGGAGCCAGCCTCCCTCCTGCCAACGCCCAGACGGATTCCAAGGTCAGAGCCGGGCTCACTGCCTTGAGGACGTCGACTCTCGAGGTTGCCATACGCGCCTCGGCTAAGCGCTTTGTTGCGCACCCGCTCGTCGTGCAGCAGCTGGAAGCCATCTGGAAAGGTGCCATCTCCTTTTACTCCTCTGCAGACACCTTGCACCGTCTCCCGCCGTCGACGCCTGTTTATCCAAGCAAGCCCGATTCCAGGACCCCACTCCTCGGAACCCAATCCCAGGGCCGAGACGCCGCGTCCCACGGCGGTGATAGAAGGACCGTGATCCTGTATGACCCGCGCAATGCTTCTCTCTTCAAATTGTCGCGTCTTCGTGTTCCCCGGTACAGGTTCTTCCTCTCCACGCTGTCCCTCCTGGTCCTGATTGGCCTCTTCCTGGCCGTGCTCGCCCAGAGATCTACGCGCATCACCTCCCTGGAGTTGATTTTCTGGTTCTGGTCCGCCGGCTTCATGTTGGACGAGCTCGTTGGTTTCAACCAAAAGGGATTCTCGCTCTACATCATGAGCTTCTGGAACATTTTCGACCTCGGCATCCTGGTTCTCCTGATTATATACTACTGCATGCGTGTTTATGGCGTATTTCTCGTTGACCCTAAGCATTGGAACGACCTGGCGTATGATGTACTGGCTGCCAACGCCATCCTCCTCCTGCCGCGCATCTTCAGCGTCCTGGACCACTATCAGTACTTCTCTCAGCTGCTGATCGCCTTTCGACTCATGGCTGCGGACCTCGCAGCTGTGCTGATCGTCGTGCTGGTAGCTTGCAGTGGCTTCTTTGTATTTTTCACCCTGGCCAGGAATCGCACAGAGGCTTCGGAGGTGGCGTATAAGATATTCCAGATCCTCATGGGTTTTACGCCCGCCGCGTGGAGCGTGTGAGTTGCTGTTCTTCGTCATTTTCACCGACCTAGTCCTGGCTAGCAACTAACTGAAGCGATCACAGCTGGCCAACGTATAGCATCCTCGAGAAGGCGATGATGGCACTCTTCCTCATCATCTGTCATTTCGTCGTAGTGTAAGTGGCGGAGTACTCTCACTTGGTCTCTTTTCCGAATGCTCACACGCCTTGATAGCACCATTCTCATTACGGTCCTGACCAACTCGTTCATGAAGATAGCATCCAATGCCACGGAAGAGCACCAGTATGTTTTCCCTGGTTTTCTCTGCCGTCTCATGGTCTTATACTCCCCCGGCTCGCACATTGTATGCTGACCGGTGTCCAGGTTCCTGTTCGCTGTTAATACCATTTCCATGGTAAAGAATGACGCTCTGTTCTCCTACGTGGCGCCCGGAAACATTTTTGCGTGGCTTCTCATGCCCCTTCGATACTTCTTGCCACTGAGGCACTTCGTTTACCTGAATAGGACGATTATCAAGGCCACGCACTTCCCTCTCCTCTTTTGCATCTACTTGTATGAGAGGTACTGGCTAGCACCGTCCATGTTCGAGCCGACCGACCTCGTCGAGAACCCAGGTCGTGGTCGCAGCAGGTGGATTTCGTTTGCGGACCCTTCCAGTCGGACGGCACTGTTTAGTCCCAACGCGCGTGTTCGAGAGGAATCCACGGTTGGCTTCCAGAAGGACCATGCCCTTGAAGAGGTGTTCCGCAGGGGACCCGGCCTCAACACTTTGCGGAGCCAGAGGCGGAACGAGCGGAGGAAGACGCAGAACGCCATTCGAAGCTGGATGGACCAGCACGATGAAGCCGGAGGGTCGCCTCACCCTCGCGACTGGCCGACGCTCGATAGCGGGGGTCCTGAATCAGACTGGCAGCGGAGGCTCAGCACGAACCGGGGCTTCGGGCCCGGGCGATCCCGACAGTTCTCGGATGTTCGGTCGGCGGCGAGCGACCCTGCAGACTTGATGTCACAGAGCAATGCGCCGCGGGGATCTTGGTCTCGGAGTCACGTATTTCGACCGACGAGGGATGACGAGTTGCGAGACCATACCGACGCCGACGCAGACGGAGACGACGAATTGGTGACGAACGACGAGGAAGAAGAGGATGCGGCTACGAATACGGGGGAGGATCAGAATAACGGCAGGGACTTGCAGGCGCAGGAAATGGACTACTTCACGACACCCGTATCGGCTCGGTTTCCCCCGGCGGCAGTATCTGCGTCCTCCCAGGACGTATCGAGCAGTAAGACACCAGGAGTGTCGCCCCGTTCAGGGAATCCACGGCGGTTGGGCTTGCACAGCCGAACACTGTCGACGAACACGATCCTATACGCTCCGCAGAATCATCGGCGCGACGTCAGCACATCGTCGGCGTCCCCGATTGAACACACGACAACACCGGCGCGTTCGCGGCCGTTGAGTGCTCGGGCGTCGGTGGTTGGGACGCCTTCGGGGAGCCGCCAGCGTTCGCCGCGGCGTCGATTGTACATGACCACGTCGAAGACGCGGCCCCTGGTGCCACCGAGGGAGATGGCACATACGGCGCCCAATCCAGCCCTGGCGGCGCCGTTGGAGCCACGTCAGCGGCTCGGAGGCGCGCGGAGACTCTCCTCGGTCGACGTCAGCACCATGTCAGACAACACCCATCTGCTGGCCGGGGCGGCCAATGACCCGACGGCCGGGTTGCCATCCAGCTTCCAGACGCAAATGGCCATGGCGCTGATGAAGGATTCCCGGTTCGGGCTTCCGGCGATCGATGCGGCAGACCGAGACCGCATGGGCCGTCTCGTGCTGGCGCGGATGAAGACGCTGGAAGAGAGCATGGCGGATGTGGCGCGCGAGCTGCGCGAGCTCAAGAGCACCGCGGGCTCGACGGCGCCGCCGACGAGGCGCAACTCGTTCGGCGAGGAGCTGCGGGGGGCGGCGGCGACCATCGAAGTGGCCGGGGGCGAGCGGCGGAGGGGGGAAAACCAGAGCCGGCCGAGGCTGTGGAGAAGGTCGACTGGCAAGCGACCGGGTAGCCGGAAGAGTATGAAGGAACCGGCCAGCCTGGTGATGACGAAAGCTAGGAGGAAAGGAAAAGGGCTGGCTGGTTCGTCCAGCTCGGAGGACGAGCGAGGCGGCGACGAGGATTTCACGAAGAAGGGAAGCTCGTTTTGAATGGCGCGCATCGCCGGGGTCGGCGCTGACGGGGCGTGGGAACGCATTGTACATTGTTTGGGAAAAGGTATCCCTCGGCCTCTGTACGTGCTCGACATGTCAAGGAAGGGTTGTCATATGCGGCGTTTTTTTCTGGCATGGGGAGGCGTCTGGCTGCGTCTTTCCAAGGGAACGGGGACATGACGTTGCCGAGGTTGTCTTGAGAGGGTTTGCACGCATCGCATCGCATTGGGCGGAATTAGCACTGCTCTGCCACCAGCAGCGGTTGGATATGGCTGTGGAAAAGGGACCATCGGCTTGGTGGCTTATTTGTTCGTTGCCATCTGTGTTTTATCGTACCTTGGTGCGCTATTTAGAAGATCATCTTGGTGCTCGCGCATGGCGGATTCGCATGGGCGCGGCGTTGAATCGCTAATATATGGAGTGGAGGCCCAACAATGTCAGTGCAAGTGAGTGTCCTATGCTGGTAGAATGATTCTCTGCCATGGCGTGTGTTCCAAATTGGCCTTATCCAGTCTGTATCCTCATTGCGCACTCCAGACCGACCCCTTGACGATGTTCGGTACTTGGTATCTTCGCCGTAGATACGCCGATGTCGGCTCCAAAGTACCGTTCTAAGTACCTACATAGTTCGGCATGACATCATCCCGCGAGCCGTTTTTCGTACCCGGAAATCATCGTCGGCTTTCATTGGCTTAAACGTCTACAGTAGCGAACCAATGAGAAGCTAGGAAATAGAGAGCTTGGAGTAATCCAACGACGCGACAAGGCTGGAATATTTGCTAGATAACCTCAACTGCAGACCTCGAGACTGATCGCGTCCAAGTTGCACACCCGCAAGTTTTACTCGTCGTCTCGTCACGCACCGAGATCTCTTCTCCTATAGCCCAGGAGAGAGAGACATGAGGCCCTGCGATCGCTGGTCTTTGTCCTTCGGCCGCTCAGGGACCGCGAGGTGACACCACCCAAGAAACGCACGCGTTCATTGTCGCTGAAAGAGGCCCGGGGAATACCCAGAAAGCCGACCGACCCCGGGTGTCCTGTACATGTAAAACAGGCTCCAGGCAATCTGGATCATGGCGGCACCCTCGCATTTGGGTTCAGGTTCGGGTTTCGTCCGTCCAGGCGACGCCTCGCCCTCCTTTGCGCAGACCACGGCCGAATTTAGCCTCGACAGCGACTTCGACCTCGACTTTGACCTCGACAGCGACAACAATGACGTTGATAGCGACATTAAGCCAGATGGGGGCGAGACATTCGAGATGAAGAGCATGGGGCAGCAACAGCGGGGATCGGGGAGGGCACAAGACGACAGCAAGGAGGACCAGCCAGACAACGACGGCTGGATCAGACCCGATTCGACGCTGGCATCGGCGCCGGGACGCCGCGCAAGCGTCAGCAGCACCGTTGCCAGCTTTCAGCTCTACACCCCCGACGAGGAGCAGGCTGTTGTTCGCAAATTCGACACGCGGCTTGTCCTCTTCATGGCGCTGCTCTACATGCTGAACTTTTTGGATAGGTCGAGTATGTTCTCCCCGTCTTGAGTTGGTTCTTTACAGAGTAACAACAAATTAACGGGTTCGTTTCTTTCAGACATTGGAAATGCGCGTGTCGCCGGCATGGAAGAAGACCTCCAAACCGACCCCCCTCGCGAAGGCTGGTACGAATGGGCCCTGACGGCCTTCTACATCACCTACATCCTCTTCGAATGGATGGCGATCCTCTGGAACCTCGTCCCCGCCCACATCTACGTCTCCCTCGTCGTCCTCTCGTGGGGCGTCATCGCCTCCCTGCAAGCCGTCGCCGTCTCCTACCCGATGCTCATCGCCCTCCGCGCCCTCCTCGGCATAGGAGAGGCCGCCTTCACCGGCGTCCCCTTCTACCTCTCCTTCTTCTACAAACGCCACGAGCTCGCCTTCCGCACCGCCCTCTTCGTCTCCGCCGCGCCCCTCGCCTCCACCTTCGCCGCCTCCCTCGCCTGGCTGATCGTCAAGCTGGCCCGCGCCGGCCCCATCGCCCCCTGGCGCCTCCTCTTCCTCGTCGAGGGCTTCCCCTCCGTCCTCGTCGCCCTCGTCGCCTGGCGCGTCGTCCCCGACTCGCCCCAGACCGCCCGCTACCTCACCCCGCGGGAGCGCAAGGTGGCCCGCCTGCGCCTCCGCCGCGAGAAGACCCACGACCGGCACTTTTCCCCGTCCTCCGCCTCCTCGTCGCCGTCCTTATCATCCCCAAAGCCCGTGGTCGCCCAACGCTCGCTCGAGACAAGGGAAATCCTCCAAATCCTCCGCGACCCCTTGGCCTGGCTCACGGCCGCCATGCTCTTCCTCACCAACATGGCCTACGCCTCCCTCCCCGTCTTCCTCCCCACCATCCTCTCCGAGATGGGCCACTCCCGCCTCGCCGCCCAAGCCCTCGCCGCCCCGCCCTACCTCGTCGCCTTTGCCTCCGTGCTCGCCACAGCCGCCTTCTCCGACCGCCGCCGCTCGCGCGCCTACCCCGTCGCTCTCCACGCCCTCGCCTCCGCCGCCGGCTACGCCCTCCTCGCCCTGGCCGAACCCCTCCGCCTGCCCCCCGCGCTGCGCTACGCCGCCGTCTACCCGGCCGCCGCCGGCTTCTTCAGCGTCGTCGCCCTCGTCATCGCCTGGTCCGTCAACAACCAACCTTCCGATACCCGCCGGGGCGCCGGCTTTGCCCTCCTCCAGCTCGTGGGGCAGTGCGGGCCCCTCATCGGCACCCGACTCTACCCGGACCGCGACGCCCCGTTCTATGCCCCCGGTATGCTCGCCTGCGCGTGCGCCATGTTGGCCGTCGCTGTGTTGGCCTTGGTCTTGCGCGTTTACCTCCGCCGCCTGAACCTCCGGCTCGACCGCGCGGAGTCCGACAGGGGTGATGCCTCTCACCAGAACAACCATGGAGCAGGGGAGGAAGTTGGTCTTATAGGATCGAGACTGCGGCGCAGGACGTCGGTAGAACATTTTCGTTATATGCTCTAGTAGATGGGCGGTAATGTATAATCGTTGGGCTCCTTGGCCTGTTTTATCTTCTCTTCCTTCCCATTGCATTTCGATGTAATTGGAAGAATAGGGGCGCAAGGAAATGCCATATCGGGGTTATATGAGACCTGGTCAAGGCATGAATCCACCGCCAAGGATCTGATGCATCCTCTTCCCTTTTTTCTCATCACTACACAGATCGGACGTGCCTCATAAGATTACTCTGTATTATCACACTGCAACAAGCAGGGCGGTGCGTACTGTTATCGCTACTGACCATTATGGTCCTCCATTCTTCACGTCAACGCCGCCCCTGCCATGGACACCGACCAAGATGACTTCACTGGTGTTGCACTCAGCGCCAAAGTGTTTCTGCAAATAGGGATCGTCTATCTCAACTTGTATGCGCCCCTCCCTTTTCGCGATTTCAAGGAGAAGCGGCTCAACCTCCTGGCCAGTACCGGGATACCCTTCTTCTCGTGAGGAGACCATCCCGATTTTCCAAAGGGGGCAACCTGGTTGCCTTGTCCCTTCCTAGGATCCCCTTGAACCACCCGTGGATCATACGCCGCCGCGTGTGTAGGACCGACTTGGCTCGGTGGAGATACAGACGGGGTGTGGACTGTTTACGCATGACCGGCCTGCGGTTGAATAGGCGTGTCTTCCGAGACTTCTTCGTGCTGTTCCTCTCGCCTATGTTTACGAGTCTAGGGGCCTTCCATGAAACCGGGGAAACCAATGGAGAGACGTTTGCGCCGGAGGACGAGTGGAAGTCAGACATGCGATGCAAGCCACTGTGGTATTCAGCATTGTTCGCACAGCCGAGGGATATGGCGCGCCGCAGTGGGGGGAGGTCCGACGACGACGTTGAATGTTGGCGAAACCGAGGATAGGATGACGATGAACTCCGTGGGCGGTTGACATCGACAGTCACCCGGTTGTCGAATAGGGCACGTAGCTCGGCACGAACTCTTTCCCCCTTGATAGCCGCCGTCTCGGCCTCGGAGGGCGGGTCCTCGAGGTTGCTTCTCGCCCAGAAGTCGGCCGGCGGGGGAGGCAGGGGAGTGCGGTGTTGGCGCAGAGGTGAGCGCGCCGGGACGGCCGGCGCTGTGCGGTAGGACATGGGAGGTAAGTTGGCTTTGGAGGCAGATGAGGTGTTATATTGCTGGGACAGGGTCGTGACAGTGAGAAGGACATAGGATGCTCTAGACTGGCGAATACTGTTGTGTTATATGTCTGTTAGTGTGGGAGAGCAAAGGGGCGGTGGGGAGATCTGAAGTCGGAGGACCCTGAGACTAAGTACGTTCAGTACAGGATACACCTGAATCGATCTCACTCGATGCCATGTCCGTTGTTGCTGTAGATCAAGGGGGAAGGCAAGAGTAAGAGAAAGCAGGAGAACGACGGACCTGGTTTGTTTAATACAGTACGACCTCTTAGAATAAGAGGCCAGAATCAAAATAGAGGGACAGAATACAGCAATATTCACCATGGATAGTAATCCTTTCCTCTTGGCTGCTCTGTTGAGGCTTTCCGGCTCAGGGGCGCTCGTTGACTTTGGGTTCACAATGCGAATCGGCGTGGAATACGATGGAAAGAAGCAGCCAGAGGCAGACGCACGAGGTCAAGTTCACTTACCGAGAAAGTTCAAAGGGATGAAAGGATGGGAAAGAGAAGAGAATGAAACAAGGAACAAGAGGCAGGAGGGCCTAAGTATGTAGAGGCAGCATGGAGGGCCTGGCAGGTACCATGAACGATGAACAGAGGAAACAGGAGCATTCGGACACGCGCCCTGGCAGTCTTTTATTGCCAGGGTAAGGTATAAACCAGAACAGAGCTCCTTGCTGGAGTAGGAAGGCAGTATAGACGGCTCCCGGAAATTAGATCAGGGCGGCGTCTCCGCGTATCACTTTCGAAGAGGCCATCCTCCTACCGTCTCTCCTCCTTCTTCCTGGATAAGTCTACCACAACGGCGCTCGTGATTCCAAAGCAGGTTGCTTGGGTGGTCGTCGTGGACCATGCCCTCATCCAAAACAGATCGCACCTCAGCCGTTAGGTCCGTGGATTCCTTTTCAGCTGCCCTCTCGCCGGCGTACGGCAGTAGTAACGTGCTCTTGACGAAATGAATACCGAGAGAATATAGCTTTAACGTGGAGGAGGGTCAAGGACTAGGTAGTCATGCGCAGGTATCCCTCGTCTTCTCTAACGCATGTGCTTGTGCTTTTGCGCCTCTATTTTGCGTCCGAGTCGCTTATTATCTTAAATAAGATCGACATCGGGTTCTCTAGAAGGCTGTCTCGTCGCCCTTGTCGTTGTCATGGTCCTGTTTATTCTTCTCGTCGCCCGCTGTCCTCGTCCTACAATTACGAAGTACGTTGTTGTCACGTGTAGGTAAATACGTGATTAGGTAACCGAATTAAACATCCGCTAAATTACGCACGGACCAGACATCCACTGTGATGGGTCCGTCTGCCGAGGCCTGATTAGTAACCATCACATGTCGGTTCAACTACCGCCGAGGTACGTACTTTATCCCACGCCAAGATGCTAAATTTAAACATCTCCCAAGAGACTTCACTTCCCTTAACCACCCTCACCGCACCAACGCCCATCATGTCTTCCCAAGACGCAATCAGCAGCCCGGACTACCACCACTTCAAGTCCATCCCCTGGTGCGCAGCCCACCTCCAGGACAATGCCGACACCCTCATCGACGTGGCCCCGGGTCGCCTCTCCGGACGGAACCTAGAAGACTACCTCTTCTCCCGCACCTTCAACACCAAGGACACCATCCCCGCCTTCCTCGCCATTTTCGACCTGCCTCCGCCCACCCCTTCTTCTTCCCCTTCCTCGTCCAGAAACTCCACGTCCCCACCTCAGCCACCACCATCGGAACCATCAACAGAACCGCCAGAAACAACACTACCAGCAACGCCAGCACCCGCCCCCCTCATCCGCAGCGTCAAAGTCCTCGTCTCCGTAGGCGGCTCCCTCGCCGGCTTCCCCTCCACCGCCCACGGCGGCATCGTCGCCACCATCCTCGACGAGGTCACCGGCATGTTCTTCCCCATCAACAAGGCCCGCGGCGCCCTCCCCAACCGGCCCTTCATGACCGCCTCCCTCCTCACAACCTTTGTCCGCCCCGTCCCCGCCCCCGGCACCTTCCTCTGCCGCGCCCGCATCGACCGAGTCGACGGCCGCAAGGTCTTCGTCGTCGGCTCCCTCGAGGACGAGACCGGTACTGTCCTCGCAAAGGCGGACGCCCTGTTTGTTGCCATCCGGGAGAAGCTGTGAGGGGAGAGGTCCCCTCTCCACACGCTTGTCAGTGTATGTATGTGCATTTGTCGATGTGTGGTGGCCATTGCGTCGCCTCACTTGTTCATCCTGTCAAGCGTTGCTGGCATTCCTTGTCTTTTGGCTAAGCAAGACGGATAGGATAGACCATAGTAGACTCTGCATTAGACTCTGCATTAGGAGCTGGCGCTGGCTTTAGAATCATGCATGAACCCAGCCTGGTGGAAAAATATAGCATTCATTTAGCATGTACCTAGGCGGAATCGTCTTGACTATCCCCTGCTAGCCCCGTCTGGCCGGTCAACGACCTGTCTGGCGGTCACCGAGTTGGGCACATCATCACCACACGCGCCCGCCACCTCATCACAATCGCAACCAAACGCCCTCCGAAACTCCTCCCGACCACCCGTCTCCTCCAACTTTTTCAAGGCCGACTTGGCCGTCAAAACCTTGGCATGCCGCCCGCTATGCGCCGTCTCGTGACCGCAGACGCGCCCGTGGACCATGAACCCGCACACCACCGTCGTGTCCGTCATGCTGGCCGCCCCCGCCTCGTCCGCGGCCGGCGGTATCTCGCTGACGAGCAGGCGCCAGTCCCGGCACCCCAGCTCCTCCTGCATCTTGTGCGCCAGCATCGTCACCGGATGCCGGCTCGCAAACGAGTCGTACAGGGCCATGTCCGTGAAGAAGGGCCGGACGTGCTGCTCGAAGAACCGACGGACCTGGCCGAAATCGTACTGCGAGTCCACAAAGAGCGCGCCAATGTACGCCTCCACCACGTCCGACAGGAACTTGGGCGGCGGCTGGTCGACGTGGATCCAGTAGTTGGGCTTCACCTCGTCGGGCGACGCCGCGTGGAGCTCGGCCTCTTGCCGCACGAGGTGCAGCGCCCCGGCGTACTCCTTGATCTGGCCGGTCATGTTGGGGTTGAAATGGAGGATGCGATGGTGGAACCCGAGGTGGACGCAGAGGCAGGCGAGGAACTCGTTGGCCACCATGGCCATCTTGTGCTCGGTGAGCCACTGCGGGTCTGCGTGCGGGAACTTCTTGAAGAGAAAGTCGACGCACACCATGTCCAGCAGCGCGTCGCCGAGAAACTCGAGCCTCTGGTAGTTGGGGACCTGCTCGTATTGTCGAGGGTACGATGGATGTTTGAAGGCGCTCCGTAACAGCGGCGGCGATTTGAATTCGTATCCCATCTGCTCCTTGATCTCCCGCACCACTCGGAGCTGGTCGGGCGTGCCCGCTGCAGCCTGCCAGGCCGGCACCAGGAAACGGGCGTAATAGTCCTTGTACGACGACATTTTGTGGTTCTTGTTCCTGACCACCGCCGTCACGGCACGGACTGCCATGTCGAAATCCTCATCCTCCGTGTAGGTCAGGTACGAGGCGCCGATAAGGGCTTCGCAGACGTCGGCGATGGACTTGTCGGCGAGGCAGTGCACAGCCCTGGGTCGCGTCGCCTTGCCCTTTTTCAGACGCAACCCTTCCGGGTACCAGCTACGGCGGTCAAACTGCTGCGATCGGACAAACTCCTGCAGGTTCTTCTTCAGGGCCACATTCAGGAGGTTCTGGTTGCTGATGAGCAGCATCCGCTCGACGTGGTACTCAAACTCGTTGTTTTCGGGGATCTGCGTGAACAGCGCCACCGTGGTGGCCATCTTGAGGAAGCAGTCGCCGAGAAACTCGAGCCGCTCGTAGTTGTTCCCCATGCCTGCCTGGAAGTTGATCTTTTCCTGGTCGTGCTCGTCGCTGTTGTCCGAGTCCTTGGTCAGCGCCTCGAGGGCCAGGTCCGGACGGATCTCCAGCTTCAGCATCTTGCAGGCGTCCAGGGCGATCAGGTTGTCTTCGATGCGGTGCATCATGGCAGGGAACAACAGAGCCGTCGCGGCAACATCTACCGGGAGCGTAGACACATTCAGGGGCTCCAGAATTACGTAGCAAGTGTTGTTGGCACGTTCCCCCTCGTCCTCGAACTCGTCGAGGAAATTCCGTCGCAGCGATACCACTTCTGCCTCGATGACGGGTTGGTCGTCCCTCCAGACCCGTTCCTTACGCCTGGAGGCCCACAGGCTGAAGCTGTAGTCCTTGATTGTATGCTCGACCTCCTTCCACGACCGGTATCCCGGATCGGGTACGCCGTCCGGCACACGGTCCGTCGGCTTCATGTCCTCCCTGATGCCTTTCAAGTACAGCTTGCGGTGTCCCGCCCACGGATCGGTGACGAACTTGTCTTGAAAGAAGCTTGGCGGTGAGGTCTCGCCCCAAGAAAGATACTCCAAGTCTCTGGTGGAGCGCATGTGGTCCCAGTCGATGCAGGAAGAAGGATCTATGGCTCCCGAAAAATCCACGTCCTGGTGGCGGATGCAAGACGGTACCAGAAAGTAGGGGAGATCCTCCACGCCGGCATCGTACTCCTTGCTGAATACATCCTTGAAGATCCTCAGGGTGAAGACCTTGACGCATTCGAGGTCGTCTGCCGTCACCCGTAACGGGCCTGGCGCCACCACGGGATGAGCCATCGAGCTTCGCTCATTGCCGAAGAAGAGCGGAATCCCCGGGAGGTCCGGAAGACGCTCGCGGGTCAGAAGGACAAGCGGTCGAGTGGCCCGGCCCACGGCCTCGGGTCTCTGCAGCGTCAGGAAAGTGGCAAAGAGAGTCGAGGCGGGCCCAAGGCGCGACCAGATCTGCGGCTTCGTACGCATGGTGTACTCGGCCCTCTTCCTGGCACTTATGGCCAAGCGCGCGTTGCGCATGGCTGGCAACGCCCTTGCAAAGACGGGCCGCAGATGATCATCGACGTACTTCTTCTGGATGAGCTCCATACACAGAGCGAATGCCGCCGAGCACCGGGCCTCGGCTTTCGATTTCTGCGGCGTGCCCGAAGCGGCCAGAACGGGGGATCTTGACGGCAGCTGGACCTCGCAGACGTACTGGCGGCCGATCTGCAGAACCAGGTAGGAAGGAGAGAGAAGCTCGCCGTCGTTGCCCTGGAGAGACGAGACAAAGTTCGATACCAGCTCGAGGCTCGAGCTCCAGTTGAGCTTGGCCCCGGTTGACGGGACCACATGGACCTCCCGGTGGCGATCCGCATGAATGACCGAGGCGTCCGGATCCCAGCCCTGGATTTTCCGGTCTTCTGGTAGGGAGTTGCAGAACTTTCGTATGTAGAGGTAATCCTCGGCCGCCTGCTTCCTCGATTTTATGTGGCTCCACTTGCCCCTCTCGATCATGCAGATAAACTCCGAGTTTTGCTGGCGAGCACGACCCCGGGATTGGATGTACTGGATGACCGAGGTGACCCTGTCGAATCGGACCACTAGGTTGCAATCGGGAATGTCGAGCCCTTCTTCGGCGACGGAGGTGGCGACGAGGCAGTTATGATGGCCTCGCGTGAAACTCAGGATGGTCTCAACCTGATCGACATAGGTCATGGAAAAGGGGCCAGGGTCACCTTGACCGCCGATCAACGTGGCCGGGTTCAGATTGTCGATGGCGACGTCTGGCTGCCGGAGAAGGTCGGCCAGGAGCACAGCTGTGTTCCGCTGGTCGACAAAGATGATGCACTTGTCCGAGGTGGGATTCCTGAAGCGGTGGCGGAGCAGATCGACGAGAGCGATGACCTTGGCCGACAAGTGGTCCTTTGAGTTGGAAAGCTCCGAGAAGCGATGCCCCTGGACGACTTGACGAAGTTGGTCCACGGCGGCCGACTCGGTTTGGCCGAACAGCGTGAGGTCGAAATCCGTGCGCGTCTTGGCGGCGAGCCTGGAGATGGTCTCCTCGGTCAGCAGAAGCTGCCAGAAGCGGTCGACACACCAGGGGCCGAGGACGGCAGAGGAGGAGTAGGAAAAGGTCAGCGAGCCGGTAAAGAGCCTGTTTCGACGGACAAGGCTCTGGATCTTGAGATGGAGGGGCGTCGCAAAGGGTTCCGGCAGGTAGTCGAACATGACGACCTGATCGTTGATGTCGTTCTGAAGGTCCTTGTAGGAGTAGGAATCCTCCGGGATGGTGGCTATTTCGCTATGGAGCAGGCCCTCGAGCCGGATGGCGGCGGTGGAGATGTCTGTCTGGGCGTCGACGGGGGACGCGGTCATGCCGAATATCCTCGGACGGCGAGCCAGGTCTCGCTCGGAGACGTAGAAATCCTTGATGATCCGCGCATAAGGGTGGTTTCCCTTGGCATGATGGGCCTCGTCGAAGATGAGGAGGTTGACCTGGTCTATGCGAATGAAGGACTTGGCGAGGCACGACTGCAGGATGGCGGCGGTGCAGACGACGACCATGTGTTCGTCCCACAGTCGCCGCCAGTCGTCTTTGTGCCACGAGGCGTCCAGTATGGCGCCGCAGAGACGGGCGATGGGGTAATCCAGGTTGCACTCCAGGACGGCATGCTGCTGGTTCACCAGTGCGACTTTTTCGACCAGAAAGAAGGCAGTTCGCTTCGGCTTGCCGGCGTGGCGATCTGCCATCTCCTTCTCGAGGAAATGGCGGAGGAGCATGGCGGCGATCAGAGTCTTCCCGGATCCCGTGGGAAGGACTGCGATGATGTTCTTCTCCTTTGCCCTCTCGAAGATTTCAATCTGGTACTCGCGAGGGTTGTTGATGATCCTTCGTCCTCCGTTCAGCAGCGAGACGGGCTGGTTTTTGAAGCCCCGGGAAGGCTTGGGCTCTGGTTGACGGACTGGTTGGACTCGGCTCTCCTGGATCCAGTTTTGAAAGGCAGCACAATCCGCCCGCTTCTTCTCCGAGGTTTTAGGCGCCCTGGGCGGGTTGATGGTGAAGGCCCGTCTTTCGCTGCTGTCGCTATCACTGTCGCCGTCGTCGCCAGTTGTCTCGTCGCCGAGATTACCCACCTCGACCTTGGAGTTACTGCCAAGGGTGTCGGCGATGCGACCCATGGCCTGGCCACCGGTCTTAGCGCAGAGTTTCGAGGCCATCTCGCCGTCGTCTTTGTGAGATGTCCCGAGTGGTAGAGGCAACATGTCTTCCTCTTTGGCGGGTTGGCTGTGTATGGCCATGGTTGGCACTTATCCCTACCCAGGCCCTAGACTTACCAGACGCAGTGTTGAGGAGGGTCTAATATGAGGTAGAAGGACGGAGAGGAGAATCAAAAGCTGGAAGGCCTAGAGGGCGAGAGGTTATCGGGGAGGAAGGAAGGAAGCAATCTATCGCGCTCTCTTTGTCCTCCATAAGACTTGATCTGGCAAAGCTGTTGCCACCCAAAGACATCCAAATTGACGTCTTATTTCGGGGCCTGTTGTGTAAGGAGAGGGCCTAAAAGCAAAGACGAATAAAAGAAAGAAGCTCTGGGGGTGTTGAGTGAAGGCAAGTTTGGCCTTGAACAGCAACAGCAATCAGCCCAAAGCTCCTACCTGATAAACATAGATGCTTGATAGTGAGCAGATCCGTATTGCCGTATAACCTGTTCCAAGTAGTGAGTCCCAGGAAAAAGCTGCCACAAACAACTCTCGCGTTTGCCTGCATAAACATACTGGAATCAAAGAGAAAGTCCGCGATGAAGGCCGACGACTAAGCCTTTGGGGGGAAGCTACCAGGTCCCAAGGCACCTAATCGATATGAAGAGGAAGATAGCACGTTCCACTGCCTGTCGAACATGTCCATGCCAGAGCCAGCATTCAGCTGCCAAAACGGCCTCTTGTTGCCGGTGATGGACGCAGCGGAGAAATTAAGAAACAAAAGAGTACTGATAATATAGAGGAGACAAATACGTCACTACCCGTGCCAGCCATATAACCCACGCCTGCCCAAACAACGCAGGTACACCCATCACGCCTTCCTATTCGTATCGTGTATAACGTTTATACACAAGATCAGTCGAGCTCTATAAACCTCATATCCTCCCTTAGTAAATAAAGTTTCTATTAAGTAGGTGGAAAGATAATAAGACAGGACATTCCGACTATACTATTTCAGTATTCCCACTATAGCTCTGATATAGACCTATTTTCTTCCTATTTCAGAACGCTTTAACATTGTATATAGCTATGGTCACAAACCATCTAGTGTCTATTTGACGCCTTGGATCCATTTGATTGTTTGGATTAATTGAACTCTTGCTGCTGCTGGTCCTGGTGTTGTTGTTGTAATTGACGGATAAGCTTGTTAGTCCTAGTCCTGTCGTGATCGTAGAAACAGCTCCACGACCTCTCCCTCTCCCACGCCCACGCCCACGCCCACGACCATATATATCTCCACCGCCAGTTATTGCGTCCCTTGTTGTTGTTGCGTCCCACATACCACCACCACCTCCTGCTAAGGTAGATGTGGTGGTTAGATGATAATAAAAGAGTGGGCATATCAGAACTACAATCAGAATATCCTGCCTCAAGATAATATACGTGTCTGGAAAAGTCGGGCTGTCTATAAGCACACTGGTCTATCATGGCTCATCACGCATCTGGTGAAGGTGAGGTGCTTTGTGAGGATAAGAGACAAACGCGTAACGAGGAGAATGAGATGGTGGTGAGATGAGAACAGTGGATGACAAAGACAAACGGTACATCACCCAGATACTTTACCCACACTCGATAAGATATGATAAGACACTGAATCGATAAGATAAGAGAAGTAGATCCCCCACTTTATTCTCACCCAGATGGCATGGAAGCTATTCCAAGGTCAACTCGTCGCTGACAACTGAGGACGGTCACATTCCCATTTTGCCCTGGAATTCTGTGTATCTTGACCAAAAAAGACGCCATAACCGACGCAACTGTCAAGAAAGCACCCGCGACGACTAAAGATGACAGATGAACAGGGTCAGAACCAGCCCCGGACGCTCAAGCAGCTCTTGGCTGAAGCCCAGGCAAAGCGTCTGGCACTCGAGGACTCTAGCCCCGTGTCCGACCCTTCCTACTCCGACAACCTTGGCGAGGCCATTCAAATACACGAAGAGATCCTTCGTGCCGTTTCCCGCGTGTCCCTATTCTCCCCCAACGAACCCCTCGACGACATTGCCACCCCGGACCTCCCCTACCTCCTCGCAAACTACCACCTCGCCGAGTTGCACCAGAAAACCACCGAGCCGGACCCTTCCCACCGCCGCGCCGCCCTCTCCCGCGTCAGGGACGCCTACGAGCGCTTCCTCGCGCTCCTCGACTCGTATGACGCCCTGCAAGGCCCCTACCGCACCCTCTACGAGCGCTACACCGACGACCCGCCGTCCTTCTCCACCGTCACCTCCGCCGACCCGGCCCGCCGGCGGGAGGCCAAGATTGCCAACTTTCGCGCCGAGAAGCTGCTCAAGGACCGCCTCGCCACCCTGCGCCGCGACCCGCGCTACGCCGACGCCGTCCGCGCCGACGGCGACACCGACCCCGTCAGTGGCGTCGACGACGAGATTATCCGCGAACTATACTTGGCCGAGGTGTCCTTCGCCGCCCACATGGCCTTCCAGGGGCTCGAGGGCATAAACCGCGAGCTGGAGGTGCTGGCGCAGGCGACGACCGCGCCACACCCACAGTCGGGACCGAGTGTCGCGGACGACGCGCGACGGCGGCGGGAGGAACAGGATGGCAGCGGCGGCGGTGCGGGGGGTTACACGGACCGGGTGGAGCCGCGGGGGAGGCTGCCGGGCAGTGTGGGCGGCCCGCTCCTCTCCAAGACGGGGAAGCCGCTGCAGCCGTTCACGCTGGTGGGGTCGCGGCAGGAGATGACGCGCAACGTGTTCCGGCCCGGTCACAACCTCCCGACCATGAGCGTGGACGAGTATCTCGCCGAGGAGAGGCGGAGGGGCGGCATCATCGAGGGGGGTGGACCGTCGAGCTACAACCGGCCCGAACCGGACGAGGATGATATGGACAAGGCGGATGAGGATACGTACAAGGCCCGGGCGTGGGATGAGTTTGTCGAGGCTAATCCAAAGGGGGCGGGGAACACTCTTAACCGGGGGTAAGAAAGAAAATAAAAATACAACAATATGAAAAAAAAATGTATATAAAAAGAAAGTCACCTGAAATTGAAGGTGACAAGTCACCAGATGGTTCAGGGACGGTGGAAACGACGATTTCTGACGAAAAAATGAACGACGAAACACCAAAGCGGAGGCGCAGACGGGATTAGGTTGTTCATAGTGGTCATGACAATAATACCCAGACGGTCAACCTGGCACAGCTCTTTCATCAGTCGGCGGTAGACGTGGGCAGAGTGCGGCTCATTATGTATGTGTATGTGTGTTGTTGTCCACGACTTGGATGACCACATCTCCCCAGCTCTTCGTCCCGGAACTCAAAGACCTCAGACAACGGCAGCCATCATCGCCGCTATCCAATCGATATCCAGTCCACAACATCTGCCGTCTTCTTATCGTCCTTGGCAGAGTCAAAACCCCCCTTAAACCGGGTATCATTATACTCCGTAGTCCCCCGTGAAGCCGCCTGGGTAAATAACGTCCGCCATTATACTCCTCTCCGGCCGTACACCGTCGACGCACCATCAACCTGGGGCTCCAGGCTATCCGGTCCGAGCATGCTCCGTCCATCCAGGTCCAACGACCGTAAGTCGTCACCCAGAGGCGAGACGCCATCAGTCGTATCAGAGGGACCGTGAGGCTGAGGGCCCGGTTTCGATTCGACAGAAAACAGGACAGTCCGCGCACTTGTGATATGGACGGCGGCCAACGGCATCTTCCCGCTTATGGGGTGGACGCATGGAATATTAGGACAAGGGGTTTGGGCGTCCAGTCAGCAACTCGCATTCCCCATCCCATCTCTGAACATTTACAACACCATATGCACGTCTGCAGCTTAGCAGGCAGCAGTCTTGTTAGGCCACGTGAAATGTAAGCAAGCTGCATTAGAATGAATTCATCTCGCAGTGGTGATCTCGGTCTGTCCTCGTCCACTCTCCAACGAGGCTGCGTTGATATGCGGTCAGGTAGCGACGAGGCGCAGATGGACATGATTGATGAAATGGTGCATAACGGCAAAGGACGTTTGCTTCCCAAAGATGAACGCCTGACCTTCTTGCATCCACTCCGGATGAGAGGCCACTGACTCGAATGGTCGACTAGCATTGCTACTGTCTCTTCAATTTCTCAGTTACCTTTTCTCCTCCCAAACAGCCTCCTTAGACTCCGTCGTTTGTGGGGAATCTTGGCGGGCGGTGGTAGATGAGTATCCGATATCGATTCAATCTCGGGGTGAGGCTTCAACAACAGATTTCCGTTCCTCGTGGCAGGTCGAAGCGTCGCCGAGGTGCCTGCCGGTGTCATGGCCGGAGGTGGTGCGGGCCGGGGAAATGGCGAGTAGGAGCACCCACCTGTTAACCGCCTCGGGGCGCTCATGCTCCTCTCCCTCGCGGGACTAGCCTTTCGCTCCGTCTCTTGCGGCGGTGTCCCGCTTACAGACTGCTTCCGGATCGTCTCCCTAGTGGCGTCTTGGCTATCCCCTTTCTCGGCTTGTACCTGTGTGTGTCCCGCCTCCGCTTGTTCCGAGACTGGACTTTGCCCGGCCGCCTCTGTTATATGGTTCGGTTGGATCGGTCGACACTCAACCGACAAGTCCCCCTCCTTGGGTTCATTGTCGCCCTCGGCCTCCCCACGGTTCTGTTCCACCTTGTACTCTTTGTCACGACAGATGACGACGTACCACCCAATATCTTCGTCCGGCTGCAACTCGACTCGCAGTTTTTCGAACCACCTTACCGCCTCACCCTGGCTCTTCTCGGAAGTCACCTCATCAGGCTCGGATTCTCTCTTGTCGTATTCGTCGCGACTCTCACTGGCCATGACATTGTGCCCGCACGTATATTGAATCGTACGCTCCTCATATAGCGCCATCTCTTGTAAGACTGACACGCTGAGATCGACGCGGACGACATGGTCGGCGACGAAAACGTGAGGTTGGTCTGCGCTCGTCACACCACGGGCATCGTACTCCTCGAGTAGTCTGATGGCGCATTGGTCGGGAGGGGACGACGGCACCGGCTCGAATCCCTGTGGTGATGGTGAAGAAGCGGTGATATGGTGCGGCTGCGTGTCGGAAGGTTGCTGCAAAGTCGGCTTTCTCGCCAAAGAATCCCCAACGGCAGCTGGACAGTTGGGGAGAAAATCAAAGGCCGAGTAGAACGACTGGATGATGGCGGGGAAAGACTGGGAAGCGATGATGGAGTCTGGAGTGGCGTCACCTAAGTCTTGCTCCTGGAGAAAGGTGCGGATATTGGAGCGATGCCACCGGAATCCGTGACAAAGGTAAGTCGGCATAGCTGATTACGGACTAGTAACAACGGTTCAGGGCAAGGAGGGTTAGATGATGAGTGAAGTGTCTTGGTCGTGCTATGGATGAAGGAAAACGGTTTGCTAGGAGAGAAGAAAAGAGGGAAAAGAAAAAGAACAGGAGAAACGAGTAATGACTAGCTCCCAGCTCCGGGGATGGCGCTTTGGCCCCGTTGATCTCAGGAGGAAAGCAAACAAGCCAACCCCCCGTTGCAAATTCGATTCTAGTTTGCAGAGCTTCAACTGTTGTCCTTCCAGCTCTAGGTGTTGAGGTGTTTGAAAAGGCCTGGCATGGTTGATGGACCACCCGGGTCATCCTGAAGCCTTCTTTGACATCATTTTGCTGACAACATTCCATGTTTGACGACTATTATTGCGTCCGTTGGTCGAAGCTTTGTAAAGTCACCGGGCTCATCAGCATCTTTGCACTTTTCCAACGATGCACGGGATTTGTGATGAGTTTTATGATGTTCATGTCTTGGCTGTCATCAACGGGTCGGAGGTAATTACGGAGAATTATGATACGGAGCATTACACGTGGAAATTACATAAACAGCTAGACAGTGTGGGATAGTGTACATACGGAGTATGAAGCCGGATGACTCAGCAGATCTGCTGGTGGAAGTTATGGAAACTCCAATGACCATCGCAGCTTCCCTCGTTTCTTCCGTACAAAGTAATGAATCAATCACTTCATACATCTGTCACAAAACCGAAGACAAGACACCTCTGGCTCAAGGACAGATTCCATCTCAATCTCTCATCTATTTTCGTTGTGCTTGGGCATCCAGCAGAACCAGCCCTGAATCGTCGCTCCATGTCAGCATACGTTGTATATCCCTAAATCATCACTCCTAGCTTCGACGCAATCATCATGATACCAAAGACCAGAACATACAACGTACGAAGTAACAGGCAATAAGCAATGTGATAGCACCCCTGCCTCTGCGAACGACGCCGTCAATGGAAGGCCATTGGAAGCAAAGATGACACGGCGACACCCTCGATGTGAACACCGACTCTTCTCCTGCCCCTCACTCGACTCCGGGGTCTCGAGGCAGCCTTCTCGGCAGCTATGTGATTGGCATTGCCGTCATCACCGAGTCCTCCGCAATTGACCCGCAAACGATGATCCCGTTAGGAGACACCACTAGGAAAGACCGCTAGACTGCCGCTTCAACGCACGAGTCTCTCAACTCAACGCAAGGTCCAAAGCCCAGAAGCCAAAAGCCCATGGCACCATGCCACACTAGTGGGATGCATCTAAATCCATCCCCCCGGTCACAGTTGCACAAAAGTTTCACGTTCCGACTTCTTCGCACCGTGTCGTCCTTGATGACGAGAATGAGCCTCAGCTAAATGATTCGTGCTCGAGCCAGTGAATAAGCAAAGCCGTCGTTCGCCGTCCTCCCCGCACAGTCTCCTCGGCCCATGCTTACACAGTCGCATTGTCACCAGCTGCATGGGTTGGCCCCATCTTTTTTGACATGAAGGGCGCGCATGTCAATTGTCACTTGCCTACGCCTACACATGCAGAGTACGAGGATGTTATCATGACACGGCGGGATTGGAAGGCTACCCGTGCCGGCATTCTCTGCCCCTACGTGGACTAGGGCCCGGTCCTACACACGATTGAACGAGAATGACTCCAACCCAATGCACGGGAGAGAGTAATCAGACCGACTTCTTACCCTCTACCCAGCGATCCTGCGGCGGTGATTCATGTCTGGTGGAGAGGAAGCGAGGGTTTCAATAAAAAAGGTTCCTAGCTTTCAAGCAGCTTCGACTGTCCTCAACATCCCCTCCCTTTATCCCTCTTCCCCTTTCCGTCTTTATTTTTGTTCTCTTTTTCGAATCATTAGCGTAGGGTAAAGGTTCTCACGGGGAAAAGTTGCGAGCACCTTATCTAGGTGGCCACCGACTGCTTGACACCCAAGGGCCATAGGGTTCTAAAACGCCCATCTGTCACTTGTCCGCCGCCCTACGTGTCGTCCTACAGGATCACGTCCTACCCACCCTGTCCTTTCTGCCTAGGGCGCTCATCTGTCGGCCGAGACGGGGCGAGACGTACGCCTTTCCTGTCAACCCTTGGATCGTCCATCACACGTCGACGACTTTGACATCGACAAGCCATGACCTCCATTCCGGAGATGGATGAGTTTGTCGACTGGGACAAAGCTGGTGCCTCGACCGGCGCCTCCCTCGACCCTCTAGCCACCTCCGCCCATCAAGACATACCTACCGACCCGGACCTCGACTTGGTCCTAGCCAACGTCGATGACGATGACTGGAGCTTCTGGGCTCTCCAGCACTTCAACGACCAAGCGACCCAAGAGCCGTCATTGGACATCTTCGAGGCCGGCGCCAGCTTCGACCAAGCAAACTTCCTGCCGGACCCCCATCCCGAGCCATGGTGGTCTATCCCCGACGCTCCCTGTACCAACTGCACTCTGGGACGTTACCAGTGCAAGAGGATCAAGGAAGGTCAGTACAAGAATTACTGCACATCCTGTGTTGCGCTTCGATGTGAGTGCAGCTTGGCCTCGGCCATTTCCGCCACGCAACCCACCAACGCGACCGTCACCGATATGGACACCCAATTGTTGAGCCTCCTCCCCCTAAACCCCTGGCCGACAGCGGGCGAACATCCCAACGCCATTCCCCAAGAGGACCTGAACATCCCTGGCCTGCACGATGCTTCGCACCCGGACCTACCTTCTGCCGAGGCCGTACCATCCTCCAATGCTGCCGGCGTGACGCCCGGGAGCAGCTCCACTAGCCAAGAAAGCGTAGCCGTTCTGGCTGGCGCTGGCCCGGGTGCTGGCCCGGGTTCCGCCGGTCCTAACAAGAACAGCCCGCCGCCCAAAATCGGCGCTCGCTTCTCGCGGGAGTCGGTCAAGATCCTGAAGAACTGGCTCCTGTCCCACAACCGCCACCCCTACCCCAGCGACGAAGAGAAGGAAATGCTCCAGCGCCAAACCGGCCTGAACAAGACCCAGATTAGCAACTGGCTCGCCAATGGCCGCCGACGCGGCAAGGTCCAACACCCCAGGTCCACGTCTCCTCATGTTCGCAACACCTACTCGGGCCCTGTCGATATCCCTCGCCGCCCTGGGACCCCCGCCCTGGAGAGCAACATGCGCCACATGAACCCGCTGGAGCGTTGGGTGGACTCGCCCCCAGAAAACGAGCCCGCCTCGGTGACCGCCATTGCCAGGGCCGTCGCTTCCAATTCGAGCCTGTCATCCGGCCTGACGAGCCCATACAGTTTCGCCTTCACCGACGACGGGTCGAACCGCTCCCTCTGCAACGCCTCCTCGGCCAGCAGTATAGGCACATCAAGCGGCGGCTCCTTCATCTCGGCCTTTTCCTATGGCTCGCATGGCTCGTTCGGGTCCTTCGGTTCGGCCAACACCCGCGGCCGTCGCCGCAGGAGGCGACCCAACCCGAAGCGGGCCGACCCCAAGACGTCCCTGACCACGCCCCGGAAGACGTTTCAGTGCACCTTTTGCACGGAAATGTTCAGGACGAAGCACGACTGGCAGCGTCACGAAAAGTCGCTCCACCTCTCGCTGGAGCGATGGGTCTGCTCCCCGAACGGGCCCCGTGCCGCCATCCATCCCACCCTGAACCAGCCCTGTTGCGTCTTCTGCGGTGAGCCGAACCCGGACGACGCCCACATCGAGAGCCACAACCACTCCACCTGCCAGGAACGCTCCCTCGACGAGAGAACTTTCTACCGAAAGGACCACCTCAACCAGCACCTGAGGCTGGTGCACAATGTCAGGTTCCTCGATTGGTGCATGAAGTCCTGGAAGGTCGCCACCCCCGAAATTCGCTCCAGGTGCGGCTTCTGCGGCATCGTCATGGACACGTGGTCCTTCCGCGTCGACCACCTGGCCGAACACTTCAAAACGGGTAACACCATGGCCGACTGGAAGGGCGACTGGGGTTTCGAGGCCCCCGTGCTTGAGATGGTCGAGAACTCCATCCCACCTTGTACGCGACCCCCTGAGATACCCAGTCGATCGCCTGCCGATGTGATCATCTAACCTTGTTGCCCTACCCCTCCCATAAAACAGATCTCATCGAGAATGAGCGGAACTCTCCCCTGCCGTACGTAGCCGGTGGTGCGCCGGCCGAATCGCCGAGGAGCGCTTACGAGCTCATCAAGATCGAACTCGTCCACTTTATGATGAACCACGAGGACCGGACCGGTACGCTGCCGGACGACTACCACATGCAGCTCGAGGCCTGTCGTATCATTTTCGCCTCGGAAGTCTTGTCCCTGCAAGGCATCGACTCCAACTTCTCGTGGCTGAGGGATCTCCTAATGTCGTCCGAGGACATCGCCCGGCAGGCCCAGTTTGGTCCCCTGAGGACGGCCATCGAGAGCAGGCTGTCGATCCTCAAGATTAACGGCAAGGACAACCTGTTCGAACAGTGTCCCCTGGAGAAGCACCTCCGCGAGTACGTCCGCACCAAGTCGCTCCTGGGCCTGACGGCCATGGACGAGGAGCTGCAGGAGGAAGCCTGCCGCACGGTGGGCCGCATCGAGGAGGTCTCGACGTCGCCGTCGGACCTGATTGCCAACTGGCTGGTCCGCCTGATCAACTCGTCGACGGCGTGGCTCGCCAACTTTCGCCAACGCGCCCACCTCCCGCGCACCGAGGACATTGTGTGCGCCCACCTGCGGTCGACGGACTCGACCCAGATCGACTCGACCATCCACAACTACAGCAGGCTCGAGACGGAGCTGGGCCTGTACATGGACGCCCAGAAGGCCAGCGGCGTCGTCGAGCCTTCGGACGAGGACCTGCAGCGCCAGGCACGCATCATCATCTACGACTTTGACGACGGGTGGAACCAGACGGCTGCGGATAACGCGGAGTGGCTGCGCGCTTTCAGGCAGCGGCATTGTCGGGTCTCGCAGGCGGATGCTTTGGTGTGTACGAATGCGGGAGGGAACTCGGCGGTGCAGCCGCTACAACAACAGCAGCAGCAGCAGCAGCAACTGCGGCGGCAACCACAGCTGGCCCCTCAGAGTCTTGCACCCAACCCGACCGATCTGAGACGGATTGGTGGTCATACGAGGATGAGCCAGCAGGCAGTCAGCAGTCTCGCCGAGAGCGGGTTCAAGACGGGGACGTACTTCCTCAACGACGCCAACTGTTACCGTCGTCTAGCCTATGAGCTCTCTCGTTATGTTGTGGCAGCCATGTCTCCGAACAATCCGAACCAGCATGTTCCGTCGGATGAGGAGCTACAGCACCAGGCTCGTTGGATACTATACGATGAGTATGTTTACCCTCGGTTCTCCTGCGTCTGGTTCTCAAGGATTCAAAGATTCAATCGCTTTGTTTTGTTGCCCAACACTAACCTCCGAACCTAGTGACGATCCCTGGAATCAAACCGCGGCCGATAACGCAGAGTGGCTGCAGCGCTTTAAACGCCAAAGCGGAATCATTACCACGGGACCCGGGTTGCCGGAAGGTGACCAGTGGTCCCTTGCGCAGGGCGGCACGGGTTTCGCACCGCCCTATGCGTTCCCGAGCAGAGCATTCTCGCAACAGACACGGGAGAACTTGACACTTGCCACGACAGGGACGACATCTCCCGTCACCGCCAACGCCACCGCCACCAGCACCGGTGGCGCCGGGTTAGTCAACTCGTACCCTCCGTCTTTTCCCCCTGCAGCTGCCAGCGGCAACGGGCTCGTGGAAATCAATCTGGGCGACGGCACGAAGCCGCTCGACGTGGACCAGGCCGTGCTCGATAGGTACCTCGAGACGTTCGACACGCGGTACCCCCGTCCGGCGACGGTGTTTTGCTCGCGCGAGCTCGAGGCGGGGTTGGTCGCATTTGTGCGGGGGGAGGTGGCGTCGGGACGGGGCTTCCCGGACGACGGCTCACTACGGGCGCGGGCTAGGAGCATACTTGGCACGCTTGGGACGGCTGCGGATGACGAGGTGTTGTTGGGCAAGTTCAAGGGTTGGGTTGCTGGGCAGATTGGAGTTGGGTATCAAAGTAGCCAGCAGCAGCAGCAATAACAACACCAAAGGCATGCTGGCGAGGCACAGAGTGGGGTGTCAAAGGATCCCAAGACGGGCATGGCGGACAAGGAGATGGGAGATGTTCTTGCGAGTATGAACTGTGAGATGGGATGAGACTTGGTGGATGGGATGGAAAAAGGTGGAGGGTGGCACATTTGGGACGACAACATGATCGACAGGGGATGTGATGATATGGGCCGGCATTATGTCTTCATAGATTGTTCCCTATATTGACCCTTTTGAAAAATAAATATAACTCATCTTTTATTTTCGTTTTCTTTATTAACTATTGTTTCTTTACGCGGCGTCTGACGGACGACGGGTTTGGGGTACGTCTTGAAATTCTGGCTTCTCATATGTCCTAGGTGATGGCAGCAGGCACTATGAGAGTCTTGGTGAAATGAAGCTTCTTTGCTCCCATTATATGGACATTAAGTACGAGATAGGCCATCCTCGCCTCTAAGTGGCTTCCCATCACGCTTGTTGGTTATGCCCATCGTCATAGCTCTCTATGCAATGTCATTGCCTTTCCTGCCGTCATCACTCCTCCATCCAGCTTCTATCGGTCTGCCATTCTTGAACACGCACATAGTAGAGTGGAATGGCTTGGACGGCCGTCCCACCTTGAGCTCCACTGCGAAGGAGATGCAATGCCACCTACACTCAGACGCGTCACGCAGCAGAGGATTTGTAAACCGCGCCACTCCTCGAGGCTCCTCCATGAGGAGGATGCGGCCGCGAAACAGCACCGTCAAGTGGCACCTCTCACAGCTCCGGCAGTGACTCCGACCGGGGACTGCATGTCGTCAACTTTACGGATCCCGTTAGTTCCATCTCCGGTTTCATGCCACCGGAACCAGTCCGGACATGTTGACTTTCCAGCTAACAACACCGCGCCGAGCATGTCATTTTTCACTGCCATTGTCACCGGCGCAGGAGGAGGCGTCATTATGCCGGCTTAGACTCGACTAGGCTGGACAGCGGCGTCCGACTCTGGGCTCGGCAACCAGCGACGGCCGGGTGCTACCACCTCCCGGTGCACGGGCTAGCACTACTCCGGGCGTTCCGTTCATGGGCATCCAGGGGCCGGACCTACGACTTGGCCGGCTAGAAGTCGACCGAGTGGTTTTCGAGCGGTGGCGGTTCATCTTGGGTCGTCGAGCAGAGTAGCCGGCTGCGGGAGTTGCGTGGGGCGATATCGAGTGATAATGAGAAATAATAGGAAAATAATAAACTTGATAAAAAGACAATATTGATGACGAACTACAAGGTGCGAAGTACTCGGTACGTACCTGATTGAAACCCCTCATACCCCCACACCAGCCAGGGCTTGGATTGGTAGAGGGGCGATTGGTTGATTTCAAGGCTGAGTCAGAGGAAGCGTGGGAGTGGGGGCAACCATCCACGCTCGTGAAGCAGCACAAAGTACCATCCATATCTAAGGTACCTACACTACGTTGTACGTATTCGTATTATTCCCCTCGCTCGTGGTCGTCGCGTTGGCATTCGCCAGAAGCCAGCAACGCAACCGGAAACGCAGTGAAACAGGTTTACAGTGGACGCAAGTAAGATGGAAGACGAGATGCCGCCGTAGCAATGTGCCAATGAAAGTACGTGGCCAACGCCGTTCGACACGTACGAAGTACTTTGAGGGCACTGCGTACAACTTACAGAAAGGTCCTACACTCCAGATGAACGAACCGGATTGTCCAGCAAGATGGACATGCGTTGTTTGCAAAGGGGAAGACGTCGTACCTGTCGGCATGCTTTGCCCTGTTCCTATCGTGCTACACTTGTGTCCACTGCAACTACAGAGTACTGGAGTATTACACCGTACCTCTGTCTCTACACCGTACACAAGGTAGGTATACAACGTACTCCAGTTCTGAGGTACTGAGTACGGCTCTTTCCACATCAAGCCGAAGACGTTGGAAAGACGAAGAGGGGCTCGCCACACTGCAGTCTGTCCAGTGGGGTCGCGCCCTGACCAATCAGACGTGCATTGGCGCCGGTGTTCGGAGGCTGGTGTGGGGCTCAGTAGCGGGGACTCGGCAGGTTGGAGGGGTACCTGTATTTCGTGGCGTACTGAGTAGGGTCTCCCAATTTAGCTCAACCACGTCGGGAACGCCTGCCGTTGTATAACTGCAAGTAGGCCAAAAATTCCTCCCACTTTACATCACCACCACAAACAAAATCCATTTTCCTTCTTCCCGCCCACCTCTTCCCCGCCTTTCCCCTTGCTCTCTTCTTGTCTCATTGTATTGAGATTTCTAGGGCAGATCTGGTGAATTCGGAATCCTCCCTTTGAAAGAGTTCAAACAGTCTCGAGGGTCCTTTGGTTCCGTTGCCTTGTCGCTGTTTCTCTGGGTGAGTCGATGCCTTGATGCCTTCATTTGTTTGCTACCTTGTTGTTGTTTACCGCTTCTTTTACTACATTCAATCGGCAGACCGCCATTGAAACCTTCACTTTCCCTTTGCCGCCCCTTGATTCTAGAGCTCCCCTCCTTGAATCCAGATTGGTTTACTAACTCTGCTTCTACTCTCTGCAGTCCATTCTCTCTATTTTCTTCTTTTTCTTCTTTATTTATTTCTGTAACCCAGCTTATGCCACCGCAACCTTCTCGGCTTTGTTCTTAACCGCTGCAGCTCCTCTGCATCTCTCTAATCCGACTTTCAATCTCAACAACCCACCACCACCACCATGCACATCAAGGATATGCTCCGTGACGCGGAGAGGGACGGCCTGCCGTCCTTCTCCTTCGAATACTTCCCTCCCAAGACCGCCCAGGGTGTCCAGAACCTCTACGACCGCATGGAGAAGATGTACAACATGGGACCCAAGTTCATCGACATCACCTGGGGCGCCGGCGGAAGAATCGCCGAGCTGACCTGCGACATGGTCCTGCAGGCCCAGAGCATTTGCGGCCTCGAGACGTGTATGCACCTGACCTGCACCGACATGGGATTGGAAAAAGTCAACGACGCCCTGCGCAAGGCCTACAAAGCCGGCTGCACCAACATCCTCGCCCTCCGCGGTGACCCCCCCCGCGACAAGGAGAAGTGGGTCGCCGCCGACGAGGACTTCCAGTACGCCAGGGACCTCGTCAGGCACATCCGGAACACCTACCACGACCACTTCGACATTGGCGTCGCCGGCTACCCGGAAGGCTGCGACGACAACAAGGACGAGGACCTGCTGCTCGACCACCTCAAGGAAAAGGTCGACATGGGCGCCACCTTTATCGTCACCCAGATGTTCTACGACGCCGACAACTTCATCCGCTGGGTCGGCCGGGTGCGCGAGCGCGGCATCACCGTCCCCATCATCCCCGGCATCATGCCCATCGCCACCTACGCCAGCTTCCTGCGCCGCGCCAAGCACATGAACTGCCGCATCCCCGACGAGTGGATGGCCGCCCTCGAGCCCGTCAAGAACGACGACGTCGCCGTCCGCGAGATGGGCAAGCACCTCGTCGCCGACCTGTGCCGCAAGATCCTCAACGCCGGCATCTACCACCTCCACTTCTACACCATGAACCTCGCCCAGGCCACCCGCATGGTCCTCGAGGAGCTCGACTGGCTGCCCACCTCGGAGCGGCCCCTCAAGCAGCGCCTGCCCTGGAAGCAGAGCCTGGGCTTCGGCCGGCGGGAGGAGGACGTGCGGCCCATCTTCTGGAAGGGCCGCAACCGCTCCTACGTCCTGCGCACCAAGGAGTGGGACGAGTTCCCCAACGGCCGCTGGGGCGACTCCCGCTCCCCGGCCTTTGGCGAGCTCGACGCCTACGGCATCGGCCTGACCGGCACCAACGAGCAGAACCGCAACAAGTGGGGCGAGCCCCAGTCCGTCCGGGACATTGCCAACCTCTTCGTCCGCTACCTCAAGAAGGAGGTCGACTCGCTGCCCTGGAGCGAGTCGCCGCTCACCGCCGAAGCCGGCCCCATCAGCGACGCCTTGATCGACCTCAACAGCCGCGGCCTCATCACCATCAACTCCCAGCCCGCCGTGAGCGGCGTCAAGTCGTCCGATCCCGTCCACGGCTGGGGCCCGCCCAACGGTTACGTCTACCAAAAGTCGTACCTCGAGCTGCTCGTCCACCCGGACCTGTACCCCGAGCTGATCGCCCGCATCGAGAAGAACCCGGACATGACCTACTACGCCGTGACCAAGGACGGCACCCTCAAGTACAACTCTCCCACCGACGGGCCCAATGCCGTCACCTGGGGCGTCTTCCCCGGCAAGGAGATTGTCCAGCCCACCATCGTCGAGGGCATCAGCTTCATGGCCTGGAAGGACGAGGCTTTCCGCCTGGGCATGGACTGGGCGCATTGCTATGACCCGGACTCTCCGAGCCGAATGCTGATCGAGCGCATCATGAACGAGTGGCACTTGGTCAACATTGGTGAGTGTCCATTCTACTTGCACACTCTCTGTACACTGATTTCTAACGAATTTTCTAGTCAACAACGACTTCCACCAGCAGCGCGAGATTTTCGAAATCTTCGACGGCCTCTCCGTCAAGGAGTATGACGACATCAAGCCCGTAACCAAGAACGGCCCGACTCCCGATACCGAGCCGGCAAACGGCGTTGCCACTGCTGCACCCGCATCCGCCAACTAAGCTAAGCGTCAATGGGCGAGGGGCTTCTTTCCCCGTTTTTCTTTGTATCCCTTTTTTTCTCATCTCGACAATGCGATGCATCATTTCACAGGCGTTTTCATCTCGGAATACACAAAGGCGCGCCCTCGGGGCAGGCAGGAGCAGAGCGGGTCGACAGTCGATTTTGGGTTTTTTCAACAAAAATAAGGGAGCCAGACGATGGGTCGGCTTCCACGGGCGAGCGAGGAACGATAACATGCAAGGGATGGGATGGATGCATTGCGCCCACGCTGGGAAATGACTGGGGAGGTGAAGGAATTTAGACACCCAGAGGGGCGCGTAGGTTGGCGGGACAAGATTTTTGCTCTTTTTTCCCTTTTTGGCATTCTTCTCAAACGTTTTTATTCAACGTTACTCAACGATACTGGACGATAACTCAACGATACCCCCCTCCAAGAGCCAAGGAATCTACATTCCAACGGAAAAAAAGACAGATGGCTCGTGGTTTGGAGCACGGAGTTTCCTTCAACAAGGGACAACAATTCTTTTCGCACATGTTCGTCTTTTGGATTCGAATCGCAATTAAGTCAAAGTGACACATTCCAAACGTGCAATCAATGTCTCCTATCAAATCCGAAGACACTTTAGAAGACGGAGGTAATGTTGCCTTGCGGATGCGTAGATGAGCGTAGGGAATCCCCTATCTTCTCCGTCGAGAGCCCATAGCCTTTGTCCGTCCGTCCATTGGCGCTGGTTCGGTGAATGTCATGTCAATAATGCCTTGCTTCTGAGCATTTCCCAGTACAGAGGACTACAGTATGCCACGATTGTGACCACTCCGTCTGGTGAACTATTCACCGTCCAGTTCGCGATATCCTGACTTGACCCCAGGCCCTCACTCTCACAGAAACCAGCCTTTTCAATCACAACAAGACAACGGACCACGGACCGACACTCTTTGTCATTATGTAGAATTGTTCAATGAATCGCTTATCAAGGGCGGAAAAATCAACGTTCGATATCCTGCTTCGAACCCCACGCCCAGTGAGATCACGCTATACCCCATTCACCCTCGTCCTCGTCCGCCACCTCGTAGTCCATGTCTACGCGCCGATCACGCGCCGAGGAACTGCCCCGTCGCGTATCCTGGGATTTGGCCTTCTCGGCAGTCTCCCCCTTCTCTGCGTCCGGCATTGCCTCATCTTCCTCGGCCCCTTGTTGGTCCTTCGAGGAAGCAGGACTTGTACCGGTGGGGTGGGCCAAAGGTTTGTTGACCCACGTGAACTCGAGCTCGCCGTCAACGCCGGGGATGTGCTTGTTCGCCACACCGTAGAACAGCTTCTCGGCCGTCTTGCGGTCTTTGAACGTGACTTGCGCGCTGGAAGGCGTGGTCTCGATATCCGTGAACTCTCCGATTCCCTAATGTCCCGTCGGTTAGAGAGAAGTGAACAAGTTAACAGCATATCGAGCGGGAGACACTTACGAGAAGGTGCTGGCGGAGCGCTTCGTCCTTCCCGGGCTCCGTAAAGTCGACACCGGAGATGGCGACGACCTTGGGCCGGTTATCCAGTGAGTACGCGGCATAGGCGGCGTGCACGTCACCGCGGCCGAAGCCCCCGCGACCACCACGATAACCAGCACGGAAGGATCCTCGACCGCGCGGCGGAAAGCCACCACGGCCGCGGCCCCGTCCCCGGTAGACACCTCCATGGACGCTGCCCCCTCCGCCGTGAGAGCTCGCGTCATCCGCATGGGGGTCGAGGCCGAGGAGCTTAGCCTCTTCCTCGAGCGCCGCTAGCTGGGCGCGCAGCGCATCGCTATTGGACTGGCTCCCGCTTGCGTCGTCGCCGTTTTGCGAACCACGGAGCTTGGCCTGGAGCTTCCGTTTCTCCTCGAGTTGCCGTTCCATGAGCTCCCTCTGCCGAGCTTCAAGCGCCTCCCGTTCCTTCTGGAGCTCTTCCTTCTTCTGCATTTTTTCTTCGTGAAGCCGTTGAGCCTCTTGTTGTTTCTTCAAGAATTCATCCATGTCAAATTCGGGTCCCGCAGAGGCATTACCCTCGCCCGAAGCCCCGTCCATGCCGTTGCTATCGGGTGCTCCTCTAGGTGATGTATCCTCTTTATACCAAAAGACCTTAACAAAACGGTTGTCGAAGATGACTTTGGGGGAGCGATATGCAGCGTTGGCAGCGCTCCAAGAATCGTATTTGATAATGGCCAGGCGTCTTCTCGGCTGTAAAGACAATTCCAAGATATTGCCAAACTGTGAGAAGAACTCCCGAACCGCCTCCTCCGAGAACTTATCCTCGGGAATGTTCTCCACCACAATGGTGCTCTTCGTCTGGTCGTGGACCGGACCCTCGGCGGAGATGGAGGCCCTACGCTGTCTGCGGCGAGGACCCTGGTTACGACCCCCTCTGCCGCGGCCACCGCCGCCGTCCCCTTTCTCTGCGTTGACGGTTTCCCACAGCTGTTGCAGCTGCTGAAAGTTCTGTGACAATAACGCTGCTGCCATGCCTGTTGTGGAGTAGTCTGAAGTCGTACAAGCCATTAGCTTTCCTGTCGTCAAGAGTCCAACCAACCCACTCAAACATAAATGCAAAAAGAAAAAACGTCTCGAAATATCAGAAGTCAACCTTATATAATTATTGGAAACTCATTGCATAGTTGCTCCCAAATGAAAAAATGGCATCATCATACAAGACCGGGAAAGGGGGAATTCATGGCTAGAGGGCACATTCTTACCGTCAGGCCTGCCCATGGGATCAGAAGGCAGGTAAATTGGTCCCATGCCGTGATCGAACTGGCACGAGTTACCGCGGGCACAGAAACCCTTTGTGTCAAAGTCGCGACATCGTTGCCGTCTCTTGCGTGCCGTTGGTGGCGTGCCATATGGCCTTGACTGTGGACCACTGGGAAATGGGGGAGGTTGTTGGGGAAGCCCGGGTGCCGTTGCCGCAGGTAGGCCGTTGAACGAGCCTAGCTGGATCATGTCGAGCGGATGTGAAAAGCCGGTGGGCGGGAATGCATCGCGAGGGTCGTAGTTTTGAGAAGCGTGTGCATCATTGGCATCGGTCGCACCAATCCCACGGCCAAAGCCACCGCCCCTCCTGGGCTGCTTGAAGGCCCGTTCGCCGGGACTGGGCGCGTACGCCGGCCCCATATTCTCCCTCTCATGATAAGGGCGTTTTCTGTTCCCCTCGGCAAGAGAGGAGGACGCCTGACTCGGAGATTGTTGCGATTCAAGCGACTTTTTGGAAGGGGCAGGACGTAGTTCAGGTGGAAGAAAACTTTTCGACTCAATGGCGCGAAACAAGTCGTCCACGAACTTGGGAGTTGCATCTGCAGGGAAGCAACGACAAACGTCTCATCAGTAAAGACTCTTCCAAAAAAAAAAGGGAAATTGGCATACGAACCAGGATTCAGAAATGGTGGCAGTTCCGACTCGCAGCCAGCACGAATTTGCGACGCGTCTCCCTCTTGCGAGGCGAGCAGGGCTACAACGTACTCGGCCAGAATATCGGTTTCCGTGTCAGATCTAATCAACGCGTCATTCATGTCAGCTTCGCCATCGAGAGAATCTAGCGAGGGATCGATAGTAAGGGGAAACGAACACTTCGGGCAGTTTGTTCATCAGCCATGCCTTCAGATGAGGCTCTTCCACCTTGGCGACGAGCATGTTGGCAGCGAGATGATGCGCGTCACCTTTCGCGAGCGCCGAATGCAAGATCTCCCAGACGGTGGAATGCCATCCGTACCGCAGCTAGAGGTAGGGAAGGCACAAGAGGCCGAGGGTGCTGATCGAGGACCACGAAAGCTCGACGACAGGTGTCGAAACTGACAGACAACCCGAGTGAAGATCAAAAACCTGGTTAATCTTCGTAGGCAGTTCAAAAACAAGCTAGAGATACCCTTGGTGGGCTGGTAGGTGAGATAGTCATAAAATGGGAATATTGCTGGAGGGAGAAAGAAGTTGGAAGCAGTTTTGGTTTTTTACAAGGGAGAGAGAACAACAAGGCCCAGCGAACAAGTCGAAAAGACCGACATTGAGACCCACTCTGATTACGTACACCAATACCTGCCCACCGCACTGTGCACACTGTGTGGAAGCTAAGTACCGAACGCAGCTGAAATTACCAAGAACGAAGTACTTAGTAAAAACTCCAGCTCGGTCGAATTACGTACGAATACGTAGGTATGTATACCAATCTACTGCCATACGTTTGACAACACAACGATGAGAGCTCATCCGTACTTGCGGTCTACTCGGTTTATGCTCATGATGAAAAAAAACATTGAACAATTCGTAAATTCCTGTACTAGGCATAACTATTGGGCGTCACGCCGACCTTTTGCGGCTCGGCAAACACAGCCTCTCACATGCCCCTACTGAACGGTCTTTTTTAACCGAGTTCTCTCCCCCCTATTGGTATATCGTGTCGCTGCCTCGTTAAAACCACAGCCATTTCCTTTCTGTGTACCGGCAGCAAGAGAGGTGTAAGGGTAGCTGCAAGAACTGCCACACCAACGAGCTGCCCTGCGGAGCAGCCTTGGCGCTTTTGTTTGGCCTGAGATGAGGCATCTATAGCTTGTCGTAGTACTGCAAAAAGAAAAGGGCGTACATGTTAGCATGGGCATATCACACGAGGGGGAGACGGCGACATTGCGTCTGGTACTCACGTTGTCGTAACCCGGAACCTCAACCTTGATACCCTTGCGCTTCCGCATCTCCTGTACAATCTGGCCGACCTTGCTGGTGCCGTCAAGAGGAGAACCGCCGGGGAGAATTTGCCAGTGGTCGAAGACGGACTGAGGGAAGGCCTGGCCGGAGGTGGCCTGGCGGAGATCGGCGTTGTAGCCGAACGACTCCAGGACGGGAAGATGGGCCTTGATGGTGAAGAGAGGCGTGCCGGGACGCTGCTCTTCGGCGAAGACGGTACCACGGCGACGGCTGAGGACACTGTAGACACCACCCATGGCGCTCTCGGGCACCTGAATCTCCGTCAGGAAGACGGGCTCCTGAAGGGCGGGCTCGGCAAGGAGGGTGGCGGCGTAGAGGACGCGACGAGCGGTGGGGATGACCTGGCCACCACCACGGTGAATGGCATCAGCGTGCAGGGTCACGTCAAGGATGTTGAAGCGGATGGCACGCATGGGCTCCTCGGCAATGGGACCCTCGCGGGTGGCCCACTGGAAACCGGACACGACCGAGTCCTTGATTTCGTGGAGGTACTGGACAGCCTTGGTCTGGTCGACCAGGAGGTTAGCACCAGTGGTGTCGGGACCGAAGGCCCAGATCTTGCGGGCGTCGGTGACGTCCCAGCCGTGCTCGTCGGCCATCAGGCGGGCACGCGACTTGAAATCGTCACGAGGTCCAATCTTGCCAGCCTCAATGTCCAAGCAGAGCTCCTCGGCCAGAGGCTCGGCCTCGAGCCAGATACGGTTGTGCTTGTTGGGCGACTTGGACAGCGCAGTCATGCTCGACTTGCCGCCAACCGTCTCACGGTACTGGACGACGGGGTCGGAAATGATGAGGGGCACACCGGCGTGGTCGTCCTGGAGATCGTTCAGGCAAATCTCCAAGTGAAGCTCGCCAGCACCAGCAACGACGTGCTCGCCGGATTCGGAGGTGTAGGTCAGGACGCAAGGGTCCGACTTGGACAGACGCTTGAGACCCTCGACAAGCTTGGGGAGGTCCTGGGCGTTCTTGACCTGGACGGAGCGCTGCACGACGGGCGAGACGGAGAACTTCATGACCTTGAGGTTGTGAGCGGTGTCAAGGGTGGTGAGAGTACCCGACTTGAGCAGGAACTGGTCAATGCCGACAAGGCCGACAATGTTACCAGCGGGGAGGTCGTCGATGGCCTCGACCTTGCCGCCCATCATGAGGACGGTACGCTGGATGGCCTTGATGAAGAGGTCGTCCTTCTTGCCGGGGACGTAGTTGGGGCCCTGGATGCGGACCTTGACACCCGACCTGACGGTACCCGAGTAGACACGACCAAACGCGTAGAAACGGCCCTTATCCGAGGTGGGAACCATCTTGGAGACGTAAAGCATGAGGGGACCCTTGGGGTCGCAGTCACGGATACCAATGGCGGCCTCGTCATCCATGGGACCCTCGTACAGGGTCTCGGCACGGTACTTCTGGGCGGTGACGGGAGAAGGAAGATGGAGGATCATCATCTCCAGAATGGCGTCGGCAGCGGGAAGGAAAGTACGCATGACCGACCTGAGCAGCTGCTTGCCCTCCTTGTCGCGGTCCTCGGCGGGGAGCTTAAGCTCGAGCTTCTCAAGGAGGACCTTGACCTCATCGTGCTTGAAGTTCATGACGGAGCTGAAGATCTTGAAGATGGGGTCCAGGATGAACTGGTTGAAGGCACGCTCGAGCTGCTTGCCCTCGTGGGTACCGGTCTTGGACCACTTCTTGGTGTGCGGGTTGAAGTAGCTGTCACCCTATAAGACGAGTTAGCCACGGTTTTTCCTCAGGCACACGCCCTAGGGGAGAGAGAGCCTTACCCAGAGACGCTCCATCATCTTGTTGCGGTCGACGCCAAACTTCTTGGCGTAGCGGGTAGCAAACTGGCGGACGGTGAAAGCCCAGCCGTGGAGACCGGAGCCGAAAGCAACAGTACCCTTGTCGGGGTACACCTGGACGTCACCAAGGGCCTTGTCGTGGTAGGTGGAGATGATGACGTTGACCGACTCGATGGTACGCGAGAAGGACTGGTACAGGTCCTCCTTGGAGACTTGCAGCTCCAGAAGGGCTCTGTCAACCTGGAAAGATGAAACAAGCCCCGCGTTAGCAAAAATAAATCAATAAAAAGAATGGATCATCCCCACGACGCTTGTGGTGTCACGGTCCGGTTGTCCATACCTTGTTGACAATGACGACCGGCTTAATCCGCTCGCCAAGGGCCTGACGAAGGACAGTCTCGGTCTGGACGCACACGCCCTCGACGGTGTCGACGACGACGAGCGCACCATCGGTGACACGGAGAGCGGCAGTGACCTCGGAAGAGAAGTCAACGTGACCCGGCGAGTCGATGAGATTGATCAAGAAGTCGGTGCCATCGGTCTTTTGGCCGACAATGTCCTTGACATCCTCAGGATCGGGGAGGTTGCCGTACAGAGTGATGGCAGTGGACTTGATGGTAATACCACGCTCCTGTTCATCTGGGCGTGTATCCGTTGCTCTCGCTTCTCCAGCCTTCGCGGTGGAGATGATACCGGCTTTGGACAGAAGAGAGTCGGTCAGGGTAGATTTGCCGTGATCGACGTGGGCAATGACGGACATGTTACGGACATTGGTGGGCTTGTCCATAAGGGCCCGGATCTCCTCAATGGTGAAGCTATCATGATGGGAGGCAATGGTCAGCACGTTGATCACAATGGAGAGAACGAGGGCTTAACTCCGAGAACCCGAGGAGTAAGACGATTGGCGGGGGTGAGTGACGGGGAGAGGCACTGCGGTAGAAGCGGTAGAGGCTCAAAGGGGGGATGTAGATGGGGTAGATCAAAATAGAGAGTGATAGCAGGAGAGGAAGATGAGAATGTGAGGTTGGTGTAATTTAGAAGCTCGAGATCTGTCCCAGCATCTCGTTCGGCGGCAAAAAAAGACGCGAGGTTATCAAGATGAAGAGGCCGTGAACAGTGGCCCGATCAACGACGAAGATGAAACAAAACACAATAGAACCCGAGTTCTCAAGCAGCACAAAAAAAGGAAAGCAAAGCATGTACTCACTTGACCATCTTGGCGGTGTTGTCGCGATGAGCTCGCTACGTGAAAATTTGGGTGTTGTGGTGGTTGCTCAAAAGTGAGAGCGAAGCGGGGTCAAGATGTTTGCCCCGCGCGGAAAATAAAAGGGAAACAAGAGAGACACTTCGATGCGCTTTCGCAGAAAGACGATCGATGAAGCTCTGGAAACTAGTGATGGGGTGAAGGAACCGATTCCACTGCCACCCTTATATTCGTCGAGACGCTTGTGGAATGACGAGGAGGAGAGGAGACGGAGGAGGTGGAGGGGGAAAGAAGAAGGTTTGGAAAAGGAAGAGTCGGACGGTGAGGGGAGGGTAAAAAAAAAAAGTTGGGTCTTGTGGGTTATCCAGTTCTGGTGTTCGTCCACCCAGTCGCCGGTGACAAATACTGGGCGTTAACCCCGCTGTATCCGTACCAGGTAGGTACCTTTTTTCGTACTTGCCCCTCAGCCGGATGACTGCTGGCCGGGTTGCCCCGCTTGGCGAGACTGATGTTGTGAAAATTGGATTGAGAAGGTGGGGCAATTCGGAGTTTTGTGGGCCAAGGACGATGATGTTGTGCGTTCGTACGTATTTCGAGTGTATTTCGACCTAATTATGAGATGTACACTGTACTAATCGGACTTGAGCCCCGCCACGCCACAGTGCTGGTCCGAAGATAGGTACAATGTATAGACTTGAGACTTGAGAGTTTGTCGTCTTGGATCTGCGTTGATAGACTACGGGATGCCAACTCCTCGGCAAACGCAGGCCAGTTGTTATTCGTAGCTTCTGCAGCTATGGGCGAGACGTTCGTCACAAGAAGGAGTGAAATCTTGCTCTTCGATGGAGGATCTTGGTCCCAATTTACTCAATTCACCTACCCCTCCAAAGATACTTGTATTCGTCCCGGCTCATTGGTCAGGGCAGCAACCCTGGCTAGCCGCACCACTTGCTCCGTGACATCACGACCAATACCTGCGCCGCATCTGGTTTGTGCATACGAAGTACTACTGAGTAATGGCTACCTGGGAAGGTATGTAGGTACAGAAAAACCTGCGTTCATGCACGGCATTGCGGAGCTTAGGTGCTCGGTTACCTAAAGGAGTGTGTATCGCTAGACGCCACCTTGAGCTGTGGACAGGCCTGGCTGTGGAATACAGTGTTGCATGTAGCAATTTGGCTCAGTCGGCGAAGAAAACAAGTAAAAAAGTGAAAGGCTGGAAATGGCTTTTATCCTTGACGTCCCGTCCAATTTATGTTTTTTTTTTTTCTAATATCACGCCACGACAGGAAACCCAAGGTACAAAGTAGTGAAGCGATGTACCTGGCCCACGGTCTACTTCGTACTCCGTATTACTGAATACCTAATAACAAGTCCAGAGGAAAAAGGTCAAAGCCACTCCCAGCAACTTAAAACACGTGGAGGTCATGGTCATCAAATAAATACCTATATACACTTCGTACGCCGGGTGACTCTTACCGATCTCTATTCCGCCGTAATCAAAAACTCTCACCTCCAAACAGACCATGCCATAACTACGACGTACACTATCTACACTGCACTACACTACTGAGTACGTCTCTCACGAAGACGACCCCAGGATCCTGCTATAGGCATCTTCCACCTCCCCCGCCAGCTCCAACAACGAGACAATCACAATCTGATGCGTCAGGTTGGGCAGCCGGTCGCGGTGCAAACCAATCCACTCCAACGGCGGCGTCGCCTCGCCCATATCCCGCAACTGCGGCGTCTCGATGATCGGCGGCTCCAGCGCCACGTAATCGTATTTGGACTGCGGCACATTCACCTCGGCCGTGATCTTCTGCTGCCCTTGCTGCTCCTCCTCCTCCCCCTCCGCCTCGGGCATCCCCGTGACCCGGATCGCCGTGAGCGGAAGCTCGCGGCCCCACGTCTGCTGGAGCGACTTGTTGTGCTTCGCCCACATGCCCCGGATGTAGCTGATCCGTGAATAATTCCACCCGACCTCCACCTTGCCCTCGAACGCGCTCTTGAAGATGTAGTCGATTCGGTGGCTGTCGGGTCTCTGCCACGTCTGCATCACCGCCTGCACTTTCGGCACCTTCAGGATCGTCCCACCCCTGGATCCCGTCGCCCGAGACACCACGTCTTCCACCGACAGCTCGTTCAGCGCCTTGGGGGCCCCGACGTTCCGAACCCCGGCGAGCCCGATCCGTAGCTGACCCAGCGTCAGGTCCAGGATGCTGCGGATTCGTTTCCGTTCCATGCTCGCCGCAAACCGAGCTTGTGCACCTAGCGCCTCCAACTTGAATACCTGGTGATCGGAGAAGGTGTTGGGGAAGACTCCCAAGTTGAGCGCCTTGAGTACGACCACGACGTCCGTATCTAACGATATCGGCGACTTCGCCATCGTGTCGTCCACTGGCAGCTGCGGTGCGCTCGGCGGCCGTAGAGAAGGCGCCGTGTTGCTGTACGATCTCCGCTTCATGAACTTTTCAATCTCCTTGAGCGACGTCTCAAAGTTGGCCCGTCTTTCCTGGATCAGCTTTTGAATGGCCTGGTAGAGAGCCACGCTCTGGGCCGCCGAATGCGTCGTGCCGAACACCTGAACGGCATCGCCGTCGAGATTGGCCACCAGCCGGTCACTGCTACCTTCGAGCCTCCGTCGGACGTTGTACATGATGAACTCCAGGGAGGTGATATCAGCGACGAGGAAACCTTGGTAATCAAACGCCGTCTTCAGGCGGAATTGACTGAAGCATATCGACGCCTGAATGAGCGGCGTCTCGTTCAGTGCCGCCTCCCGCTCGGGCCATTGGATCGATGTGCGCAGTTGAAAGCTCTGCAGCGCCACGTAGCCGCTCAACCTGCCCGTGCAGTCGACGCCGATCCGTTCGAATCCCAGGCACAGGTTCTGCTCCCAGTCGGACGTCTTCTTGGAGGACGCCCATAAATCGTTAATGGCAAACGTCGATTTCCCCACCGCCTGGCCAAGATCGACGCTGACATCGAGAGATGCGATTGATATCGTGGCCGTCCAGGGGAACGCGGCCGTCGCCGCGACCTTCTGATACTGCTGGACGAGATGGCCCTGGGACGCTTCTGTGGCCAACTTGGCCACGGGCGCTGCCGTGCCTTGCCGGAGTTCTTTGGGATACCAGATCTCGCGGAAGAGCAAAAAGTCCTGAAGCTGCTTGGCATTGACCGACATGCTCATCGGGCTGACCTTCAGCAGTGCCGATACGCCGCTCGTACCGCTGACGTGCTTGCTATTCATGAGTGAGAGTACAATCGACTCGACCTCGAAGCTCCCGGTTGATTCCCTCGAGTACACGTGTTGGACCGACGCCTGGAGGTTCGTGCAGGTACCCGAAATCGCAAAGAAGTTGCCTTGCTCCACCGACCGAATCGTGTTCGCCGTGAAGTAGACTCCGTCGTAGTAAGCCGTCGCTGTCACCCTTGCGATAGGTTGGCAGCTGAGCGAGAATTCCTGCCGGCAAATGCGAAGGCCCAGGTTTAGTTTCAGCCGCCCCAGGACCGCATTGGGGTCCACTGTGAGGATATTATCCTCGTTGCCCGACTTGGCCTTGGCTGCTGGTGGAGGGGAAGACTGTTGCCGGCTTGGCTTGGAATCATCGGCCACGACTTCCTTGACGCTGGAGGTGAGTTCCATAATCAGTGGAACCACCGACGGATATAATGTGTTGCTCGAGGCATCAATCTTGATCTCGCCGAACAAGGTGGGATCCTCCTGCCCGTTGTCCCTGTATTCTATCTTCCATGCAAGTCCCGGCGTTCGAAGGACCGTGCTGCTCCCAGACTCATCTGGATTGAATTGCCCATACTTCCCCGGCATCGCCTGGTACGAGTTCCTCGAGAAACCGCGTGCTCCACTTGTCGATTTCTTCCCCGAGACATAAACCACGGCACCAGCAAAGTCAGCGTCGACCAGTAAGGATTCGATGCGCTTCGTGCCTAGGATGCTTGGCCTGGGCGGCGGCGTTGTTGTTGTTGTTGTAGTTGTTGTCGATTCTCCGGCCGTGTCCTTTGTCGGGCCAACAGTGGTAGCCCAGTGAGCAGTTGCCTTCTGGACATTGCTGACGGACAGCCTAATAGACTCGTTCAGGTTGGCGGCTGGAATAACGAACCCAGACGTCACGCGCACGTCCAGCGACTTCCCGACGGCTTGGAAGGCCAGGCGCCGAGTAGTAGCGGCGGACACATAGCCGACATTGAAAATAACCTCGGGCAGCAAAGCCGAATGAAGGGATCGAACCCTGGGGTCGTGTCCCGGCGGTACCATCTGCAGCTGGAGATCCTCAATCGACAGGCGAGCCGAATTCGTTTTACGCGTGCCCAAGCTGATGAGTTTGATGGACAAGACCAGGTCTTCCTGATGCTCCGATGGGGATTCCGTGCCGTTGCCGACATACCAACTTATCTGCGTGTCCCGAATCTCGAATTGGTACGCAATTGACGACAAGAACGAATCGATGAAATCTGGTGCCTCTGCAGACGCTTCATCGTTGACGGCAATCCGAGGCCTCGACTGTCTGATCTTTCGCAAGTACTCTTGCTCTCGCGAGATGTCTAGATCTTTGATCTTGTCTCCCATATAGCCCGTCACTTCGATGACGGTAGAGATGGTCTCTGGGGAGAGCTGGACGTCCAATCCATTGCTCTTGAAGCTGAACGACCGTTCCTCCGTGCCAGCTGCTGTGCGCCTGGTCCTCGCCGACATGAGAGCGCCAAGAGTGATGCTGCCGCAGGATCTCGTGGCACTGTCGTCGCCCTTTTGGATGTCAAAGAGAATCTGTCTGAGATTAAGACACAGCTCAGGTCGCGCAAGACGCGGGCCGTCGCGTTGTCTTTGGTTGGTAATTTGGAAATGTATCCCATCCAGGCTGAACAGCATATAGGCCGACTGATGCTGTTCCGACTTGATGGGTGTCTTCCCAAACACCTCGAGACCAGCCAAGGTCAGATGAGCCGTGAATGCCAGCTTTGATGCCTCGCTCGAGTGTGCTTGGACCTGTTCCGTCGGCTCCTCCGTTGGTGATCCAAGGATGTCACGTAAGTGATCCTGAATAATCCGAGTTTGCTGCTGGATTTCGCTCAGAGCATTCGAGATTTGTGGCCCATTGAGTGCACTCAGTAAACTGTATACTGCCGATGCGTCCAGTTCAACCAACTCAACCGATGCGAGGACCGTCACTGAATGTTCATTAGATCCGATTTGACTGGTAATACGGCCATTCGTGGGCGGTATCCTTAGTAGTGACACGCTCTGTTTCCGGCTTTTGGTATCTATTCGTATGTCGTGTGAGTTTTCCTTGATATCAAAGTCGAAAATGAGTTCTTTGCCAAAGTCCGCAGCTACCGCAGCTCTGGAGACGACCCCTGAAATCTTGTAGCTGAGCGACTGCAGAAGAGGCAAGCTTATGGTATACTCGTCCAGGAACAGGGCCGTGTTGAACCTGAGCGAGGAAAGTCGTTGGGCAATACGGGCTTTAGTGTTCCCTGTCGAAGGGAGGCCATCTGAGGCAGATGGCAGCTGCTGCTTGAGTTGATAGATCTGGGCCAACTCGTCTCTGACCAATACATCAACGACCTCTAGCAACGCAATGGGATCTCGATTCATATCGAGGGTCAGCACTTGGCTGCTTGCCGTCGACTTGATGGTATGGCAGGACAACGCCTCGAGCTCGGTGAGCTCGTGAGACAAAACAACACTGGGACCTTTGAGTTGAACAGAGCCTAACAAATCAGAGCGGTGATAAAGCATGGATGTGACGGCATCGCAGGCCAAAACAAAATGCAGCGACGTGCCCTTTGGAAAGGTCGACTGCGTAAGCAAAGAGGCCTTGAGGTTCTGGCCCAGCGTCTTGGCCCGCAGGTTAATCGTATCCAGCTCAATGGATCCCCTTCCAAGCCCCAATACGAAATGGTAGGCTGGATATTTTTGCCTCTTGGGCGTTGTTGGCCCTCGGTCCGGGGCAGGTTGGGTCGCTTGCGACTCGCTGGTGGTGGACGATTTGTCGCGGAGCCGCAAAATATCAGTTGCGAGTTCGCAGAGTTCCCAGTTCAGGTTCACAGCCACTTCTTTGCAGTTGACGGTGATGGTGGTCAGTCCATGCTCAAACTCGACCCCTTTCTCCATCGTCTTCTCGGATAATGATTGTCGCTCCTCGTGGCGGATAGATAGGTCCCCGAAAAAGATTCGGTTCTGTTTGGAGCCAGGATCCAGCACCATTTGGACTTCCTTTAACCTAATCGCGGCAAGAAGTGGAATTCCGGACGGCTTGTTCTTGGTCTTGTCGTCTGCACCGAAGACTTCTTTCACTAACGATGAGCTGGCGACATCCCGCAAGTCCCAGCCACGCCACTGCTGGAAGGCTTTAACGGCCTGCTGGCGTCCATCCGGTACAGCCAGAACAGACATATCCATGCACGAGAACGCTAGTTCCTCGCGCGCCGCGTCCGGGAGAGTAGACCATATTTGGCGCAGGTGGATGCACAGCTTCCAAGAATCATAAGTCCGCAGGTGGTCCGGGACAGAGCGCAAGACAGCGGAAGGACGGGCGAGGAACGTCGGATCGCTTGCGTGTTTTCCCCCTCGCAGCAACGCAAGCACAAAGTTTCGCACCCGCCGGTCGTGGTGCGCAAACGTGTGTCCCAGTAGATTCCCCAACTCTGTGGCCATCACACCTGTCCGGTGAACAAGACCGGCAAGGTAGTCTACTTTTCCGGATGCGGTACTACCTCGAATCACATCGATTCCTCCGTCGATGTATGTGATGTCTTTGGATCCCATTGATAGCATGACCCGCTGGAGCTCGAGCTGAACTGCTGCCCGGGTTTCGCAGGTGGCCGAAGATCGCTCAGACGCCGACAATACTGCTGATCCGAATCGGAGCAACAGGGACGTCTTACTCTGTGGGGACGAGTGCTCCTCTGGCGATTGCGATTCGGATTTAGATGAGGTTGACCGCAGGGCCAAGGAGAGTTGAGATACAGAAGCGTCGTACTGATCTTGTTCATCTTGGGTTAGATCTGAAGCATCTGTTGAGAGGTTGAGAAACCGAACAGAGACGTGTGGAACTCTTAAGAGAATGTCCTGTATCTGGCCTTTCATCCGTGCTCGTTTCTGTTCGCCGAATATCTCGGACATGGAACCGATTTGTAGACTGTCTAATATGTCCTCGGGATCGCTCGGTTGCAAAGCCGCAATCAAATCGGAAATGGAGCGGACCGATGTCGGTGTCAAGCAGGCCTGAAGCCCGGAAGGGAACTCAACAATAGTGCTTGAATACGCGTGGTCCTGGTCGAACGTATCGGGGTCGACATCGTCAAGCTCAAAGTCGACACCGTCAGACTGATCCTCGACTCCATCCATGCCCGACTGAGGCATCCATGCGTCATTTACTTTCGTCTGGACGGACTCCAAAGGGAAACAAGGAGGAAAGTACTGGCTTGAGAAGGCCATGAAAGAGTGATACTCCCGCTTGATTCGATCGCCAAATGGCGGGTGAGCGGACGGGTGACGACTCGCGGAAGCTGAAAAGTCTCGTGACGGTCGTCTCATGGAGCTAGATGGGGTGAAGGCTCTCCTCTCGTGAAGCGAGTTGGCCGAGATTTGACGTCTGAGCAACGATTGGACGCCGAATTGGCTGTCACCACTGCCGACGCTGCGGCCACTGCTGGTACTGGCCGCAGATAAAGAAAGGAAAGAGCTCTTGTCACGCAACCTGCGGGCCCGACCGGACCGCACGGTAGATGGTGCTCGGAAGCTTGAACGTTCCGAATCCTGCTCCAAGACAGACGGGTCCGGTATGGGCGGCACTGCCTGTGCCGGTGGATCGACTAGTTCGGGGACCATGTCGTCCATGACGCCGGGAAGCAAGAGGAATTCCGTTCTGCGCGTCCTTTGGTCTTCTCGGCGAACCAGTTCCTGCTGCAGCTTTCGTTCCTTGAAAAACTGAAATTTCCTCCCAATGATGGCTAGGTGGATGGTGGTGGTGAGCAACGCATCCGCCTCCGGGTCTCGCTGGTGCCTCGAACTTTGCTTAGCCGCAGCTTCGGAAGTCAGACAAAATATCTCTAGGTCAGGGATCCGTATGTCGGCGCGTCTTGAGTAATGCGATCGAGCCCAGTCGTTGTACTTTACGTCAATGGCACCGGTTCCCAAGAGAAACGCAGCTTCCTCTACATGGAACCAGAGTCTCACGGATTGGACGGCCACGCGAAGGAACGTCACATCGTAGACAACAATCGACGAATATGGCACTAGAGCATTCTCGTCGTCGTCAAATTCGAATCCAAAGGCGCGCCCGGCCTTCGCCAGGGAGGCTAATAAATCAACGGTGCACTCCCCTGTGACGGCGCCGACCGAGAGATCCCAGTTACACATGTAGGTGGGCTCCGCCGGAGGCAAACCGAAAAGACGATGGCCGTACACATTCAGTCCGTCGACGAAGACCTGTGTGCTAGTAGCAGCACTTCCTGGTGTCTCTTGGCCCGCGTGCTCCAAACCCAAGGAGATACTCAATGGACTGACTGACAAGTCCAAGTCCATGTAGTAATTGGTGAATCGGAGGTCCGCTGTTAAACTGGCCGTCTCGATCTGGAGGGTTCGCCGAGAGGAATAGAGGTTCGTCGGCAGCAGAACCCTGGGGTCGTCCACCCGTACGTTCAAGATAACATCCAGGTCGTTGGATTTCTTCGGCGGAGGTCGGCTGGTAAGCTCGGAAGTGGGATCGTGTTCTTTTATCTGTAGCATCCCCTGATACTCATCCAACGTTCTAAAATGGATGTCCTCCCCAAAGTAGTTGTCCTTGAGCTTGAGGAAGTACCGGATGACAAAGCCATATAGAGTCGTCGTGGGCGACTGGCCGGAAACGTTCAATATGAGGGTATCCGTGTTCGCTGGCGAGGTCGTCGCATTGTAGTTGTAACTCCCCTCGACCACGAGGTTTTCACCTTGGCCAATCTCCTTTGACGACGACCAGAACGAGGCTTGTGTGTTCCATGGCGGCAAGTGTAACGAGAGCCCAAAGGACTCGGCCTTGCATTCGAAGGGGATGGAGGTCTTTTGCGGTCGGTACTTGTCGATGGGAATACAGACGCTCGATACAAGGCTAGGACTGGTAACCACCAGGTATGTGTTCTCGTCGAAATCGGTAGGTTTGTTTATGATGTTGCCGTCGTTCACGTTGAGGTACAGATTGAGGTTTCGCAGCTCGAGGTTAAGATGATAGCGGAACGGGGTAAAGACCAGATACTCTGCCGGCGGGCCGCTGGCCCAGTCATCGACTAGGTCAATGAGCAGGAAAATATGTTCTCTCAGCAGAAACAACTTCATATCGTCCGCAGTGACATTGAAAGACCATGTTCTTAACCCGTTCCACTTTAGGGGCGTGGAAAGATCGCAGATTATTCTCTGCTGGCCAGACCTCCAGAGCAGTTCGTGGTTGACACTGCTCGAGAGCTCAGTGCTGGGTAAATCCAGATCCAGGGTTGTTGTATAGCCATGAGCCCCAGCCGCCGTGTCCATGCAATACGAGACGGTGGCATTCGCTGCGATCCTGAAGTCTAGCCAACCAGCTGGACGAATAGGGGTAGCATCCCCTTTGCCCCGTTTCTGGGCTCTAGCTCTTTGTTTGCGTGTCTGTTGGGGTCGGTCTGAATTGGAGGCCGGCTCTTTGCCCTTCCATTTCCAGTTCTTGGAACCCTCCCGAACTGGAATCCTCAGTATGACGTCTTCCTCTAGTTCAACGTAGAGTTTGAACTGTGTTGAAACTCTCTGGGCTCCAAGGGGGAGGATTTTGGCTGGGAGAGAATCCTTGGCAAGAGCCGGGAAAAACACGCGTTGTAGATCGGCTCTCAGCCTGTCTGCCCAAGGACCATAGTTGGCTGTGCCGCCTTTGAGAACCAAGTTCATACCCCAGCCGGGGGGTTCTCCCCGATTAACATGGAGAGGAGAGCGCAGGTCTTTCGGATATCGATCCGCGTGTTCAGCAGTCACCTTGCCCGGCACGTCCCAATATACGGTTAGTGTGGCGGCAGGACTGTCGATGAGAGTTGTCACGGCAGCATATTCGACATTATCCCACACGGTTTTTGCGTCTCGATCACTATCGTCCAAGTACCGAGCCAGCCCCTGCCATTGACCATTGACCGGGACATGCAGCCCTGCGGTTCCATTGGGGGTCCCGGGATCGGCGAAGGACTCGACAGATTTCCGCCAGGAGGGCACCAGATTCCGGAGGCGACCCAATACCCGACGCCGGTGGCGACGAAAGAATCCGCCTTTGGGGAAATGCCTGTTCACATGATGTGCTGCCTGCTTTTCCTTGGTAGCCCTCGAGACTTGGTCTTCCTTGTAGTCCTCGTTATCTTTCATCTCCACGACTGGATGTTCAAAGTCGATCTTGAACGTCTGTCTATAGGGATCAGGCGCCGTTGCGCTAGTCGCGTCCACCTCTCCCGAGACAAAGTTGGCCTTGACCACTAGAATCGCTTTCGTATTCTCATTTCCCATGACGAGGGCGGCCTTCTGGCAGGTGACCTGGATGGGGAACATTTGTAGCATGGCAGGTAAACCAGCGTTCGACTCGGTGCGTTCCTGCCTACAGTCACCAGAGTCAGACGTGGCACTCGCACTTGGTGTCGATGTCCTCCGCGACACGTTGTTTGGAACTTCAGAATTGGCGAGCATTGAGGCGGCGGACGATTCTTTCTGGGACGGCGGTTGCCAGAATGAGGATGATGTCGTTGCGGACATTTCGGTCGGCTTTTGTCCCCGTCTTCGCAGGTCGTTCGAAGAGTCTTCGCTTGATCTTTCGGGAATTGAGGTTTGGTCGCCATTGTCTTCTTTGAGGCCAGTCAGGATGCTGTCGTATACCGGGGTCCTGTTGTAGACAAACCACTCGAGGCCGGCAAGGGTCACAGTAATGCGGCATGGTGATTCGGGTTTTCCTGAGTACTCCGCTGTGGTGGCGTTTTCTTCCTGCGTCTTCTGTCCCTTCTGCGACACGTCGATATCGACATCTCGAACCCGGCGCAACCAGTAGCGCCAAGTGATATAGCCATGTTGCACAAGGAACGTCTCGTTGTTGCCGTGATATCGTAGACCAGTAAAGAATATTCGCCCACCCAGGAGTGAGACTTGTAGTGCCTCGACGTCGATGTAGATCCGATGCCGATGCCATGACCATGTCCGTATTGCAAGCGATACCAAAGATCCGAGTACTCGATTAAAGTAGAGCAGGAAGAACGTGACTCTGGGAGGGTGACAACCGTGTCAGGAGGCGGTGGGTCCAACGGGAGGCGGTCGGAGATAACTTACAGAAAGGAGCAAACAATGAGGTAGGCCAGGAAGACACTGTAGTAGGGGAACGATCAGCACCGAGCATGACAAACAGGGCGAGCTTCACGAACGCCAGGCACTAATCTTACCCATTGAAATGCGGCGTCTCTGACGGGGACGGGTCAAATTCGTCCAAGTCCGACGACATTGTAGTCAAATAGGAAAGGTTCGCTTATAAAAGCTTCAAGAGCGTGTCGCGAGACACCTTCGCTATCTTCGCGCGGCGAGAGCTGGTCCGAGTGCATGCCATTGCTCGGGTAATTGGAAAGGAGCTGGCGGAGGTTACTCCGTCAGTTGTCTGCAATGGATAGTCGCACTATCGTTCAAGGGCAGTCGGTCGAATCGCTAACATTCTGGGCGATTACGAGGTCGTCGACGAGCTATTGTTGCGATGCAGGCGTCGTCCAGCCGCCTTCTACGCAGTGGGGATGACGTTCAGGGGGTTACGCGAGCGTTCGACAGCTTGTCGCTGAAAAGGAAGGCGGTGGCTTTAGCTTGGGAAGGTCGAGCGATAAGATAAGGTAGAAGCGGATTGGGAAGCAGTACAAGATTACCTACACAGCCACAATCCTCTCCGTCATGGCGTAGCTGTGGCGTGTACCTAACTGTTGCGATGAATGGCCGGTAGGGATCCGACTTGAGGATCTCCCTAGCACCCAAACACAGGGACTGATCCGCTTTTGCGTGGTCACCAACACGCATCATAGAACTTGTACTGGTTCGCTATCGATATAGGGTCTCCACCGTCATCCTCACCCGTTGCTGCCTTAACCCCAGAGCTATCGCGAAGCTCAAGATCGATCCAGACGGAGCGATGAGCTCAAGGGAGCTATAACATACAACACGGCATTCGTTGGCCTGCCACAGCTCGTCAAGATGGCGGGGGGCGGCACTGGTCAAAAGCTCACCTATGCGACCACGATAGTCGCTGGCGTTGCTGCCCTGATGGCAACGCTACTGTCTGTGGTGTACGTCCCGTCCCGCCCATACGCCACTTGTTTTTGCTCGTCTTAACCTTCAATCACCAACCTCAAGCTAACGTATCTTCTCAAGGTCCATATTCCTACAGGCGTACGTCCTTCGGCCTTGTCCACGACTGAAACTGAACGAGCCGAGCTGACGACGGTACAGGAAAAACTACCGAAAACCACTGCTTCAACGCTATGTTGTTAGAATATTACTCATGTAGGTCCCGATGCTTCGACTGGGACGGTGTTGTTGCTGATGCGCCGACAGGGTTCCCATATACTCGGTTACATCCTGGACCAGCATGGTCTCCTTGACGACCGCCCAGTTCCTCGCCCCAATACGTGATATCTACGAGGTATGGCTCAGACGCCCAACTCATGTTCGCTCGCCTTCTTACCAGCTTCTCTAGGCTTTCACCATCTACACCTTCTTCCAGCTCCTCATCAACTACCTCGGCGGGGAACGATCCCTGATTATCATGACCCACGGACGCGAACCGGTCAGCCACCTGTGGCCCATGAACCATATACTTCCACGAGTCGATATATCCGATCCTCCGACATTTCTAGCCGTGAAGCGCGGCATACTTCAATATGCCTGGCTAAAACCTATCCTCGGTCTCGCCGCCCTCATCATGAAAGCGACAGGAACATACCAAGAGGGTTACATCGGACTGAGCTCCGGATACTTCTGGAGTGGTCTAATCTATAACGTCAGCGTTACCGTGAGCTTATATTCTCTCGGGCTGTTCTGGGTCTGCTTGCACGATGACCTCCTCCCGTTTCGACCTGTGCCCAAATTCCTATGCATCAAACTTATCCTCTTCGCTTCATATTGGCAAGGCTTCCTCCTGTCCATTCTGGTGTGGCTGGGAGCAATCCCGGATAACGTCCAAGGATACACGCCGGACAATCTCGCGGCCGCGATTCAGGATGCACTGATCTGCCTCGAGATGCCCGCCTTCGCCGTCGCCCATTGGTACGCCTTCTCTTGGCACGACTTTGCCAACCACAACATACAAGCGGCCAGAATGCCTGTCAAGTTTGCATTCCGTGATGCTTTTGGCATTCGAGATCTCATCGAGGATACAAAGGAGACCTTCAAGGGTGATAAATACAAGTACCGCGTCTTCGACTCGGGCGACAAGGTTATGCCGCATGAAGAGTCACGTGCCCGGCTAGGGCGGTTAAAGGAGGGAATGAGATACAAGAGAGGTGGCAAGGGGAAATATTGGCTCCCAACCCCTGGCCAGGTTGACCGTCAGCTCAACCGCGACTTGAACGAACGAGATCCTCTCCTTGCAGGTTCTGCCGGCGAGCCCAGCGGGCAGTTCAATCCCGCGCACGGCACTATGTCTGATCCCGACGATGGGCTTGTCATAGACCCCGAAGACGAGTCTCTCTACGCTAAGGCGCGAGCGTTGGAATACGGTGATTGGAATGTGAGTATCTCTGTTGCCGAAGAGGGTAGCTTGGTGGACACAATAACTGACTGGCACAGTATCCCGTCATTACCGCTCATGAACCTCTAAGAGAACGGTACATGTCCAACTCCAGCGGGAGCTACAGGTATCAGCCATTGTCATCGCCGTTTCCATCAGAGTCAACATCGGCCTCGGCATCGGTATTGTCACAATCGACATCGCGACCTGGGCAAACCCGCAAACCCAGCCATGCGCACGAACCGGCTGTTGTTACCAGCAAACCGAAGAAGAAACCAAAGCAGAAACAAAAACGAAAACAAAATCAGTCTCAGGATCAGCTGGACACTGCAGACCCAACACAAACAGACACAACACCAACCCCCCCGGTCTCTGCAACACAACCACCCACGTCTACAGCTACGCCCCCCCAGACGCAGGACCACGATAGTGCGGATCGAGTACAACCAGAACCTTCGCCAGGAGCAGGACCGCCGCCGGACCAAGAGCCGTCTCCATGGGCGGCTACCGGAAGCGAACAGGAGGATTCGGATCCACGGTTCCGAATCGGGGACGAGGATGAGTTCCGCAACGTCTGGGACGGCGGAGACGAATCCTAGTATCGTTGGTGTTCAACGTTGTCTTCGTGGACAACGGTCCTGCGTTTTGGTTTGATACCCCTGAAAGTCTCGCATCACACTGGCGAGGTACTGTCATCAAGCCGAACTGAACTGAACTGGCTTGGCGAGACGGCGTTTGGTTGCATTCTCATTCTCCATCTGTGCGACATGTTGTCTATTTGTCTAATACCATGGGATCATCAGCGTCCTTTCCAATTGAGCCTATCTCTGACGTCCCAACGCCGTGTCGTGAATCGTCTACTCAAGTACTCCCAGCAGAACACATGTGATGCTTATTAATAATGGGTCTGGTCCACGAGTTCGCCAATGAGGTCACGTGACCTGAAGCACCGGCCGATCCACACATCTTCGGATCAATTCCGACCCAATCACATTGCCTTTATTCTCCCCGCCGGATTAACTTCACAAAAGTTTTCCCAATTTGGGGGGCGGTGTGAATATTTTTGTCGGTGAACAATGGCAGAACTCGAAAGTAGGAAAGAAGGTATGCCCTCGTACACACACCGAATCAGTAAACTATCCCAACAACCCTCGACCGGGACGTCATCTCCTTGAGGTGTCCCTCTATCGACGCGTCCCTCGTGCGTCGAATTTCCCGACATCAATACGAGGAGCTCCCCAAACACCCAGACCAGACCAGGACGCCTGGGACGCCTTGTCGTTGAAGACTGACTTGGTGATCCGGCAGAATGGGCCGCAAGCCGAATCCCATCATCAGCGAATACTTCACGCGGGGCCCCAAACTCACCGACTCGAGCAACCGCTATCCGCATACTTGTAAGCTCTGCGGGGAGAATTTCCCAAAGGGACGCGGGGAGGTCCTTCACCGGCATATCACCGAGAAGTGCCCCGCCATCAGCCCGGAAGACCGCATCAATGCTGCGCTAGGCTTCGCCGGCCTGCATTCGGGGCCCGGTGCCGGTGCCACCATGGTCGCACCTCCTCAGCACACCACTATCGATTTGACCAGCAACCAGCTTCGCGAGTCTGTCGCCGCCAACGTGGCAGCTCCGGAAGCCCCTGAAACGTGGTCGGCCCTTCGCACCTTGGCCGAAGCATCCCGCCAAGTTGGGGCGGGCGAACTTGCTCCTCCCAAGATCGACGACGTCCCTGACCCTCACCGAGACCAGCGTGGTCGCCATCCGGACCAGGATATCCTTCACCTGCAGGAGCAGTTCACTCTAGACAATCCGCCGCCTACTTACGATGCGACTGCCCATCGTGACGGAAAAGGTGAGCTCCCGGGTTACGAAGCAGCTTCTTCAACTTCTGTCGCCATTTGTTGTTGTTCCTAAAATACAGCCTTCATCAATTGCACCTTCATTCTTGTTGACCGTCTTCTTCATGGCACCACTCTTGATCTGTTTGCTAATGACACGGGCAGACGATGAATCTAACCCCTTGCATTTCCTCACTACCGAGGAGAAGCTGGAGCATCTCAAAACCGCAACACACCAACCTGCCGCCTCCTCCGAGGACCCTGCCGGACTCGCTGCCGCCGCCGCCGCCGCTGCTAGACTCGGCCACTCCCTCTTATTGGAGAACATCTACGAACAGCCCAGCCACGAAACCAACTCTGCAAGCCCAGTATCCGAACACATCCGAGAAGAAGATGCCCAGCCAATTCCGCTGCCAAATCAACAACCGATCCATCAGTTAACTCAGCCGCCTAGCCCATCGCCCGGCCAACAGCCAAGTCGCCCTTCTCCGAGGCCGCAGCTGCAGCATCCGTGGGGTCAGATGTCCTACGTGGCACCTCAGCCGGCGAATACAGGTCATGCCGCTGTCACTTTGGCCGCCCCCGTTCGGGGAGGCACAAGGATGTCCATTGGCAATGGCAGTCGAAGCGAGCACAAGAGGAAGGCGTACACCCCTACCCGGCGCAAGGAGGTTCAAGCGGCACGTAAGAAGGGCGCCTGTATCCGCTGCCGGATCCTGAGGAAGGTCTGTGGCCTTAACGACCCTTGCGACCAATGCCGCAAGATTCAAGGGCCTCGTCACTGGACCTATCCCTGTGTTCGAACCCAGCTAAACCAGGTCTTGACTCTCTACTCGGCTGGCCTCATCGTTGTTTTGGCCCAAAACCGGGTCAACCAGGCCCGCAATGCCTATCAGCTGATGCAAATCGGAACCACGCTGCGAGTGTCCCTTTGGAGCGATAGTATCCCGATGAGTCTTCCAGCCCTGGTGGCCCCTGGTTCCATGCCGATGAAGCCGGACGCTGAACCGTCGACCGATGCCAAGAATGAGAACAACCAAAATGCAAGCGCAGCGTCCTACCAGATTGTCATGATCGACCAGGATAAGGAGGATCTTCCCGCTCGCATGGAGAGCTATCTGAAGGATGTGCTGCCTGTCCTGATCGAGAGGGAACCGTCCCATTTTATGCGGGTTGTCCTTGGCTTCGCGCAAAAGGTTGAGACGTATACCGGAGAGCTAGTGAAACGTGCCATTGAGTTATGGGGCCTTGTTGAGATCCTCGATCGCGAACGAAGCTGGTGTATTGTCGAGGAACGCAACGGGCGCGTCGTATCTCGAGGGCCTGAAGACGACGCCGGCATGGATCAAGAGACGTATTCGCTCATGACATGGCAGCTTTCTGCCGCTGCCGAGCGCAAGGCGAATGCCGTTTCGCATAAGCTCATCAGCGAGCTGCAGCGCACGTTGGAGAACGGCAAAATCGTGCTCCATTTTGATGTCTATCTCGCCATTCTCATCCTCCTCCACTGCTTGGAAAAGACCACCTGGACGATCAAGGTATGGGAGATGGAAGAGTTCCGGCAGCGCTGGCCGCTCGAGCGACCACCCCATACGTTCACCACACAAGGTCACGAGATTGCGGACCTGCTGAAGATGCTCCTGACCCTCCGGAAGGTCCATCCAAAGACGGCCCGGGCCCCGGATGGCCAACTAGTAGTCTCCAACGCTCGAGATCCTGTCGTTAGCAGTTTCTTCGAGGCCCTCAACCTTCGGTGTAAGTTGCTACCATTACCCTGGTGACCAGGCCTGGGGAGGCACAGTCGTGCTAATCACTGGTGCAGTCGATGAGGTTGTCGATAGGCTCGAAAACTGCGCCTTCAGTCCTGAGAGCTCCCGGTCTCTCGAGCTTCACTTCTCCGGCCTCGTGTTGCTGCCCCAGCGGGAGCCAGAATCTTCGAACCAGCTGCAGACCGTCTACTCGAGCCCGTCTGCTGCAACTCCGCAAAACGCTTCAGTCCACTCATGACACCAACTCATAAGAAGAAGAAGAAGAAGAGCCCCTGGTTGGGAGTTACTTTGCCCGTCTTCGAGGAGTTCGTCTCAAGAAAGACATTACAGTTTGCGACTAGCTAGGAATGGCCCTGGATGTTACGAGCATTGCCCGTTGACTTGGGTTATAATGCGATTATGAATGAACGGACAATACCACATCACGATGTATGAATTACGACGGAAGAAATCAGAAAAGAAAGGGGTAAAAAACAAGAAAAGGGAAAGAAAAAAAGAAAAAGGCGTTACGGGCTACTTCTGGACTTCTCGCCGTATACGAGGCGACGGGACACTATAAAGCCAACAGTGTTGCTGATAGATGGAAACGCTCTGCATGTCGTACTCGAGTACTGTTCGGAGTTTGCGAGAGATAGACCACGAAAACATGGCTCTTCGTTGAGCATACTTGCATACCATTATATACTGCAGTGTCCGCATACCAGGCGCAGCGTGGTAGTTGGAGATCGCCAGACCCCTCCGGATAGACCATGATGAATATAAAATAGGCAGGCATAACAGGGGGTAAATGCTTAGAAAGCCGCGCATAATCGACCATCTCCAAAAGAAATCACACGGCCAGGACATCAGCACCGACCATTTACGGCCAAGCCCAAGTGGCCCCTACCCCTTACCAGCGCTCGAGCTGGACCCTCCGGTATCTCTCCTCTCGGGACCACCAGGGGCAGGCGGTCTTTTGGGTTTCTTGAAACAGATGAATTCGTTCTTGGTGGCGTCACGGAGGCGCCTGAGCACGGTGCGCATCTCCGGCAGCTCGTCCTGGAGGCGGGCGCGGGCATCATTGTCGGTACGCGAATCGAGTTCCTGGTAAATGTCGGCCTGGAGCTGGGAGGCGCGTTCGGTGGTATACTGGCTAAGGGTCTGGGCGATGAACTCAACGTCGAGGGTGGCCTGCAGGAGGCCGCCGAGGTTGTAACGGTCGTGGACGCGGAATGCCTCGAGCAGCTCGCGCGATAGCTGCTCAAGGAGGTAGGAGAGGACCTGGGCGGTGAGGGACGGCGCGGTGGTGTACACCTGCGAGTGGACCAGGACGAGGCTCAGGAGCGCTTCGTAGACGTAGGGCTTGGCCTGGTGGGGTTTCTCGCCGGGCGGCGGGGCCCAGTCCGGGGCGGAAATGCCGGCGTGCAGGAGTCGGCGGAGCTTTTCGACGTAGGGTCGCGTGTAGGTCTGGAATAGGCGGGCGTCGATCTGTCCCAGCACATCGCGGATGGTTTTCGACTCGTCCGTCAGCTTGACGGAAAAGGCGTTCTCAAACTGCGTATTGAGAGTCGGCACGACTTGAGCTCGGAGGGCTTGGAGGTTGCTGAGGGTGACGAGCATACGAACGTTCTAAGGAAAAAGGAGAGAAAAAAAGTCAGTCACTGTGTTCTTGTTCCATGACAGGAAGCAGGAGATTGTTACCCTATCACGCCCGTCGAGAGCCCCCAGCCCTCTACTCGTCTGAGCGGGAGACTTGGTAATCGAACCGTCGATATCGGTGGTCCAGTCGTCGTCGTCAGCCTTCTTGACGGACCGCTCGGCGTTTTCCACCATGCCACTGAGGGCCTTGTAAAGAGTCGACACGTATTGGCTCCTCACCATCTGCAGCAGCTTGGACGAAGGCGGGAGGACAATGTCTTCGACGCCGGGCTTGGCCATGGCTTCCGAGACGTACAGAATCTTCTGCATCCCCGACAAGAGAGCGCCTTCAAAGGCTGCAAACGTCGAGGGCATACGTGTCACGTCGCCCAGGTCGGGCGACCGGTACCAGTCCTCCACGTACTTGATGTTCTCGGCATCCTTATTCCATGCCGCACAGATGGCGGTAACGCACCTCTCTCGTACGGCCCCGACGAGCGCCTGGAGCCTCTCCAGCGTCTGGGTCCCTCCGTCGGCTGCCTTTTTGACCGGGGCGATACTCGCTAGATCAGAGGCCCCAATACCTACAACCGTGAGCATCTTTGATAAGTAGTGGATCCCGCTGACTGAGTTGGACCAGGGAGGCCAGAAGGCGAACTTTTCCCACGCTTCTCCCCGCCTAGGGGAGGGTGGAGGTGCGCTGTTGGCATCGATATGGAGGCGCGGGTCTCTGGTTACGGAAGGCGTAAGGGCCGATTTGGGAGTGTTCGGCGACGTGTCCAAGGGAGAGTAAAGCAGAGAGATGTCCTCTGGGGGCAAGCCGGCGAAGAAGACGTAGACGGCATCCCGAAGCAGCTCCACCAGTTCGACCACGCCTTTCTTTAAATCAACGACGGCCTGTTCCGAGAGCTGGTGGTGGCGGCGGGACTCGCCATCGTGGCCGACGGGCAAGGTCTTCTGGGTCCTGCCCTCGATGAAACCATGCACGATGTTCCAAAAGTCGACTACTTCGCCCAGTATCCCAGACGCGGAAAACAAGGTCGTCAGGAAAGTGAGCATCTTCTCCCATAGTTCGAGAACCTCGGCCGTGTCGACGGATGACGTCTTGCTGCTTTCGACGGACTGGCGGGCCAGTGTCTTCAGATGGGAGGCGATCAAGTGCGAGGCCGGCTTGTCTCCGTTGGCAAGGCGGCGGCGCAGAACCTCAATCTCCACCTTGGAACGTTCGGCTGTGGCCTGTATCTTGCCCTTTAGGTGGTCGTAGCGGCTCACGAGCCAGAGCCAGATGGGGTTGTCGTCGACGCCCAGTTCGAGCAACAAGTTGATGAGCTCCATGTGCTGATCCTGAGGCTGTCCGGCAACCATACCTTCGGCTCTGGAGGAGCTGTGCGATGAGACGAGTCTCCGGAAGCTGTCGCGCTTGAAATGTTGAATCTGGTCTTCGACGTCGTGCCACATGCGCGCGGTTAAGAGGATCTGGTATAACTGGGCGTCGCTGGCCGTGGAATTACCGGCGGCAATGGTCTCGGCTAGCCTCCTGGCGTCGGCGGACAGCCTTCGAGCACGGTTATACTCCTCTACCAAACTCTCGTAGTCGCGTCGCCGGACGCTATCCGAGATGGCAGGGCTGAGCCCCAAGATTTCTTTGAACTGGTCCAGATACGAGGCCACAATCTTGAGGTGTTCCTCCTTCTCGCGTCCGCCCAAGGCAGGCCCCCAGACATCCTCTGCCTTGGCGGAGACGTCGAGAAGAGGGACTTTGATGCCCATCACACCGTACTCGCTCTCCTTGACGATGGCGTTCTTCTTTCGGTTATCGACAGGTGGCGCTCCTGTGGTGACGCCGCCGTTCCGGAAACTGCCCCGGCTAGCATGGCGGGAATGCCTCGATTGATGTCGCGGCTGCGGAGGTTCGGCACCGCGGTACTTCATTTCCCTGTAGACGTTATCTATGGTGGCCTTGGCCTTGACGAACCGCTCAAAGTTGGTTTCAACGAGCACTTTGAGCGATGCCGACTTTTGATCAATGGACTTTGACAGGACTTCGAGGCCCGCCAGCAGGCTCTGGGTGTCTGCAGTGGCATGCACTTGCGACAGGAAAAGGGCGGGTGAGAAGGTGGTCGACGAGAGCAAGAAGCGGTTCCCTGTCGGAGAGAAGAAATGTTAGCTGGACGTGAAGGGCAGACGAGGAAAGCAAGGTTGTTTCGGTGCGCCTCGAAAGACGATAAGGGCCTGGACATACGAAGTCGAGGGTCATCTTGTACTGGGACGCCCAGTTGGCGCAAGGAGCGTACGACGCTGTCGGTGGTGCCCAAAGGGTCCGGCTCGTCTCTCTGAACAATATTTCCAACCCCTCCTTTTTCTGACTGCGAGCCGAGAAGGGTGCTTCTTCGGTCGCTCACGGCCCTCTCGAGAGCCTCATATCTCGACCTCCGTCGGTTGGACTTGACGTTGGCCTCGTCTTCTCCGTCGGAGCCATCGCTGTTGTCCTTCTCGGTCGGCCACTCGCTCGGGTACGGAGTGGGAAGGCCGTAAAAGTCGAGAACCGTCCTCTCGTAGTCTGCCATGTTGTGGGTGACTTGTCAGGCGCACTGATGCTGATTCATACTCCCTGAAGAGAAGAAGCGTCCCCAAAGCGAGTAGTAATCCCCAAAGAGTAGTAATCGGGGGGTCGTAGTTGCTATGAAGCAAGAGGCATTGTCGTCGGTTACAATGGGAAGAGTCGCTTCTGTCTGAGTAGATCCGTTTCCAGGGTATGCGGGGTGAACTGTGGTGGGGTGTATCGTAGGCTGGGTGTCGTGGCTAGAGGAGGACGGGAGGCCAAGATCACGAGCCGAGTGACTTTCACCGAAGCCCCTCGTTTATTGGTCACTTACCGAGAGGATGGATTTGGTAATCATGAGGTACTTCTGCCTCCGTACTGTTGCCAAGCCTCTCGGGCGCACGGGAGTCTGCGCCGTTTTGCGCATATGACGTGTGGGTCTCTGTTAGCTCATGCTCGGACTTCGTCGCTTTGGGCGGATCGGCTCGGCCTTTAACAAAAAGCTGTCGGGTTTCCAATCTTTTTTTACATCTGATTTTCGGGTTTTCTGACCACTCACCCTCGAACATTCCCGTGCTACTGCATCATACATTCAATTTGTTTTTCGGCACCATTTTGCGCAGCAGCTAGAGCTTCACCCAACCTTTTGTTTTTTCCCGTCACGGAGATATCTTCATAATGCTGGCCACTCGTCTGTTCGTTGCTCCCATTGGGAGGCAATCCTACCGCATTGCCCCTCGTGCTGCTGGCACTCTGTCCCTTCATGTGAGTGCGCCAAATGTGGCCCAAGACGAGTATTGAGGAAAGCTGTCCTAACGTTCAATTCACAGAACAAGAGGTTCTTTGCCTCCCAGAGCGACCGTGTTGCCAAGTTCGATGGTGTCAGGGACGCGAATGTACGAGCGCATCACCCCCAAACCTCGCCCGACCGTACTGTTGTTATCATGGCCGAGTAGAAAAGAGAAGAAAAGAAGACGAAACAATAAAAACACTCGATCGCCATGATGCTCGACATGTGATACGGGCCGATACAAGGAATAGCAATGGCTGACAATTGCGTAGGGCAACTACCCCGTCAGTTTGATTGAGGGTGATGGCATTGGCCCGGAGATCTCGCAGGCCGTCAAGGACATCTTTGCTGCTGCCAAGGTTCGTCCTTTTCTTTCGGTTACCATCAAAGCCCATCAACACACACTAACAGTCGGCGAAATCCAGGCGCCCATCACTTGGGAGCCAGTCGATGTCGGCCCCATCTTGAAGGATGGCCAGACCGCCATCCCTGATGACGCCATTGCGAGCATCAAGAAGAACAAGATTGCCCTGAAGGGACCTCTCGCAGTATGTATGCCCTACCGGACCTCGTCTCGAATGCCAAGAGTCTCACACGCGTCGTAGACCCCCATCGGCAAGGGCCACGTCTCCCTTAACCTCACCCTGCGCAGGACATTCAACCTCTTCGCCAACCTCCGCCCCTGCCGATCCGTCGCCGGCTACAAGACCCCCTACGACAACGTCGACACGGTCCTCATTCGCGAGAACACCGAGGGCGAGTACTCGGGCATCGAGCACGTTGTCGTCGACGGCGTGGTGCAGAGTATCAAGCTCATCACGCGCGAGGCCAGCGAGCGCGTCCTCCGCTACGCCTTCCAGCACGCCCAGGCCATCGGCCGCAAGAAGGTCCGCGTCGTCCACAAGGCGACCATCATGAAGATGTCCGACGGCCTCTTCCTCAACGTCGGGCGCGAGGTGGCCAAGGACTACCCGGACATTGAGTTCGACGCCGAGCTGCTCGACAACACCTGCCTCAAGATGGTCACCGACCCCATCCCCTACAACGACAAGGTCCTGGTCATGCCCAACCTGTACGGCGACATTCTGTCCGACATGTGCGCCGGCCTGATCGGCGGTCTCGGCCTCACCCCCTCGGGCAACATTGGCGACGAGTGCTCCATCTTCGAGGCCGTCCACGGCTCCGCGCCCGACATTGCCGGCAAGGCCCTGGCCAACCCCACCGCCCTGCTGTTCAGCTCCCTGATGATGCTGAGGCACATGGGCCTGAACGAGTACGCCGACAAGATTGAGAAGGCCACGTTCGACACCCTTTCCGAGGGCAAGGCCCTGACCGGCGACCTCGGCGGCACCGCCAAGACGCACGAGTACACCGCGTCCATCATTTCCAAGATTTAAACAAAGACGAATTCGGGCCAGGAGACCAGGATTGAAAATGACATAGATACCTCTACGGAGCACGTGGAGAGCTGCCCATTGTAGATTGTGTACCACGAAATACCTCTTTCTTTTCTATTGTTTGCCTTTTTTCTCTTTGTCAAGTTGGAACGTTGTCATGAAGGGGGGAGGGGCCTGGGGCACTCTACAACGGCGCCATATGCGCCACTCTATGTCCTCTACGTCGAACTATCTGCACGAAGGAAAAAACAAACACCTTCGGGGGATAGAGGAAAATCTCTGCTCCGGACGTACTTCGTACGTCTGGACCAACCGACTGGGTTACTCAGCGTGCACAAAGGAATCGTTGCACAAGTTGTCTGGGAACCTGTTTGGAGTGGAGGAACCAGTCTAGTCGGTCGGGGATTGACATGCTAGATAGTCAATTGGTTGAAGTATTACCTACATCTTGATGGAGCGACGCTGGCCCTCAGGTGGTGGATGGTCTGCAGGACGGAATCAGCACCAATCCGTCTGTCCAAGGCATCTTACAGGCGTACTTCGTAGTAAGGGGAAGCCGTGTTCATTTGAGTGAACGTCGCGTGTAAATTGTGACTTGATATGAACAACAGTGGGATCGAATCCATACGGGTCGCCCAGTAGTTTCATGGACGTCACTGACTATGGTCTCTAGAATGGGATGAGAGACGCGGGGTCCCCCGCGGGTCTGGCGCCGGACTGCCAATGGCTCAAATCGAGCCTCGTACAGCGACCTCCGCAGAGCACGGCACAATGTTTCCCACAGGACGTCAATGATTACCTAGCCTTCAAAGGCCGAGACCAGCAGACGTGGCGGAGCGCCCCCGACCTCTCTCAACACGGGGCATCCCTACCTTCTCCGCGGCCTGGCAACGCACAGAATGGCGTCTTCTTCTAGTGCCTTCTAGCGCCCATCGTCCCGATCCGGGGGCCCCATGGGCTCTGTCGTGGGCCCGCCTGGCTCCCTGGGGGATGGTACTTCGTAGCGTGGTAGCAGTGCGGGTGGCAGATATAAGCTTACCCTCGTGAATTTGGCTTTCCCCCCAAGACCGACGCCAATGGGTTGGACACCAATAGGTTTCTGACTATAAGCTTTGGGGCGCCGGCCATCCAATCGCAACACGTCGCTGTGGTCTCTCAGATTCGCCGACCCAAGCCGATGGAGATGGCACTAGAGGGGGGGTGAGAATACGGGGCTGGACAGGAACCTTCTCGGGTTCCCATGGCTTGGGTTCCCTTGGCCTGGGGATCTAGGTTACGGCCTGGGGGACCTTGGCTTTGTGGTCTGCCATGGCACCGGAATGCCCCAACTTTGCCCGCAGAACAGTGTGTACTCGGTAGGCATATAGCTGAGCGGTTGTCCTTGTGTAGTTCACCCGTTTCCATCCCCTCCCCTACCACTCTCACCATCACCGACCTTCTATGCACTGCCATACGTTCTTCCCACGCTTATCAAAGTCTTTATCGACTCGACTCTGTCCCCAAGTCGCACATCATGTCGCCCGAAAAGAAGCTGGCTGCAGCTGCGGAAGCTGGTATTCCGTTCACCATAACGACTGGTGGGGTTCGATACGAGTTTCTCATCCAGAACCGAGCCGCATAGTCAGTCTGACCCTCTCTCTCTCTCTCTCTCAGTACTCTGTATCTAAACAGAAACACTGACGTGTTATGACAGCGAAAAGGATAAAGCGACCACGCGACTGGCCAGGGCGTTGTCCATGGAGTCGATGGCCACGGGATCAAGGACCGGCGCATCGTCGAGTTCGTCGAGGGCAGGATCCACGACAGCCAGAACATCGTCGAGTTCGTCGAGGACAGGATCCACGGCAACCAGCACAAGCGGCCGGGCTTAATTCCGGTAATCAAAACTCAACCCAAAGACCACGGCGGAGTCTCCCTCGTCATCGCAGAGAATGGGAGTCATCGTATGAGCGGCCGGCCTGCTTAATTACGTTAAGAGTGTCATTAAAAGATTGAAGAAGGCCAGTATAGAATAGAAGCTGGCAAAAGACGGCTGGGCCAAAAAGAAAAGAAGAAAAAGAAAACCCCAACGAAAAAGATCCGTCGTCGTTCCCTACACGAGGACTCACGCATGTCCATCTAGACCAGAGCTATCTGATAAATTAATTATTCCCGACGAGGTGACGGGAAGTTGACGTTGTACATGGTAGTTACGGTTCACCATAATAAATGAGACACCCGCTGGTTAAAGTGGCCGTTGCTTGCTCCTGTCGATGGCCCTCATTTGGACGTCGTGAAATCAAAGGCCTGTAACCAAAGTGCTCGCAGATTTGCTGTCACTGGCCACGGGAAGTCGTCGAAGTATCCTGCTGGGCAGTTGGCCTGGACTCGAGGCAGGGGAATCGAGTAGTACGAGTGAGTAACGTGAAGACAGGACAGATGGGTTTTCCTGTGAGCAAGACAAAAGAAGTCATGAGGTTAGGGCCCTGCGTAATTACTTTGCGCCCTGTCAGCCGCGGTGGCATCCAAACACACTCAAAGGTACCTAGGTACCTTGGGTAGGCGCCAAGACTTTCGATACCCTCTCCTTATCGATTACTAGCCGTCCCCCTGACCTCATGGACAGCGCCATGGCCAGTCTAATTGGTCCAGACTTCCCATTGTGGATGCACATTTATTGGGGTACCTAGGTACATGCGAATATGCTCTGTCAGTACCTAGGTATATCCGTAACTCTAGCAATTCTGTTCCTCAATCATCCTCGAGAGCATTAAAGAGGCGCATCTCATTGAATTACCTCGGGGGCTTTATTTCACCCATTCCTTTACAACCTTGTATCATATAAAGCTGTGCTTGCCTCACCTTCCTTTATTCAACTTCTTACTTTCCCTTCGCTTCCCTTTGCCGCCACCGCCTTATCTTATCTCTTTATATCTCGTCCATTTCTTGTACCGATACTAGATCTTCGACCCGAGACGGAGGCATAGAAAATGCCCTTTCCACTTGCAATTCTTAAAGGTGAACAGGATGCCCGTTGTACGAATACATATGTTGACGATGGCCTATTGTTATGCCTTCGTCATTCCCGTCCTGCATTTATTACGTTTTAGGCGCTGTTGTCACTGTTTTCACGCAAGGGCCTGTACATGTACCGATGTGCGCGTCGGGATGCATCGTCAAGTACAGGTACTTGTACCCCGCGAAAATCGCCTGTCAAATGATTGCTGCCTATTATCGCCTACGTCTCTCCATCTCTCCATCTTCCCTGCGCCTCGAACCTACGGTACTCGGTGGCAAAGGTGCAGTAATCGCCTTCGAACCATTCATCTTGCGCAAGCTTCATTAATTTGATTTGTAGTCTTTTCTGTAATCCTTATTCGCTTTTTCCTTTTTTTTTTCTTTCCTCATTTCAGACGTTACTGTTGCTTCTGTGCGACCTCCTCCCACTTGGGCCATCCTCCAAGTAAAATCAACGTCACCACCCCTTTGCTTCCTCGTCATCCTAGACGATGCCGCCCGTTATTAACCATGCGGCTCTTGCGTCCGCAGGTATCGCCGCCGTCTCCATCGCAGTAACCGTTGCCATCGCCATCTACGAGTCTCCCGAGTTCCGCCGCCTATCAGACGATGTCCGCCGCCGCGTCGCCATCGCCCTCCAGTCCCTGGGCGAGAACATCGAACCCCCCGAGCGCCCACCGCGGTTCAACCGCCCAGAGGACGCCGAAGGGTTTTACGAGTCCCGTCGCGGTGCCATTGGTGACCCCGGCGTCGAGGCCGATGAAGCGACGCGCCGCCAACAGCTCGAGGAGCTGATGCATTGGAACGCCGTCCGCCTGGAAAAGCAGGAGCGCGAACGAAGGGAAGCCGAGAAAAACGCTACATCCGCCCCAGAACGTCCCGGCCATACCCGGGGCTCTAGCTTTGACGATTTCCTACGCCAAGACGAGAACGGCGAGAGGGGCGCCTTTGTCTTCAACACGGGCACCGATGCACGCAGCAACGGGGAAGGCCTCCTGCGAAATCGTCACGAGGCCGCCCGAAGTCTGAATCCGGCTGTCTACGCCAACCCTTTCGCCGACGAGAACCAGATTGACCTGCACGAGCTTCCCACCGATGACGGTCGGCGTGATGTCGCACTCCGCCCTGCTGACATGTCCGACATCTACAGTGCAACCACCCGCGACCCGGAAGATGGCCCGCGGGATGCGGCTACCCTCGCCTCGCCCAGCCAAGCCTCTGATGCCGCGGATGAAAACGACCGTAGTACCACTACCTGGTCCCAATCCGAGAGCTCAGGCACCCTGGACCGCGAACTCGGCCGAGACGAGTACATGACGGCAGGCCAGGACGACCGAAACCAAGACGATCCTTACTCCTCCATCCAGGCGTGGGCCCAGGGTTCGGCCACCACTTTTTATTCCCCGCTCCCCATGTCGCCCGCTCCTCCCGAGTCCGAGCCCGAGATGGTCAGCGAGGCCATGATGACACCGACCGATTCAGTCTCGCTGGCCGGCTCGGGCGAGGACATTGCCAACGACGTCGCATCGTCGAGGGCGGGGGAGACGGGACGGGACTACGACGTGCTGAGCGAGAGCGATGATGCCATGATGACACCGTCGAGCTGGTCGGAAGTGGGAAGCGTCATTAGCGAGGCCGAGTCCCACCCGGCACGCAACGCTCCCATGCCTGCTTCATGATCTACTCTCCCTCGAGCTTTGGTTCTTGCTTCAATCTCGTCTACGGTCTTTCACGCTTCGGCGTCTTTATATCTTACTTTGGAAGGGGATCCCGGGCATCGGCGTTGGGTTGGAACTATCAGCAACCGGATGGATATTAGCAAAAAGGGTCTTTTGTTCTTTTATTACGGTGAATATGGAAATATCTAAATGAATTCAAGTTCGCTGCAGAAATACACTATATATGGCTTGATCATGACCAGCTTTCACTCCGAGATGCTGCACCTTCCTATAATTACCTGCCCTTACCAATATCCGTCTCCTTTTGGCTCTTCCACGACTCCTCAGCCCTCTGTCTCGCCCCCTGGTTATTCATTTGCCCCCATTCTTGCGGTCGGGTCCCACCTCGACACGGTAATTTTCCCACAAATCCCCGACGCTCTGCCCCAGCAACTCCATCCAGAACCGTCCCTCGTCGTAGCGATCGACGCGAAGCTTCTCGTTGACGCGCCGCACCGTGTCCTCGCCGAAGCGGGCGGTGAGGTAGTCGAGGAAGTACGCGGTGTGCTGGTACCCCCTGTCCCAGGGACCAGAGGTCTCGCGGCGCCAGTGGGGCGGGACCAGGCCGGCGCGGAGGCGGACCCAGTCGGCGACGCCCTCGATCAGGCCGGAGGGCGCCGCGCCGCGGCCGTTCCACTGGTAGCAGTGCACCATCTCGTGGGTGAGGACGCCGGAAATCTCGTCGGCGCGGCGGGCTTCGGGGATGTTGTTGATGTAGTCGAGGGAGAAGTGGATCTCCTTGTGGTCGTTGTCCAGGTCGGAGGCGGTGGTGTAGGCCACGCCGCCCATGGGCCGGAGGATGAGGGTCACGGAGCGGGTTGGCGGTGGGGTGGTGGTGGGGTCGGAGGGTTTCACGTAGAGGAGGCGGAGGACATCGGCGACGGCGGACTGGAGGGCGTGGGTGGCATTCACGGCGTCGAGGAACTTGCTTGCGCCCGGGTGGTTGAGGTCGCGGATTTCCAGGCGGAGTTTTGGATTGGGGAACTTTTCCATGTCCCGAGTGGGCTTATCTGTGGAGTTTGCGGTTTTTCCATGGCTTGGTCCTCTCTTGGCTGTATGGGCCGTCGGTGGTGATTTTGATCGTTCTGGAAGGGCTGTCGAGGTAGGCTGAGGAGGAGAGGAGGAGGAGGAGGAGGGTCCAGGGGTAGCGGCAGACATGGCTGGACGAAAGATGGTTGTGGATGGGTTCGGCGATGTATGAACTGGCAGAGTCATGGGGATTCAGGTATCTATATCGAGATTTGGAGACGATGGAAGTGCCGTTATGATGGGACACAGGACTTCGGGGTGAGGTTGGTTTCGAAAGATGCCAACGACAGCTTCCAAGTGCTTCACTTTTAAAGGTAAAGAGGAGGACAGCCCTGCCCGTAGAAGAGTGACCGCAACGTATACTTTATATGTATATATTTACAGAAAATACACCGCCGCGTAAGACTAAAAGATCCTGCATGTGGATTTGAGAATGCTCGGTTGGTGGGTGAGACATTCGCGTTGTCGAGATTTACGACACGACATGTCAAGTGGCTGTTCAGCTGCCATCAGGTACGACGAGGGGCAAACGTGGCTAGTGTTAGTTCCCCGCACTAGGTTCTACCAAGTATCGTGTACCTAGAGTGAGAACGGTACGTACCTAGTACTGCCTCTAGTGTACAGGTACTCAATGTCACCGCACGTGGATATGATGAAATGGTAATGATACACGCGACTCGAGCCAATCAAAACACCAACCCGGTGTTGCGCGTCAGGAGCCAATCACAGCAGGGTACGGGACTTCTGGGCAACTGCGGCAACGTCCCCTTTTGTTTTCTTTGGTGTCCAGGGACGGAGGTGACTTTTTGGACATCAACATCATATACACAATCCACCAGCCTTCAGCTTGCTTCGGCACTTCCCCCTCCGTACATACCCTTTTCTATTGCAACTACGATTTCTACAGACCTTCCCCGAAAAGCACAGACCTTGCCGTTTGCGCTGCAATACCTTAGATAGCGCAAATAGCGTCAGTGGGTCCGATAGCATTCCCGCAAAGGCCCCCTCACCCGCCTCAACCCAACCCTCGTCCTCGATGCTATTCGTACCAGGTCCAGGTTTCATGTGCCCACCTACCCACCCATCTTCCCTTGTCCTCCTAGCCACGCCGCTGACCATGGAATTCGTTTCAGACGGAATCGACATCGCATTGCTCCGCCAAGCCAAGCCAACAATCGGTCCTCCTGACACTGAATGACATTGACCCTGGGCATGACCGAACACATCACCGACGACCAGGTGGCCGACCTGCTGCGGGTTCTCCGATCCGATGCCTATGCCGACGTCAAGGTCCAGCACGTCAACACCATCAAGTCCGGCATCAAGCAGCAAAATGTCCCTGAGCATCTCGTGGCACAAATATTCGACGCCCTGCGCGCCGCCGCCGTCTCCCAGCATGGAGTCCTCGCCAGCGCCGGGCTCACGTCCCTCAACCACCTGCTGACGCGCCTGTCGCTCCAGGAGCCCAAGTTTCTCGTCAAAGAGCTCAAGGCGACCCTGCCCATCGTGGTGGAAAAGCTGGGCGACCAGAAGGAGAAGTCGCGGGCCATTGCCTCCCAGGCCCTGACCACCCTGTACGGCGCCGCTCCTGCCGACGTCGAACGGTCCGTCAGAAACATCGCCATGGTCGGCAAGAACCCCAGGGCGAAAGAGGCCGGCATGCAGTGGTTGCTGCTTATGCACCACCAGCACGGCCTGCAGTTCCGTGCTTACGTCCCGATTCTGATGGAATTACTGGAGGATGCCGATGGGATGGTCCGTGATAATGCCAAATCCACCGTCATTGAGCTGTTCCGGTACGCAAGGCCCCTCGGTCTCAGCTGAGAGACAGCGTTGTCGTGGATCACAAGTAACACCGACTTGCTAACGTGGTTTTCTTTTTGTCAGGAACGCACCCAATGCGGCCAAGTCGGATCTCAAGCGACAGCTGAAGAACTTCAAAGTACGACCTGCCATTGAGCAGGCCATCGTCAAGGAACTAGCCCCACCTAGTAGTGGTGGCCTTCGACCGGAGACTCCTCTTGATGCTGTCCCTCCCCGTCCGTCTTCTCGTGCCAACCTTGCCGCAAGTGTATCGTCGCTGTCGAGTGACCGACCAAACACCCCGGCCCTCGAGATCCGCAACGAGCCGGTCGAACCGGCCTATGTCAATACCCAACGTGAACTGGATGACATGTTTAAGGAGATGCATCTGTACTTTGACGGTAAGGAGACGGAACATAACTGGCTAAAGCGCGAGGAGAGCATGTCCCAGCTACGCCGCTTGATCGCCGGCAACGTGCCCCAGGACTTTCCCGAGCCCTTCCTCGTAAACCTCCGAGGATTGCTGGATGGTATTATCAAAGCCGTGAACTCTCTCCGAACCAGTCTGTCCAAGGAAGGGTGTTCTCTCGTCCAGGACGCCGCCGTGACCTTCGGCCCCGGAATGGATCCCATGGTGGAACTATTGATGCAGACCTTTATCAAGCTCGCGGCCGCGACCAAGAAGATCAGCTCCCAGCAGGCCAACACCACCGTGGACACCATCATTGGACGAGTGACCTACAACAACCGCATCATGCAGCATATGTGGGCGGCGTGCCAGGACAAGAACGTCCAACCCAGGCTGTATGCCACCGGGTGGTTGAAGACCCTGCTCAAGAAAGAGAGCCATCACAAGAACCATATTGAACATACCGGTGGCCTGGACCTCATCGAAAAGTGTATCAAGAAGGGCCTCAACGATCCCAATCCCGGCGTGAGGGAACAGATGCGTGCAACCTATTGGACCTTTGCGGCCATGTGGCCTACTCGAGCCGAAGTGTACGTCTTTGCCAGATGCATCCGCGAACGGCTGCGTGGACTCTGTTGGCTAAAGTTTCTTTTTTCTTCCGCAGTATCATGGACAACCTCGACGGCACAGCGCAGAAGCTGCTCAAGAGGGATCCCAATAACCCCAACTCCTCTAAGAAGGAAGAGGGCGGCACTCGCGCTCGACCGGGCCTGGGTCTGTCCAAGAGCACCATGGGCTCGTCCAAGCCTAGTCTGAGAGAAGCCATGATGGCCCAGAAGAGGGCCATGGCTGGTTCCCGAAACCTCCCGACGCGTCCCGGATCGGCCATGGCCCACATCTCACCGGCGCGGACCGTCTCTGGTTCCGGCACGTCGGCGTCCACATCTGCTGGTCCCGCGGGGCCACCGAAATCGACCGTCTCCGGCGGCATGTCTGTACGGCCTATGAGACCCGCCAAAAGGCGTCCGGAGATGGCCCCGCGACCTGCTACGGCGGGGCCTTACTCCGTCCGATCCCATGGCGACGAAGCGGCGGGTGAGGCGCCGAGCCCGGAGAGCCTGAGATCCCTGAGATCCAAGGAGACCAGTGCGAAACCGAACCCCCGACGGGCGACGTCGAGGGTGCGACCTGGACACGCGTCGCATGCCAGTGAATCGAGCATCCCATCCCCTACGGCGAAACGGCCCGTGTCCAGACTCGCGGGATCGCCGCGCGGCACCCCTTCCCGACTCCCCCAGTCGCCCTCGGCGATTCCTTTGCCTCTGAGCAGCCCCACGAGGGCTGATGAGAATCTCACCCTGGTGGTCCCGACTGTGGAGAGCCTGAGGCGGTCGTCACCAGGCCTGGAGGCAGCGGAGCCTACGCCTAGTTCGCAGCTGAGTCCTCGGCTCAGTCCTCGACCGAGTCCTCGACCCAGTCCTCAGCCCGCTACTCAACCCAGTCCTCTGCACAGTCCGCAACCCAGCCCTCAACCCAGTCCTCATCAGTCTCCTGCACGGCCAGCCGCACTGGCCTCGGAGGGCCCTTCACAGCAGATTCATGTAGTGGATGACACATCTGATCCCCCAGAGCCTGTTCATGTCGACCATCAGCATGAGCCCATCCAAGTAGCGCCCGTACGAGAGACGCCTGCCCCGGGGAGCCCTCCGACTCCTGCCCACGCGACGCCTGTTCAGAAACAGACGAGTGCCCTCAAGAGCCCGTCAGACGACCTGGGCGCCACCTCGATTCAAGCGGTGACAGTCTTTGAAGACCCATTCGCGGCGGATGAGCAGCCCTTACCAAAGCCGACCATTATCGTCCCCGTGCTGGAAGACAGGCCGGTGAACGAGAATGCAGGGGTTCCGGCGGCCAACGGACAACCAGACGGCCATTGCTTGACCGAGTCGCCCCCCGACAAGACGCGGCAAAACTCGAGGCTTCTCGAAAGCGGCATCACCCGGGTCAAGGCGCGGTCGCTGGACGTCCACGGGTTCCGGAAGTTGCAGACGCTGATCCGGGAGAACAAGGCGATTTTCACCAACGGCAAGTTCGACACGCTCCTCCTGGGTCTCTTCGAGTACCTCGAGACGCCCCTGGTGAACCTAGCGCCCGGCAAGGCCCAGGACGTCAAGGCGCAGATCTTGGCGACGATCAAACTGCTCCTCCTAAAGGAGCGGGACAGCTTCCAACCGCACGTCTCGCGGGGGCTCGAGTCGGTGGTGTCGGCCCGAAGTGCGTACGACTCGCGCACGCACATCGTCAGCGGGCTCGAACTGCTTGCCGAGGAGCTGGTGACGCTCGGCGACCCGGCGGAGATGGTGATGACCATGACGGCGCGGCTGGGCGGCGGCAAAGAGGGCCAGGGCCAAGGCCATGCTACCACGGACGAGGGCCTGCGGAGCCTCAGCATGGGACTGCACATCCTGAAGGAGCTGCTCGAGAAGCGCGAGAGCTTCATGCCGACGGAGGGCGAGCTGGCGCAGCTGGCGGATCTGGCGGGCCGCAGCCTCGAGTCGACCGAGTCCGGGGTCCGGATGGGCGCCGTGCAGCTCTGCGTGGCGCTGCATGGGCGGATCGGGGACAGGCTGTTCTGGGAGGCGCTCAAGGACGCCAAGGACGACCCGAAGAACGTCATCACGTACTACATTGCGAAGCGGCAGCGGGAGCGGGACGGGATGGCGGTCTGAGGAGTGGTCGGACATGGTTTTAGTGATGTAGTAGAAGAGTGTCAGGCCGCTAGCTGGCCGGGTCGCGAGACATTGCGACCGTCGACTGAGATGGACGTGACTAGGAGTTCTGGGGCAAAAATGGGGGTGGTAAGGTTGGGATGGGACTAGGTGTTTGATACAGGGGTAAAAGAGGCGTCATGGGTTTTTGGTGTTGTCGATCCCTTGGGCGAGCAAATATTCCTCATGGTATGTCCGCAAGGGACCTTGTAATTACTTACCTTATAGTAAGCCAAGCGGTAACATTGCCGTTTTTATTCTACGAACGTACAGGATGACCTGTCCGTTTCCTTGGGACTCTTTGTCTAGCTGAATTATCGGGACGGACGAACAAGACTGCCTACTCCTCCGTATAGTAGCAAAGGAGACGCCATGCCGTAGCTCGACCCTGCGGACCGCCTCGTCACCATAAAGTGCGTTGTACGCCCCTGAGAAGAGGCATTAAGCTCCTGGGTGCCATTGCAAATTGGAGTCCGGGTCTGCAGGATAGACAGCACGAGATGCCCAGGTTCGGATCCGTAATAAACGCCATACCATGTCCCATCACGTACTCCAAGCTGAAGAGGCAGACCGGCCTTCAATCCCACTACCTTGAAGCGTCTCCATTTCCGGGGTCTTTATCCACGGGGTAAACAACTCAGTGGAGGTCAGGCACATTCGAGCTTTGCGGGGCCCCTCAGATCTTCCATTGCCGTGTCGTCTTGGGGGTCCCTGTCCCATTTTTACGGCGTCTGTCTGGATACCCACCAGTACACATAGGCATGGTAATCCTCGCTGCCGATAACGGTGTGGGGTGGGGAGGAGGACCGGAGACAACCGGGGGTTTGATTGCCATAGGTTCACTGAGCATTCTGCCGCCAGGAATGAAACTCGAGGTGGGTAGACACGGGCCCTAGGGTTAAAGTCTGGCGGTGGACAGCAGACAGCTAAGCGGGCGGCGATGGGTAGATGGGGCTCTCATTGAAGAGTGCCCAGTTGGTCGGCGATGATCATATGTACAGCACAGGCATAGTCCAGCGGGCAGCCGATCATCGCAAGCACAGACGGACGGGTCAGCAAACCAGTGAGATTCAGCCTGGCTCCAGGACAAGCAACTGGGCATGTAAGTAGTGCAGGGACAACAAGAGAACCCCATGGGAGGAGCCTTGTTGATATGGGCCTCTTCCAGAAGGCTTGCTTGCTCCCGGGAAAAGCGGGCGGTGGCGCTGTGTCTCTTCCTTTGCGCGAGCCAGCATGTCAGTTTCGACAGAATCAAGCCAAGCTCCGAATTGGGGGTGTAGAAGGATGGCGGAGGAGGCGCGTTTACTGTAACTCGCCAGGGTCCATCATGTTATTAACTTGCTACTGCCATGAGACAGGATGGATGATTTGATTAGTTTGGTTCATTGAAAAGTCCGGGGAAAGGACAGGGTAGGGTCTTGGGGCGGTCAGTCCCAATGGGGCCAAGGAGACGTTGAAGCCGGTTTGGCGGTTTTGGTGGAGAGTCGTGATGAGCGGGTTTGGTTTCGCAAGTTTGTTCTTTGCAAGGTACAGAGTACGGGCGCGGTACATGTGCGGTACATGTAGGTGTAGCGGGGCTGCTATTTAAAGTGAAACGAACCGGGGCGCGGAGACCCCTGTCCTGTCCCTTACAAAGTGCGTTGTACGGTTACAGTTACAGTGTGACCTGACAGCCGCTTCGTGATGACGAGGAGTATTTCTCTACTTTGCAAGATGCCACTCAGCATAGAACTGACGAGTCGACTAGAATACCGGTTAATTAACGACTGACCCGTAGAATGCGTCCATGTCGTGTACTTGTGCTGGGCAGGCAAGGTCGTGCGTGTTCTAGAACCATGATGGACTGAAGTACGAAGTAGTTGACGTGTTGCTACGGTGTATTCTCGCAGGAGTCTGTACAAGTACAGGTGAGACTGGTACGTACCTAACCGGGAGGTGGGGGGTCCTGGACAGTCAATTCTTATACTGACTATCATGGATATAAGGGGGTAGCTGGTCATTATATAGCTAGAAAGTCAATATCATAAGCAGCGCGTTTACTATTATAGGTTAGTATCATATCAAAATGGTCAGGTATATTAATATCGTGATTCTAAACAGTAAACTCTATAGTAACTAGCAAAAAACGGTAACTATAGAAGGTACCCTGTTATACACCATAGAATATCTTATTAGTTATTTAAGGCCCACGAAATAACTGACTAGTATATAATACACTAACTATTCTTATTAGAATAGTGAAGCTAATAGTATATTACTACTAACAGTGAATAAGTGTATCTACTTACTATTTAAGTATATCTGCTAAGAAATTAATAGGGGAAGTACATATATATTAAGTACTAGTACTATATCCCAGTAGGTCCTTCCATAATAACGAAGCCATCGTTAGGCAGGGGTAGTAGCGTACGTACTTCGTAGATCCTTTTCTATCTATCTTCTTTTCTTTCCATAGGTAGATCCATCTACAGTTAGGTCTTCTTCTTTTCCAAACAACTACAGTAAACCTCTTCCACAGCAGCCTCTTCCACAGCAGCCTCTTCCATAGCAGCCTCTTCCATAGCAGCCTCTTCCACAGCAGCAGGACCTCTTCCACGATAACAGAGGTAAGCAGAGTCCCATCCAACAGTCCCATCCAGCAGTCCATCAAGCTAGCCTCTTCCATAGCAGCAGGACCTCTTCCACGATAGCAGAGGTAAGCAGAGTCCTATCCACAGAGTCCCATCCACAGAGTCCCATCAAGCTAACCTCTTCCATAGCAGCAGGACCTCTTCCACAGCAGACCTCTTCCACGATAACAGAGGTAAGCAGAGTCCCATCCACAAGTCCCATCCACAGAGTCCCATCAAGCTAACCTCTTCCACAGCAGCAGGACCTCTTCCACAGCAGCAGGACCTCTTCCACAGCAGCAGGACCTCTTCCACAGCAGCAGGACCTCTTCCACAGCAGCAGGACCTCTTCCATAGCAGCAGGACCTCTTCCATAGCAGCAGGACCTCTTCCACGATAGCAGAGGTAAGCAGAGTCCTATCCACAGAGTCCCATTAAGCTAACCTCTTCCACAGCAGACCTTAGTATAAGGGTATTAAACGTAAGCGTATTTCAGGACCAGGACTTCTTAAGGAAGGAGGCACAGAAATATTATATTCATGCTAGTATATAACTTAGTACTTTAGAGGAATATTCTAATATTAGAATTCTAAGGTAAAAAGGAGGGGTACAGCATAGATACAAAGTGACTATATATATACCGGAATACCTAGATATATAACCCGGATATATAAACCCTTTTTCTTATTATTATAACACGGCAGATATCCTAAACCGTCGCGACTCTAATATCAAGGTAAGACAGACTATCAGGTTATAATACACTATCCAGGCGTAGATCCACTAACCAGTCCTTTATACTAGTACCCTCTAGTCACTATCTGGCCGTCTCTATACTAACTATAGTAATATAAGTAAGAGAGTGACATAGTAGGGACCCGAAACAGTAAGCAGCCTAGACACCCTAGATCCTGGTCATAATAGTCTTAACATATTAGAGGACGTGACCTGACCAGGCCAGTCATTCTACAGTTAGTATAGGGGTTATACTATCCAGGGCCCCCCTCCTCCCGGTTAGGTATACAACGTATTGTCGTTGGAGGTTCAACGGGAGACATCGTTCCTAGGTACTGGTCAGAGACAAGAAGCACAGCTCGTCCACCCGGCAATGGCTAGGCATTACTTTCGAAAGCACTCTTATCTGTGCTATTCAGGATATTCCCTTGCATTTTAGTTCCTTACTTGGACCAGTCTTGAAATACTCATCTCCCTCCATTACCATCTTCGAAATGGATCAGCTGTCAAACTTGTCCCTCGGTACCCCTTGACAAATTGCCAGGACAAGTCGTCCAAGGGAGTCGTTCTCGATCATGGTCTTATAGGTGTGCCGTCCTGCAGCCACCCTGCGCTTCCTGGCGGACAGATTCGGAGGTTCCAGCAGGTAGGGTAGGCCTTCAATGTCTAGGTGTTCGTCGTCAATCATCTCACCACATTTCGTTTCCCAATTCAACTCCGCTACATGGTAGAATCGCCCATTGAGTCCATGGCACTTGCAAGATACCATTGTACCTGTACAACGTACATAGGTACGGATATATATGCGGAGTACTCATATATGCGCAAGTACAAGTACCCTTTGCTGCGTACAACGCACTCAGATCTGTACCACATCGATTCACTGCTAATACGACACCTTTCCTTGTATTCCTCTTCTCGTCACCGTGCCCTACGAACGACCGTCTACAATATATCCCCCAGAGGAGGAAACCTTGCGAAGTTCGTACACCGCGGCAAAGCACAAACACGCTAAATCCAGACGTAACCCGCGAACACCCTATCCTCCTGTACCTGTTACTGTAGGTAGGTACGTCGTAGCGTAATCACCTCTGTACGCTGTACGGTACGTGAGGTACAGTACAAGGCCCACACGCCCCCTCATCTCACAAGTCGACTTTAGATCCCCCTGACCCTAACCCAACAGAGCTAGCACCATTTTTGTTCCAACAGTTGTACTTGTCCCAGCCAAGCGTCGGCACCCATTGCTTCGGCCATCGCACCCACCTCATACAACGCCGTCGACTTGGTCCCCTTCCATACCATTACCCCCAATATCATCCCCAGGGACTGCCACGCTGTGCGTTGTACCGAGTAGAGTCACCGACGCCCACATTCACTCAATTCCTCCGTTCGAAAACCATCATTTACCTGCGAATCCCCTTGTCAACTCATTGACCACCGGCCGTAAGTCCATGTCCCAGGCTTTGGAAAGCTTCATGCCACGAGTCGAAACGGCAACGCCGGCCCAGGCATAATTCGCAAAAAAATAGGGCATTCGTCCAACCTGAACACTGCTAACTCGATTCAGGTTATACCCGTGCCTTTACCGAAACGAAACCACACCTACAAACGAAACCGATTCCGGCCCCATCGACCTGCCTCGCTCGTGCGGTCTTTCTTTTCTTTTTCCTCTTCTTTCTTTCCTCCGTCATCTGTCTCGCGTGTCCCGACTACGGCCTCCTCTCAGAGGTGGGGGGAGCAACAGGCGAAACAAAAACAAAACACTCGTGTCCCCCGATCGATCCGACCATTGCCGTCCGCGGCTTGCAACCACCTTGTGGTCTTTCATGATATGATACTCTGTCTATAGTCGAACATTCTCGTCGCTCGTTGCCATAGGGTCCTCCGGTTCGACGTCCACCACCGCCGAAGCCTAAGCCCCCGCCCTCACTCTCCAAGTTCGCCTCTCCACCCTACTGGAATACCCTGGGTTCTACCTATCCTAGGACCCAGGAACATCATCTTCCACCATGACTTCCATCACGGACGAATACCTCGACAATGGCCTGGAAAACGACGATATCTTCCCTTGCAAGGGCTGCGGAGAGGTATGCTGTGACTTGACCCAAGAATCTCGCCCCAATCTCCATCTCCTTGGTCTTGTCATTTTCGTCCGTTGCATCCGAGGCACTGACCTTCTTCCGCGATGCAGATATTAGAAGAAGGCAAAGCGTTCGAACTCGGTATGTCCACCAATCTGACTCCCTATGGAAATTCTTGAAAATTGCCTGCTGCTGCTTTGGCTGTGCTCTCTAGCTCGGTCTACTCACAGCTCGCTGACCTTCTTTTCCCCCCCTCTCACAGCCGGTAATCGATGGCACATCAACTGCTTCCGCTGCCACACTTGCAACACTCTGCTCGACTCGGACGCCAACCTTCTACTCCTCGGCGATGGCTCTCTCGTCTGCAACAACTGCACATACAGCTGCGGCGCCTGCGGGAATCAAATCGAGGAGCTCGCTATCCTCACCGGCGACCAGTCCTTCTGTGCCACCTGCTTCCGCTGCCGCAACTGCAAGCGCAAGATTGAGAACCTGCGCTACGCCAAGACCTCGCAGGGCATATTTTGCATGAGCTGCCACGAGTCCCTCATGGCGAGGCGACGGAAAAAATCAAAGGCCGCCGCCCAGGCCAAGGCCCGCGAAAAGGACGCTTCCCCTTATATCACCGAAAAGTCCCTGCCCGCCCTGCCGCCCAACGCCATCCCTCCCAACGCCTTCTCCGATACCCGTGTGGACCCCGATTCCGACACCCCGACCGAGCTATCCCCAAGGCCCCGGCCTGCCTACAGGAATGATTCCTCGTCGAGGAGCAGCTCCCGACCCGCCCGCTCCCCCGAGCGACCTTCGGAATCCGCCCATGCCAAGGACACCGCGCTGGCTCCGTCCTCGACCAATTATCGCGCGAATCGCAACTCGACCATGATGCCTCCGAGTAACGCGAGCGACGCCAACGGCAGCGACCCAGATGGCGCTTTCTTCATCCCAGTGGCCCTGGACCCCAACCCCGCTTCTACAGGGACCCCCCGCTCCGCCTCCGATCACTTTAGCGATCCCGCCAAGAGGAGGGAGAGGGACCGGGACAGAGACTACTTCGACTCGGAGAAAAGGCCCGGTTCTCAGGCTTCCACCCCGCACATTGCCTTTCAAGCCGGGGGGCTTCAGCCGGCCGCCGACCTGGACCGTCCGAACAACTCGAACCGGAAACCGTCCAAGTCTCCGAGACAAGAACCGACGCCGTCCCAGCGGTCGACGCCCAGCCTCGACGAAAGATCCCAAAGGACGACAACCGCCCCCAGCAAGTCGCGACCGGCACCCGATGACTTCAAGCTACAGGACGCCCCCAAGACCAAGAGGTCCCCTCCAGTCGCGAAGGGCCACGCGCCCTCGCCGAGCCAATCCCGCACAGAAGGTGGAAGTGCCAAGGGGGCCAACGGGCCCCGGAGGAGAGACAAGGACGGAAACTCTCCCCCGCGACTAGGCCCGGGAGATGGTGCGACGCCCCGGACCTCGCAAGACTCGAGGTTCCGGGACGAAGACGAAGCGCCCCGGCGCTCCACGGATTCCACCGCTACATCCCGCCTAGAAAACACCCCCAAGCCCATAGCGAGAAAGGAGCTGCCGCCCAGCGCTGCTGCGCGCAAAGGTACGTGGTGTTATGAACAGATACTCCACCGGGAAAAAAAGGGGAGAGGGAGAGATGGCTAACCTTACTTTTGCGCAGCCCACGCATCAAACCAGCACTCGAGCCCCTCGGTGAGGTCGGGCACCGAGGAATTTTCCCCTCCACAGCCTCCAGCTTCTCGCGATCAAAAGCTGAACGACAACTATATGCAACCGCGAGCGCCGCCGCCCCCTCCCCCGTCTGGTGCGGGCGCTACCACCCCAGCGAGGGATACCGCCAGGTCGTCGGCCGATTCCAAGGGCGAGAGGACCTCTCCCAGCCTCCCTCGGTGGAGCTCCGGGGGCGACTTTAGCATGGACGAGGACATGGCACGCATCCTCGGTACGGACGAGGGTTCATCGTCTATCCTGCGGCGCGTATCGAACGTGGTCCGCCACGGCCGCACCAACAGCACCGACATGAGCCATGCGCAGCAAGGCCGGGGCGGTGGGCACACGAGAAGTGTCAGCGAGACCACGCGAGGCACCGCGTCGCCTCGGTGGCCCAAGACGCCCATGGTCATGGAGGACCACCCGGGCAGCCCATCCCACGAGATCAGTAGCCCCGTGTCGCTCCACTCGAGCGACGACCCCGCGTTCCTCCGGCGGCAGCTGCGCAACTCGGAGCAGAGGGTGGCGGAGCTCGAGAGGCAGTTTACGACGGAGAAGGACCTCAAGAACCTGAACAGGAAACTCAGCGAGAAGAGGAAGACGGTGTCGGTGCTGGATACGCAGAACGAGCTCATGCTCCAGCAAATCCAGGCGCTCGCCCGGTACGCGGAGAAGGCGAAGGAGAAGAAGACGCCGATTGACCCGCGAGAGCTGCAGGATTCCGTCATCAAGGACTTTGTGCAGAAACTCGAACAGGTCAAGGAGTCGATGAGCGAGATACTCGAACGGCTCCACCAGGAGCGGGACAAGGTAGTCGAGGAGAAGAACAAGGCCATGGCGGACCGCGACCGCGCGCTGCTCGAGTTTGAACAGCTGTCCTCTAAGAACGCGCAGCTGGCGGACATGAACAACGATCTGACGCACCAGATCCAGGAGCGGTTCAAGTCGCAGATTGGCAGCCACCACGACCTCAAGTCCCCGCCCGGTCTCGGCATCTACACGCAGTCCAAGGGAGCGTCGGGCTCGTCGGTCAATCTGGCCGATGCTGCGAGCGTGACGACGGCGACGACGCTCATGGCGCAGGACCACGACGAGTCGGTCATGGAGGCGAGGCCGACGGTGGTGGACATCCGCAAGGGGCAGGCGAGGAAGTTCAACTGGAAGAAGGGGTCCAAGACGATGGCGCAGAACGTGGCCAAGGGCGTCAACCGGGCGGTCGTGGCCTTCCAGCAGGACCGAGAGGGTCGGCACCCGCAAGGTCTGTCGGGGGAGAGCATCGGGCTGCCTTACAACATGACGGTGGCCCAGGTGGATTCGCCGGTCACGGCCGGGCCGAACGGACAAGCACAGGGCCGCCACCAGCAAGGGCAGCATGGGCAGCAGGGGCATGCAGGGCCGCCGCACCAGCAGCACCACAACCAGCACCCGCAGCACGAGACGCGGCAGGGATTCGGCTTCTTCAAGAAGAACAACGTGTCCAAGTCGGCTTCGGCCCATACGCTGGCCATGCCCACCGCACCGTTCACGCCGGCGCCGGCGGAAGCGCCGTCGGTGCTCTTCGGGTCCGAGCTGGCGGAGCGGGCCGACTACGAGCGGCGGCAGATTCCGAGCGTGGTGACGCGGTGCATCGAGGAGGTCGAGCTGCGCGGCATGGACATTGAGGGTATTTACCGCAAGACGGGCGGCAACTCGTCGGTCAAGATGGTGCAGGAGGGTTTTGACAAGAATGAGGATTTCGACATTTCCGACCCGGAGCTGGATATCACGGCGGTGACCAGCGTGCTGAAGCAGTATTTCCGGAAACTTCCTACGCCGTTGGTCACGTTTGAGGTGTACGACCGGATTCTCGAGTCCAATGGTATGTTTTTGCCCGTTGGAATCAGGACGAGACGTGGTTCTAACTACTCATAGCACTGGGCGATGTGGATGATCGGTGCGAGTTTTTGCGCAAGACTTTTTCGGACATGCCGCAGCAGCATAGGGACTGTCTCGAGTTTCTCATGTTCCATCTTGCTCGCGTGGCCAAGCGCGAGCCTGAGAATCTGGTATGTAGCCCCGGTCGTCTCACGCCGTCATTATACTGTCCATACGATGGGGATGCGACTAACAGCCGTAGATGTCCCCCAAGAACCTCGCGGTGGTGTTTGCGCCGACCATCATGCGAGACGACAACCTCGAGAGGGAGATGACCGACATGCACGCCAAGAATCTTGCGGTGCAGTTTGTCATTGAGAACAGCGACACCATCTTCATCGATTAGGTGGCTGCGTCCGCTCCTTGTACATATTCGCCAAACCCCGTCTACGATTTGATGTCTCGTCTTGTTTCATTGTTTCTGCTATATTCGGCTTCATTCTTTGGTTGATTCTCAAGATGCGTGGGCATGCATGCTGGAGAGCGCGGCGGTTTGTTGCTAGGAATTAATGATATCCCACCCTTTTCTGTTTTTCTTTTTCGTTTCTTTGACTCCTTTTCATGTTTCCCATATTTCCCCCGTTTCCATCTTCTGGACGACAACCTCGGACTACCAAGGGAGTGAAGACTCGGCGAACAGTTTCGAGTGTTGCGTGGAGCTGGCATCAAAGGCAGGTCCTGAGTTCCGAGTTGTTTATAGCAAGGGTGGGTTTGGGATGTCATTGTTATAAGAGCGTGAGACTCGTCTTGTCGACTAGACGTCGAGGACTTGTGGTTTTCTAAAAGGATAAGGGGCTATCATATAAAAGCTTTCAAACACAGATTCTTTGACATGCATATGATTCCAATATACCATCGGTGGCTACGTTCTGTAGACACTTGAGTTTAGCACATGCCGGTTAATGTCTTTCACGGCCGTTGTCAAATATCTTGTCCAAGTTTGAGATGCAAGACAGAAAACACTCAATGTGGTATTTCAATGCCCGAAGAACCTAGGAACAAAGACAGCCGCACATGCCAAACACCCAGCGCCATAACCTTTCAAGCACTCGCCCCTACTTCTGCATCATCCTCTTCACCTTCTCGAGAAGAACGGTACTCTCCCGCCCCAGCTTCCGGTTCTGCGGCTTGTCGGCCTGCCCCCTCCCCTTCCCCTGGCCCGGCGCAGCGCCCGGGCGTGCCTTGGCCATGGCGCGGCGCAGGCGGGCCCTCTCGGCGACTTTGCGCTCGCGCTCCTCCTGGCGGCGGCGGGCCTCCTCGGCGCGGGCGGCGGCCTGGGCCTTGCGCTCCTCGGCCTGGCGGAGCTGCTTGTCGAAGTAGCCCGGCTTCTTCTTTTCGGGGTAGCGGTCGCCGTTGTTGCGGCGGCGGGTGGCGTTGGGGTCGAAGACGTCGGCGGGTTGGGTGTCGTGGGGGCGTCGGTTTTTGGTCGGGGGGACGTGGATTTCGTTGGGGTTGGGGGGTTGGTCGGGTTCGGTGTCGAGCATGGCTTGGCGGTCTGGGTGGAGGGTATTCTTTTGGTTGTCGTCGTCGTTGTCTGCTGGGCGGGGGTCATGGTCTGATGGTGATGCGGGTTCTGGGGCCGAATCTAGGGCGCCGTCGTCGTCTTCTGAGCCCGAGTCGGAGTCTGCGACGTCGGAATCCGAGGTAGGTGACTCGTCGGCATCTTTATTTGCGTCGAGTTTCTCCTCCTCGGACCTTTTTCTTGACTGGCTCTTTGTTTGGCTCGTTGAATGTCCCGGCTGGTCGGACACCTTTGGGTTTTCAGAAGCAGCGGCCTGCCTCTGCTTGACCTTGGCATACTCCTTCTTCACTTTGGCCTTGTAGATGAGTTGTTGCTTCTTCTTGGCCACTGCGAAAATTAGCCAACGTCTTCAATGAATGACGGAGGGCGTGGGAGAATGGGTGAGACGTACGCTGTCGCCTCCAAGGCCCATCGGGGAGGTTGTCGGGGCCAACTCGAAAGCCTCTGCGTTTCTTGTTGGCCTGCGACGCCGAGGATGAGGTGCCCTCGGCCTCATCGCGCGTGCGTTTCTTGGGGGGCATGTTTTGTGTTGAGACGGAGCTGTTTGCTAGTCTACGTAGTCGGACTCGCTCTTTTCGTTTGTTGACCCCTAGAAGCAATTGATTGCTGTACGCTTCGACGTAATTTGATGCAAGTGAATTACCCAGCGCCAGTATCACGTCGTTCAGATGGATGCTTTTTTTCGTATTTCCTTATCTTATCTGAAAAGTGGAGTCTGGAGATAAGGCCGACTGATAAGACGGTGGGTGCCGGGACATCAGGGTCCCTTTGGGTCCCTGGAAGTACGTTGTACGTTGTACCGGTACAACGCTCATTACGGAATCTGGCGCCCAAGTGACAGCACAACAGTGGAGACGAGACCCTGTGACCACCATCTTGACCTGTGACAGGCACTAACTTGTGGTCCGCATGTGCTGGCAGGGAGAGAATTGGGGTGCAGGCGGTTGGGTAGTAAGGTATCGACCTAATGGAAGAGAGAGACGAGATCTATAGTTCGTATGCAAGGTATTAAGCCTGAATAACTGTGAGTACGTTGTAATACTCATAAATTGTTAGACAATTTGTACGTACATTACTAATGTTAGTCACCGCTTGCCACTACACGAAGTAGTGTACTTCGCATGTATAAGTACTTAATGACACATCCGGTGGGCAGACCATTTATGACGTCCACTCTCGCGTCACCTCCAGCTTCAGCCTCTTACCGCTTTCTCCCATATAAGTCCATGACTAACACAGCACGGCCCCCTAAGAGATTCCCCAAAAGAAATACTCCAACCCAACTTTATCCTTGTCCTTTTATTTCTTTTCTATTTTTTCCCTCTCTTCTTCAGACCTGAACATCCCAAGACACACGACAAGGCATGATCGTTCTCAACTCTTCGTCCTGGCTCAGCTGTCGTTGAAACCGTTGCGACCCCTACGCCACGCCCACTGCTTCACCTGCTCCGCCTGAACTACAGCAGTGTGCCAGCAGCACAGGGCGTCAGTCCTCCCTCGCAGAAATCATGCCCATATACCAGGTCGACCTCGAACAACCCGAAGCGGAAGTGGCATGTCGACCACGGCCATGTGCTTCTCCCCAGCACCAACCGCCTCACCATGCGTCTCACTTGGCCAGGAAACTCTCCGAAGAGAGTATTCGCACCGAATTCTGCGAAGGTCCTATTCCAGACAGTCCAAGACCAGCCTCCCCCGAAGGATGCCACTGTCATGCTGCAGACTCGGTGCCGGTCACCTCGGACCGTGCCGAGCTCATCGAGAGGCTGAAGAGAGGACAAAGTCCGACCTGGAGCATTCCCTATTGTCATGTAAGTCGGCGTTGAGGGAGTGGCTCATGGTGTTCAGTTTGTCTGAACTCCAAACCAAAGACCTTTCTGAAAGTCTCTCTCACTTACCTCTGCCCTAGCTCGAGACTCTCTTCCGCCGTCGCAACTCGTCTTCGTCGCCACCGTCCCGGTCGCCACCGTCCCCGTCGAGCCCACGTGCCGATTCTCCCAACACCCTACTACCGCCGGCAGACATAACACCGGAAAAGGCGCCAGAACCGCCACAGTCGCCCGAGGTAGGCTCGTCGTCGGACGACCATAAAAGGCAAAGGGAAGGGCTCAATATCCAGAGGCCGGGGTCGGCCCTCCATAGCGGCGACTTCACCCACCTCGAGTCTCGTAGTGACCGTGACCCTGATCGTGACCGTGACCGTGACCGTGATATTGATATTGAGACACATCAAACACGAGATGCCGGTTATGCACCACCACCACGGCCGGCTCAGCCCTCCCAACCGTCATCATCCGCCGCCGCCTCCTGGGTAGCAACCTCCCCTCCTCGCCACTTTACTCCCTTCACCTTTGACCGCCGGCCCTGTCCCCCGTACACCGACCGCACCGACCTAGGTGCCGATTTCCGATCGATCCCTTCTTCCCTGTCGTCCTCTTACTCGACGGGCTTCGCATACAAGCCTCCAACCAGTCCCCTGGTCCAGTCCGAGAGTAATGAAGACCTCGACCCGCCTCCGACGAGAAACGGTAACGGTGGTGCCGACGTCGCCAATGCCAGGTCCAGCCCCGTCAAAAACTATCATCGCCGCCATACCTTGACCTCCACTCCCTCGCCGCTCAATCTTCCCTCGAGGAGATCGGCCGCCTTTGCCGCCGGCCTGTCCGCCCCTCGGAGGGAGGGCTCCACCCTGCCGTACCAGGCACATCAGCCACGCCGCTCGCTTACCCCGGCGACCGGCGGCGGCGGTGGTGGTGGCGGCCAGTTCCTGGGCACGTCGTCGCCTCAAACCCCCGCCATCCTAAGGTCCCGCCGGCCGTCTGTCGGCGGCCCAGAGACCTTTTCCCCGCTGCAACACGCCTCCATGGTGGGCTCGTACGAGGAGAGCATCCTCCGCGGCCGCATGTCGACGACTCCTTCCAAACCGCTTGATTTCCTCGCCCAAATCGGCGTCCTGGGCTTGGGCAAGTGCAAGCCCAGCCTCAAGTGCCCATCTCACGTGACCCTTCCCTTTCCCGCCGTCTTTTACAGCTACGGGAGTAGCAGCGGCAACTCGTACGGCCGCGCGCCGTCGGAAGACGGGCCGAGTCCGTACGTGGGCCAGATCGACCTCGAAAACGGTCTGCCCGACCAGACCGGCGAGAACCGTTCCAGGAGGAAGATGCACTCGAGGCGCGCCGTGGCCGAGGAACAGACGTCTCCGTTGGACGGCCGCGAGACGAACAGAGGAGACGGGGACAGGGACAGAGACAGAGACGGGGACAGGGACAGGGACAGAGACAGAGGCAGAGACAGACCCAACAGGCCACGCCGTGCATCGGGTGCCGCCCGTGCCCCCCCGGGCGGCCACTATCGGATCCCCGAAAAGGGCCAGATCCAGATTGTGATCAAGAATCCCAACAAGACCGCCGTCAAGCTGTTCCTCGTTCCCTATGATCTCGCCGGCATGGAGGCCGGCACCAAGACCTTCATCCGTCAACGCAGCTATTCCATGGGCCCCGTCATCGAAGACGCCCCCGTATCCGAACCCGCCACGGCCGACCGTCCCATCCTGCGCTACCTTGTCCATCTGCACATATGCTGCCCCGCAAAGGGCCGATTCTACCTCTATAAGAACATACGTATTGTATTTGCTAACCGTGTCCCCGACGGCAAAGAGAAGCTGCGCAACGAGACCACCTGGCCCGAGCCCAGGTTCACCGCCTACAAGCCCGTCCGCGTCATGCACCCGCCGCTGTCCGCCACCAGCGCTACCGGCCCGGGCGCCATGCTGGCCGCCGAGACGGCGTTCAGGAGGCGCAGCTTGGGCGTCCCTTTTGGTCATTACGCGCGGGGTTTGGATGCCGTGGATGGCGCTTCCCCGTCGCCGCAGACGCATCACCACCACCACACCTCGTCGAACCCGTTCGGACTCGGCATTGGCAACAATCGGCCGGTGGATCCCATCCCGCTACGCTTACCACCGCGCCGGGACCTGGGCGGCAGTGACCAGGGGGATGGAGCCACGGCCTCGACCGTCGCTGGGCTACGGTCCCCGACGACCGACTCGACGTCGTCGTCCCAGGCCAGTAGCAACGGTGGTGCTAGCCGGCCAGGTACCCAAGACGGGATGGATCGCCGGTACGAAAAGCTCAGCAAGGGCGATGCCGGCTACGGCGGGAACATGTTTACTGCGTCGGGGCTGCGGAGCCCAGGCGAGACGGAAGGTCTCCTCTCGCGGCGTCTGCGGTCACTCGGCGTTCAGGGGCTGGATGCCTCTTATTCGGAACTAGGGGACCTCTGGCGTTGATTTCTTTTCTCTTCCGGTGAGGTATTTGACGGATTTCTTTGGTTCCAAACTCGTGCGCTATATACCTATTCATTTACGCTGCATTGGCACGGCGAAACATGGCGTCCTATACTTCGGTGGCGCTTTATGGTTGCAAACTTGGGCTTTGGATTTACTTGTATTGTCATTCACTGGAGTTTATGGGACAATCACTGGAATTGGAACATTATGTTCAAAGTTATTCGGCGTCAGGAGTAAAGGGAGACGAGGACATGTCGGACAGCCTTATTAGGTTGGTACATATGCGGGAGCTCTATCTGACAATCTATCATGCTGGTAATAGTTCCAAGATTATCTTACACCAAACCAAACCATTATACTCTGCCCATCATGCGAGAAAGGAGAAAGAGAAACAAAACCAGTGGTATTCTCATATATCATACAAGAGCCAGCAAGCCCATGACAGCCAGAACAGCACAAGGTGGAAACCAACAAACAAAACGTACAAATCTCTTTTACCACGCATCCTTAATCTCCGGCTTGCGGACCCCCCGGGCCGTGAGCTCCAGACGCGTCCGGAAAGCGTCGACGAGCTTGGGGCACTTTGCGTAAAACTCGTCGAGCGTGCGGCGCGCCTCGTTGGACCACGGCCCCTGCTTCTTGAGCACGAGGTAGTGGTCCGCCAGCATGACCAGCGTCTCGGCGTTGGGGCGGAGGAACCGCGGCGCGTTGCCCATGCGGCGCCGCTCGAGCGGCATGGCGTTCCGCGCGTGCCGCGCCAGCACCCGCCGCGCCGCCCACCCCTGCCAGTTGGGCATCAGCACGTCCTCGCACACCGCGCACGCCGTGACCCACTGGCCCATCTCGGCCAGCGACCGGCAGATGTTGTTCCAGTGCCCGCTGTGCAGCTTGAACCCCGCCCGCGTCACCTGCTCCACGAGCCCCACCAGGCCCTTGTGGTCCCCCTCGGCCCGGAGCGTGCGCTGCATCGAGTTGACCGCCCCGGACAGCGCGTACTGGTACCGCGGCAGGATGCTCTGCTCCTTGGTCTTCTTGTCCTTGTTCTTCTGGTACGCCGCCGGCCGGCCGAGCCGCAGCGCCGAGTCCCAGGCGTAGCCCCATGCTTCCTTGACCTTGTCGTACTGGCCGTCGAGAAAGTCGGCGAGCATCATCGATTCGAGCATCGGGAGGGGCAGCGTCTCCCTCTGCAACGCCTGGCCCGTCACGGCGCGGGAGAACAGCTGGAGCAGTTCCTCGAGCGAGACAAAGTCGCGGAACTGAATGAGGACCTCCATGGCTTCCTGGACGGTGGTGGCGTGGGAGGCCAGGTGCTCGACGTCGCCCATGTCGCTGCGCATCGTCACCTTGCGCTCCGGGTCGAACAGGGCATCCCGCTCCCCCGCCTGCAGCATCCGCTCGTAGTATTCCACGAGCGTCCGGCCAAATTCCCGCGCTTGGTCGCCGTCCATCTCGCCGCTGCCCTCCTCCCACGGTTTGAAGCGCCGCCGCAGCTCGGCGTCCACCGCGGCGATGGACGTCTTCATCGACATGGAATACCCGGTGCGAGACATCAGCCCGACGACCGATCGGACCAGGGCCATATCGCGGCTCCTGAGCGCACTCGACATGACCATGGCAAAGTGCCGTTCCCGGACGGGGAAGGTCTTGTCCTCGACGGCGGTCCGCAGGAGCCTGTACGCATGATGGGCTTCCTTGCTGAGGACGAGGGACCGCATGAGGAGGTCGTACGTCGTGGGGTTCCATTCCACGTCGTGTTCCTTCATGAGATCCAGGATCTGATAGATGCCCCTGAGGTCCCGCCTGTGGCCTTGGTACTTGAGGAGGCAGTTCCAGAGGTCCACTTGATTCCCGCCAATCTCCCTCGTGCTCGCATTGATGCAAACGTTCTGCGCCTCTTCAATCTTGTCGTTCTGACAATACGCGTTGACGAGACCGTAAAAGACGGAAGCGTGCGCCTGGACCCGCAGCGACTGCGCCCGCTCGTACAACGTCAGGGTGTAGTCGAGGTCGCCCAGAGCACCGGACATGGCCATCATGGTCCCGAAACTGACCGAGTCGGGGTCCACGGCCTGGCAGAGGTCTTCAAAAACAGCAATGGCATCGTCGTAACGCTCCGTCTTGACGTAGGCGCTGAGCAGGATATTCCAGCTGACGACGTCTGGTGTCACCTTGTCGCTGGTGGCCATGTCGTCGAATGCCCGCTGCGTGTCCTCCACAATCCCGCGGTTCTTGTAGGCGTTCAAGACGTGGTTCCAGGTTTCCGGATCCTGAATGACGGCTTTGTGTTTAAACTTCTTCACGTACGTCGTCCACAACCTCCGGACCGACCTGACATCGCCACGGGAGGCATAGAACTTTAGGTACTTCCGAAATCCCCACTGATCGAGAGAGCCAAAGGCCCTGTGATAGTCTTCGTAGATCTGCTCGAGACCTACGACGTCGTGGGGATAGTACAATTCGAACATTCCGTGTAGCATCTTCCAGTTCGGCCTGAACCTCGGTAATGTCCGGTATACGCGGTAGATGTCTGGGACATGGGTTGTCCGGCGTGCCTCGAGCGCTCGGCTAATGTACATGTAGTAAAAGTCTGCCTTTCGGAGGATCTTGAGTAAGGGCAGGGCTTCGTGGGGCTGGCAAGGCTGGTGGAGGGCACATTTGGCAAGGCCCTTGAGCAGTCTCGAGATGCCGGTGGGACCAGTCTCGGACAGATCAAGGGTACGGGCGGCGGTCGCGGAGTCTTTCGCGGCATCGTTTTCTTTCTCCGGCTTTGCATCGGTCTGTATACTCTGGCCTTCTCTTTCCCTTGCCACTAGGTACTCCTGGAACTGCAGTACCTGGGTGCCGAGGTCGGGGATGGCTTCTGCAACATCATTCAGGTTGCCAAACTCGACGGTCTCGACGGCGCGGAGCTTGCCGTAGGCGTCCCAAACCCGGCAGACCATATCCCAGGACGAAGTCTGCAGGGCATGGGTGACGAGATGTACCAGCCCGCCGACCAAGCGTCTCCAGTGAAGACCGGTATGGTAGATGTCCAAGGCCGCAGCCACGTTTCCCAGCCGCAGTTCCGCAGCGACGGCCGCAGCGACGGTATCGCGATCCCACGAGTCAATGCCGAGTTGCGAGAAGAGATCGACAACCCTCTTCGAATTCTCAAGACCAGTAGACTTGTGCAAGTACGTGATGACTTGCGGCCGTAGCTCGTTCTGTTGCTGGGGTTCCAACTGACACCAGTGTTCCCAGATGGGGCCAAAGTACTCGGTATCGGATCTGGCCATGAGCGATTGCATCAAAGCTGGTCGAGAGCTGGGGGAGGAAGGCGTTCCCTGCTCATGCATGTTGGACGTTATGTTTTCGGCCTTGGATGAGGTGTCTTGTTCTATCGCATCCCGCCACTGATGATGTACTGATTGTTGTAGGGCATCTTGATCACCCCGGCAGGGCTGTGGCTGGTCCCCAATGGTGGGTTCTGTCGGTGCCTTGGCTTCGGACGCTGATAGAAACGCCTCATGGGTGGTGGAGGTGAATCGCCGTGATCGCGGTTGGACGTGTGTGTGGGAAGATGACGCCTGTCGGTCTGGTATAGAGGGCGACAGCCTACGCAGGAAGGCCATGGTGCCTCGTGGGTAAAGAAAGTCGAGCAAGAAGGTGGATGCGTTTAGCCGGTCGGGGGCATTGGCGGGCGGCATCGGATCGTCTGCGTCATGAGACTCTTGCGTGGTGGAAATCCACAGAGGGGATAGATCCAAGGCAGCGGCGCCATGCTGCCAAAATCCGGTATGAAGCCTGCGTCGGGTCCTGACTGATGCTGGGATGGAATGCCGAAGGGTGCATGGCTCCAAAGTCGCGGCAGCTCTTTCCAGCATCGGGAGCAGCTGGAGAGTGTGGTCCGTTTCTGTTCGGTTACTGTACGCAGACTATAGCCGCAACAATAGACCCAGGCATGCTGGCGTCGCCTGGGATGTCGTCAAAGGGATTGTCTCAGTTGGACAGGATGATGATGTCGTGAAGAAGCAAACTTTTTTCTTTTGATTGCCTGGAAAGGCGCCCCGCCGGGATCGCTAGGTTGACCCAAGACGAACAAATGTGGATAAATAGAATTTAAAAAACATGGACCACAGAAATTGAAAAGTGAAATGAAGTTTTGATAAAGTGGACGACGTTGTGGTCCAAGTTGGGTCCTTTTCACGGAGAAGTCTCGACATCAGATCATGGTGAGAAAGAAATCACTTGACTGGCGTAAAGTCGCGGTTTCCCGGCTGAAGCTCGGACCCATATGATTTTCCCACTACGCCGAGAGGGCGTTGTGGCGTTGTGGCGTTGTGGCGTACTGGCGTCGTGGCGTACTGGCATCGTGGCGTAATGGAGGCTCAGCCACGACCACCTCCAACCGCTCAACGTCAACTCCCCGAGACCACTTCAGCTTGCCGTTCGAATTCCATTGCCATTTCATGTTGTGTAAACCACATTTTCAAGACGTCCTCCTTGGTACAACAAGTCCAGCTCTCGTGTGTACCATGCTCCGCCTCTGGAATGACTTTTACCTTGGTCTGAAGTGAACGTTCTCGGCTCCCCAGATTGTCCTCAACCGTTAAAAAACAGAAAACAAACGGCGCAGCAACCTGTTCCACAGGATCAAGTCCGATACGGCAACTACCCAAGGCGCGCTTTGTTCCATCTATATAATGAAGAATGAGCCCTCTACACCACGCTGTTTCTTTGTCACGGAAGATCTGGGCGTAGGCAACGTGTCGTAGGGGAGCCGACGCATAGCGGGCAAGCGTAAAAGGGGGCGTCATGTCGGGAGCGGGTGCAAAGCCCGAGCATTCCCTACCTCGAGGGTGGACTCCCATGAAATAGACCGGGTCGCGCTCAGGGATGCCGAAGAGCAACAGCGATCGCTTGGATACGGATGATACGTGATCTATCGTCTCACTTGGATAGTATGCGCCAACCACGAGGTCTCCCGAGGCTTGGAAACGCATCTGGCTGCTGGTCAGCCCAAGTCACTAGACACGATATTATGGTGCTCACCAAGTAGCAAGATCCCGTGGACTGGCCACGCCCCCGAACAGCCCGGATGCCGAATGCGACGAGTGGATCCATCTGTGGGAGAGGGACGTACACCCACGCCACAGCTTCTCGGGTGTATGTGGAAAGACTATAATATGTCGTCGTGGCATCAGGTAAAAGCCGGGTGTGTGCGTGTATTGCGAGTGTCGTGTGGCAGGATATGAAGAAAGTGATACCAGAACCAGTCAGGTCTAGGGTGCTAATGGGACATATAAGGGGTCGTGGGGATAGCAAATCGACCTCTCCCAGATCAAGGCGATCCGACACATCCTGAAATACGAGTGGTGGTGACGAAGTAGGTAGTACGAGACGGCAAAAGCCATACTGATAACACTTGATTAGATGGGCCCAAAGTACGTGTGTGAGGGAGGCGTACCTTGAACATGACATGCATGTCCTGAGACGCCTCCACGAATGCGCATACTTCCAGGCCCGATCGTCTGCCCAAACGAATGCTGGCAGATGAGATGGAATACTTCAATGGGCAAATCTTTCAGGCGACTAAAATCGCAAACCCGCGCTGCTAGATCGCGCACTTGCCACGGGTTCAGCAGACTGGGCGGTAGAAGCAGGCCGCGGTTCCCGCGACACGGATGGCTCCACGATGCCGCGATCCAGAGTCGATTCATCCTGTCCGGGGATGTGACTCGCCGCATGAATAGCTTGAAGCAATCCACATGCACCGTGGCAGTTTCCCGCTCCTCTGCACATCAGCGCAGAACCTTGCGGAACAGAACAGCACGTCTCCCACCAGGACTAGGATGCCCCAGGGAGGATACTCGGACAAGCCTACGATGTCGCTGCAGCCGGTTGAGCTCTCATTGCCGAGGACTACACACTGGGATCAGCGAGAGGACTCGGAGGAGTGTTAGAAATGCTATCGATCACATACCTGCAATGACGGGCTCACCAACATCCACATGGAACGTGCATATCCGCACCGAGAATGAAGCTGAATATGCGCGTCAGATCCAACCGTGTTGATCGCCTAGTCCCAAGATGGTTCACTGTAAAGTCTGGACATGGATCACCGACTCGATTGATATGGCGTCCTGACAGATGCCGACACCTGCCACGCGCGACAACTCAGACTATGTTGATTACTGATCGGGAATTAGTTGTTCCGCCGCGACCAATGTACTTCGTAGCGTGTAGCGTCACTGCAACCACCGCACCTTGAGGGGCAGGTCGAGATTTGTCCCTTTTGTCTCTCTAATAAACACACCCAAGCTCACCATTCGACATGGATATCACCCAATTCGTCGTTTCGCGACGGGATGCCGCCCTCCTATACGGCGACTATTCCACCTACCAAGCGCAGCTCGGAAAGAAGCTTTTGAAGGCTCGGAAGAGGCTTGGCATCGCCACAAAGAATCGCGGCAAGTACCAGAAGAAGGACCAGTTCAGCGCCCAAGATGTTGGCCAGAATCGCGAGTACGTCGACCACACTTGCCAACTTGACCAAGTTGGAGCGAAACCGAAGTATTTCTAACTGAAATTTGGGTGTCAACAGATGTGCCCATCTCATTCTTCTCACGAGCGAGCGTGCCTGGGCCAACGCCATGAGCATGAGAGCCGCCCACACGGCCGATACCAAGGGAATTAATTCTCGAACCCGAAAACATATCGTCTCCCGTCTGGATAAAGCTGCTCGTCTTGCCGAATCTCTTGCCGAACTGCTCGCCCAGCCGGAATCTGGTGCGACCCCGAATGATAGATTGGAGTCGCAAGCCTATGCTTCTCTGATCCGTGGCGCCGCCCTGTTTGAGAATCAAAGCTGGGGCCCTTCCGTCAAGTCCTACGCTATTGCGCGCATCGTCTATAGCGCCCTCGCCACGGCCACCGCGAGCGACATGTACAAGGACCTCCTATCCGAGACCATCGACCCCTCCATCCGCTACGCTGCCTATCAGCTCAAGACGCCGCGCACCGTCCCCGTCGCCACCATTGCCAGGAACGCCTTCCCACAGTCCGAAGAATGGATGGTACAGCAGGTCAACGAGCTCGACCCCCGTGCCCTAGGCCAAGGCGATGCCCAGTCGCACCAGGACACGGCGGAAGAAAACGCCCCCAAGACGCTGACCTGGCGCTCCCGGGAAGTCAAAATCGAAGATGCCGCCATCGCTCTTGCCTGGGGCCGAGTCCAGCAGGCAAAGGGACAGCTGGCCGAGCAGCTTGCTTCCCTGGGCGACGCCAAACTCAAAAAGGTGGCCAGCGCCTACGACTCCATCCTCACGGCGACCCAGGATGCCGTTGATGCGACCAAGAACGCCATCGACGAGCTGCGCGCCGAAGGCGTATCGCAGAGCGACTCGCGCATGCAGAGCCTGCAGGTGACCCGAACGGCCGTCAACTACGAGATGATCAGTTGGCGCATCGGCAGGAACCGCGTCCTCACAGGCGACCGAGACGGGGCCATCGAGAACTACGAGAAGCTGGCGGGCAAGAAGCCCAACAAGGAGCCCACGCCCGCCCAGAAGCGCAGGTGGGAGAAGCCGAGGTTCAAGGCCGGCAAGCTGCGGGAACAGGTCGCACTATACGATGGTATTCTGCAGAGCGTCGAGTCGGCCAAGGAACTCCCCGGTGTTGCGGCCAATGAACCTCTATCCCAGTGGTTGAACGGCATCACGTCCTACTTCCAAGCCCTCAAGTAAGTCCAATGTGCACCGACTTTTGTTTTGTTTTCCGGCCTGCCTCTTCACATCTCTTAACACACCTCCCCAGGGTCCTTGCCATTGGTCGCTCCCACGACATCATCGGCAACACCGTCAACGCCCTGGCCCTCGTCAACCACGCCCACGAGTTGGCCCAGCAAGCCGTCCCCATCCTCTCCCAAGCGCCACAGCCACCCGCCGGCTCGCCGCGCAACATCCAGCCCACAGCCGAAGACGCGACCTTCTTCGAAGACTTCCTCCGGAAACAGGTCCTGCGGCTCCGCGCCCTCGTCCACATGGACAACCTGCTCAAGAAGGCCGAGGAGGAGTACGTGGCCCAGGGCAAACGCGACCCGCTCATCGAGCGTCTCCACGAGTACCCCCTCGGCCCCGTCGACCTCACCAACCTCGTCGAGTTCCCGCCCAAAGTCGCCCCCATCCCCTTCAAGCCCATCTTCCTCGATATTGCTTGGAACTACATCAAGTATCCGTCGTTTGACGAACCGGAGAAGCCGGCGGAGGAAGAGAAGCCGGCCGAGCCGGAGGAGAAGCCTCAGAAGAAGAAGGGCTGGTTTGGATTTGGGAGGTAGAGTAGTCTAGGAATGGAAAGCAGGTTGATGATGGTCCGAGAGTTATCTCGTCAGTTTCGCGGGATCCCTCGTCCGCCTTGTGTGTTCGTGCATGCCAGAGTGTGTGGTAGTTCACGACAAACAAGTAGCCCGCGGTGCGAAGGTGTAGTCTCTTCACTGATATAACACATGGCAACGACCGACTTGCCGTTTGCTGGTGCTACGATGTAAGCTGCCTAGTTGTGCATACAGGGCCAAGCGAAGGCATGGGGAACGCCTTCACACAGAGTAGAGCGCTGTACAATCAAGTACCACACCATCAATGGTAATTAGGCCTACAATAGAAGATACGGGGCTTGAGAGCGGCAAGAACAAGACACAGGATTGAGAGCTTTCACGATAACATTTGGAGAGGGGATGTAGGATTAACCTGCGTCTAGCTATTCCAACAGCTTTGTACATGTGCAGCCCGTCCTGTCCCAGTCCCCTGGTCCATGCCATTCCATCATGTCATGAATACCGCAGAGGTATGTGGAGTGATATCTTTTTGATGCACCAACGCCAATCCGCCCACCCGATGCGCACGCGCATGTATTAAGAACATGGGATAAATAGGTAACAAGAAGGCTGAAAAAAGAAGATGAGGGGTTTGACAGGACTGATCTGGGTGATATAAAGTTACAAGTCAAAGTACAGGGGGAGAGGGACCAACGGCCTGGCCTGTCAGACCGTGGACCTCCCACCTAAATAAAACACGGGCGACGGCACTCGATTGCGTCGACACCATTTAAGGCTTCTTCTCGCCGTCGGTCGACGAGGTGTTGTCCTGGCCGGCCGACTGGTTCTCGCCACCGGCCTCGTTGCGGGCCTTGTGCATCTTGTCAAAGAGGTTCAGGCTGGCAACCTGGAGCTCGTCGGTCTTCTCCTTGATCTCGGCCGAGGTGGCAGTGCCCTCGCCAGCAAGGCTCTTGGAGACGAACTCGCGGAAGGTGGCAATCTTCTCGCGGAGCTGGTCGGCCTCGGCCTTCTCGAGCTTGTCAGAGTACTCGTTGAGGGCACGCTCCGTGTCGTTGAGGACGCTGTCGGCGCGGTTGGCAGCCTCAATGGCAGCCTTGCGCTCCTTGTCGGTCTCGGCGTACTTCTCCGAGTCCTCGACCATCTGCTCAATCTCGGCATCGGAGAGACCAGAGCCCGAGGCGATGGTGATGGACTGGTCCTTGTTGGTGGACTTGTCCTTGGCGTGGACATGGACAATCGAGTCGGCGTCAATGTCGAAGGTGACCTCAATCTGGGGAACACCGCGGTGGGCAGGGGGGATGCCGACAAGCTGGAAGTTGCCGAGCATCTTGTTGTCCTTGACGAGCTCACGCTCACCCTGGTACACCTTGATCTCGACAGCAGTCTGGAAATCGGCGGCAGTGGAGAAGACCTGGGACTTCTTGGTGGGGATGGTGGTGTTGCGGTTGATCAGACGGGTGAAGACACCGCCAAGGGTCTCGATACCGAGGGAGAGGGGAGTAACGTCGAGGAGGAGAAGATCCTTGACCTCACCAGAGAGCACGGCACCCTGGACGGCGGCACCAATGGCGACGGCCTCATCGGGGTTGACCGACTTGGCGGGCTCACGGCCGAAGAGGCTCTTGACAGACTCGGTAACCTTGGGCATACGAGTCATACCACCAACGAGGATGACCTCCTGGATGTCCTTGCTCTGCAGGTTGGCATCCTTGAGGGCCTTGCGGACGGGGTCAATGGTCTGGGAGATGAGGGGGTCCATCATCTTCTCGAGCTGAGCGCGGGTGAGCTTGAGGTTGATGTGCTTGGGACCGGAAGAGTCGGCCGTGATGAAGGGCAGGTTGATGTCGGTCTGGAGGGTAGACGACAGCTCAATCTTGGCCTTCTCAGCAGCCTCACGGATACGCTGGATGGCCATGCGGTCACCGGACAGGTCGATGCCCGACTCGGTCTTGAACTGCTGGACGAGGTGGCGGACCAGCTTAATGTCAAAGTCCTCACCACCGAGGTGGGTGTTACCGTTGGTGCTCTTGACCTCGAAGACACCGTTCTGGATCTCGAGGACGGAGATATCGAAAGTACCACCGCCAAGATCGTACACAGCGACGACCCGGTCAGCCTCCTTCTCCAGGCCGTAGGCCAGGGCGGCGGCGGTGGGCTCGTTGACGACACGGAGGACGTTGAGGCCAGCGATCTGACCAGCATCCTTGGTGGCCTGGCGCTGAGAGTCATTGAAGTAGGCGGGGACGGTGACGACGGCGTTCTTGACAGGCTTGCTGAGGTAGGCCTCGGCCGTCTCCTTCATCTTGCCGAGGACGAAACCGCCAATCTGCGAGGGAGAGTAGTTCTTGCCGCGAGCCGCGACCCACGCGTCACCATTGGTGTGCTGAACAATCTTGTAAGGGACAGCTTCGATATCCCTCTGGACTTCAGCGTCGGTGAACTTGCGACCGATCAGTCGCTTGGTGGCGAACAGGGTGTTCTCGGGGTTGACGACGGCCTGGCGCTTAGCAGCCACACCGACAAGGCGCTCGCCATCCTCGGCGAAGGCAACTACTGACGGGGTTGTCCGACCACCTGTGACTTGTGAGTATGATGCGATCCCAAGTGCGAGTATGGGAGAGATGACTGCTTACCTTCCGAGTTTTCAATGATCTTAGGGGTCTTGCCTTCCATGATCGCCACAGCCGAGTTGGTGGTACCTGTTGAAGCGCGTTAGAACATATTGACCAGACATCATTGAAACAACTGCTTCTGTTGTCCGCGCCATATAACGTACCCAAATCGATACCAATGACTGCGCCCTGCACCTTGCCCTCCGACTCGGTCGACTCATAGCGAGCAAACCTGGAGGCGAATGCCGGCCGAGCGAACGCGGCCGAGCGCGAGACTGAGGTAGTGGCTCGCGGAAGCTGTTGAGAAGGAAGGCGCGTTAGTAACTAGAGCTTTGGATGAAACCAGCCCGAGAGGACAAAATTTGCTCCGGAAAACTTACAGCTCTGGAGAAGCGCGAGGACATCATTTTGACGGTGTTTGGAATGGAGCTGGGAAGAAAATAATACAAAAGAACAAAGTAAGAGTGTGAAGAGGAGAAAAGATTAGACGCAGAGGGATGGGAGGTAGGAAATTATTATGATGGCGATGGAGGATGGAATGGGAGGTGGGAGAGTAGGGAGGTTGGAAAGGATGGAGGAGAAGAAAAATTAGAGCTTGTTGAAATTTTTGAACCTGAGACGGTAATGAGATCAATGGTTCATCCATGTCCCAGCCGTGGAAGCCGACCGAAAGCCGCCGTGGCTATTCGCCATTAATTGGACCCACAGCGGGTCTTCATTCCCTTTTTGCAGCTCGGGGCTGGGGATACTGATATTCCGGAGCCACTCACGTGCGTGACTCGCAATTGGGAATCGTTCAAGTACCTTTCTTGCCAGGTACGGTACAGAAATTACTAATGGGTACCCTTACTAATTCCGTTTCCAAGGTACGGACTACTCCGATTGAATGTACGAATACTGAGTCATTACAGCAAGTCCGTCGAATTATTTGTCCTTTTCATGATCATCTTATGAATCAATTAGCAGACAAGAACACATTTACCTCATTCCCAGGAATTGTCGCGCTAATGTAACAGGGGAAGATGCGTGCATGATGCTCAAGGGGAATTGTAAACGAGTCCCACTGTAGCTACCTAATTTGATAGGCACCAAAGTGCGAGTACTTCGTACTTACAATGGACTGTATTCGTACCTGCACAGTACGGATACAATCTGATGGCGCAACAAGCCAGGTACTTGATACGAAGTACTTCGACTGGCTTCCAGCTTCAACGAACGTCATTCCGACTCCAACACAATTCGTCCCTATTCAACTTCAATCGCCAACCGTCCTCTTCCTCTTCCTAAGTAAACTCCCAACCAAGCCGCAAAGACGTCCATTACCTGTATCCTGTAACACTTGGACGAAGCCCTGCCGTATTCATTTATTGCTCCATCGCTGCCCTCGTCGAAAACGATCCTTTGCGACATCATCCGTCTCTGTATCTAGCGACCACCGACTGCGCTCATAACACCACATTACTGCCTTCGACTACATTCGCAGCGGGCGCTCGTTCTCTACGAACCTAGCATTCATTTTTTCAAGAGCAGGCCAACATGGCCGTCAAAGATGGCATTTCGTACGTTCTTCCCTGCCTGCGCGACAGCTACCATGGATCCTTCGTCTCGAGACTGACCATGGTCCTCACTAGGTATTACCCTACCGAAGGCCTGATATCCAAAAAGGGTCGCAAACATTACCGTATTCCAGTCCGATCACAGTACGCGGCTTCTCTCTCCCTCCTTGCTTCCTCTCGTCAGAGACATAGCGAGATGGCGTGTCCGACCGGCTAGATCACCGTCCAACTAACCGTCTGCCAGACACTGGCAACTTCGCTCCTTGACCAGCGCCGACAAGTCCGATACCGTATATTTTCCTGGTGGCCATAGCAGCAATCACATCCAGCGCCTCAACACCACAACGAACGAATGCGAAACCCTCAAGTTGCTTTCCTTCTCTCCGAGATGTCTTGTCGCCGGCAAAGGCTGGGTCTGCTGCGGTGGGGAGACGGGCGAGTTTTCCGCCATTCACCTCGACGAAAGGGGAGACCCCATTGAATCCGACCGCCACCTCGATCTCGACCCGGACATGCGCCTTCCCCTCGACTTGGACAGTCTCCGCAACGATGCCGCGCCTTCGGCTCTGTTCCACTCGCAGCTACGCCGGCTCAACTCGCGGCTCAGTAAGGGGTTGGTGGCCAAGAGCGTCAAGATGGCGCGCGATCGCGTCAACTGCATCACCCTGTGGTTCCCGCCCGCCGGCGCTCCCCGACAGGAAGCGGGGACTTATAAAGACCCCGTGGCCGTCCTTGCGAACAACGACAAGTCGGTCGTCACGCTCAGCCTGAGAGACTTTGAGACCAAAACTAAACCAGATCCGCTCGACGTGATCACCTATCCTGATTACGTCAACCGTGCCGTCCTCTCACCCGGCGGCCGCATCTTGGTAGCGGTTCTCGACGATCCCTATCTGTATGTCCACGTACGGGCCGAGAAGAAAGCGGACGATCAAAATTCGGCCCGGCGCCGGCCCGTGTCCAGGGACACGCCCGAGTACGAATGGGTCCTGTGCCGCAGGATCCTGCTCAAAAGCCAGCGCCGGGACGATCGGTCGGACAGCCGTGGCAGCTTCGCCGCATGCTTTTCCAACACCGGCACCCACCTAGCTGTGGGTACGCAGTACGGCACCATCTCCATCTTCGACACCCAGTCCCTAATCAACCCGGACGGCCCCGACCCTCTCCTGGCCACCTTCACCACCTCACGGCCGTTGACCAGCGCAGGCGCAGTGCGGGATATGGAGTTTTGTCCGGGGCCATTCGATATCCTCGCCTGGACCGAGCACCAAGGCCGGGTGGGGCTGGCCGACGTGAGGACCGGATTCGTCCATCGGCAAACTCTCGACATCAGCGCCGACGACGGCGACGTGGAACGACTCAGCCTCGCGGATCGCAACAGTACCCCCGATGCAAGAGATTCTGACCACACAAGCCGTATCCTAGCGTCCGTTCTCCCCTCAAACATAAGCGCCTCGGATTGGCGTCGGTTCAGGGAGGAGATGCAGGCGTTCTACGGTGATGACCGTTCGGACGGACTGTCGCACGAGGAAATGGCCGTCCTCGAAGCGATACAGACAGAGCGCCGACGAAGGGAGCTGGCCGAACGCATCGAATCCCGCCTAGCCGGCCAACTAGGGTCCGGTAGCGGTAGTTCGAGGTGGCATGTAACCCCCGTGCCACCGCCGCCTAACCGGTTGCTGTCCCGCCTGGGTGCCGGTGCGGAGGACGACCACGGCCGGGCGTCGAGGGACCGGGCCGGCGGTATCTCCCGAGCCCTACGGGAATTCGACCGCGAAACGGCCGACGGCGACAGCAGCAGCGCCAGCAACAATACCAACATCCACACCCTCGCCGGCTGGCTGCGCGAGACGCGCGACAGGGGCCAAGGCCACGAGCGCCCGCGGGCGACGCACCGACTCGGGGAAGACGGCGGAGACCGTCGGGTGAGGGTGCGGCCTGTTCCTCGGCGGACCACGACGCTTCGCCCGGGAGAGGCGTCGCCTCCGCCGTCGTCGTCGCCGGGCGGTCTGCAATCCACGGCGACCCGGTCCGCCGGGCTGACGGGCGGCTGGGACGACATAAGCGCGTTGCACAACCGGTCGTCGTTGGAGTCCAACCTGGCTGGCGCGCGATCCGGTGATGACGACGACGACGATGATGACGGGGATGGCGCCAACACGACGCAGAGGGAGCGGGATGCCGACTTGGACCGCGAGCGGGAACGCGACTTCCTTTCCATCCTGCCGTTTATCAATTCGGTCTCGGTGCGGGAGATGGATGACCGCCTCGCTCGTCGGCGGATGGTGGTCGACCCGGGGACCCACGAGAGGACTCGCGAGAGGACGCGCGAGTCGGACAACATCGCGGGCCTCTCGTGGGGCGAGAATGGTCGTGTCTTGTAAGTGGTGCCATTGCTGGCCTTCCCCCTCCAGGGCTAACGTGTGTTCTTGTCCTTCCAGGTATATTGGAGCGGAGAATGGAATCTACGAGTATCATGTAGATGTCCAGGGCCGAAAGTTCTACCCTGATGTGACGATGCGGTAACAACACATGTCACTTTCTTTCATTCTTCCGTTACTCTCTTCCTTTCTCCTTGTTGGCCAACTCGGGCCGTGTAAAATGACTTTTGTCAAGGAGAAAGTTCTTCAGTCTTGGCCGTCTCCCCTGGTCTGCTCTAGGGATATCGTCGGCCAGTGGGACATATGGATAGGCGTTAGTGTGTGAATGATGGACTTACGACGGGAGATGGGTCTCGCATACCCTCGTTGAATGGAGACGCAACGAGATGAGAGTGAATGGGCGTTCATAAGCTGACATTTATCATCTCACAAACTGTATTGCCTCTCGTAAGTAGCTCACCATCCTCCACCGAGGTGGTTAACTGGCTTTCGTTCTTCTAAATTACCAACTCCTCAACGCAAAGACCGGAAGCAGATATAATACGCTGTAGAGATACTCCCACGTAACAAGTTCACCCGTACAATAGCCTCTCGACCCTCTCGGCGATGGCGAGACTACTCGTCAAACCGGGACTCTCGATGCCCAGCAAGTTAATCCACCCTTCATACCCCTCCTCCTTTTGCACGATAAAGTCCTGGAACCCCTTCCCCTCCACCACGGCCCCCTGGCGACCCAGCTTCGGCCGTATGCCCGCGTAGTCCGGCGCCAGGGATCTAGCGTCCAGAGAAGGGAGATACTGCCTGATGGCGGCGAGAGCCTGGTCCAACCGATCGGCTCTCGGGGCCAGATCATCGGGCGAATCGACCCACTCGACATCCGGACCGAAGCGGATGCGTCCGGCCATGTCGAGGGTAAGGTGGGTTCCCAGACCACTGGCCCCTGGTTCGGGCGCCGGGTAGACGAGCCTGCCGACGCGGATGCTGGGCCCGCCGGCGGGCGTGTAGGAAAAATAGTTCCCCTTGGCGTAGTAGAGCATCCTGCGCTGCTCGGGAGATGCAATCATGTTATGGACGTCGACAGCGCCCAGGCCGGCGGCGTTGACGAAAATCGCGGCCGTAACGGTGCTCTCTTCCCCCGTCTGGGCGTCGCGGACCCGTACGGCCCAGCCGGCGGACCCTTTCTGCGTCTGCGGCCCCGACCTCGGTAGCGGCTCCACGCCGACGACGGCAGACGAGAGCGCCACAGTGCCGCCTTCTTCCTCGAAGAGCCCCCGTAACGCCAGCATGAGCGCGTGGGCGTCGACGATGCCCGTCTCGGGGCTCTCGAGGACAGCGGCATCGGCGCGGACGAACGGTTCCTTGGCCCAGACCTCGTCGCGGCCCACCCACCGAACGGGGACGTCGAGCCCGTGGTCTGCGGCGCAGAGATCGTAGATTCGCTCGAGGGCCTCGTGCTGGGCGTCGTTCTGGGCCACGATCCACTTCCCCACCTTCTTGTACGGGACGGCGCGGGCGCTGCAAAAGTCGTACAGGAGGTGGCGCCCGCGGATGCACAGCTGGGTCTTGAGCGAGTCCCGGCCGTAGTAGAGCCCCGCGTGGATGACCTCGCTGTTGCGCGAGGAGGTTTCGGTGCCCGGCTGGGGGTGTCGTTCCAGGAGGAGCGTGGATGCCGAGGGGCGTTTCTCGGTGAGCCGTCGCGCGGTGGCGAGGCCTACTACGCCGCCTCCTATGACCTTTGCCGTGCTGTGAGCGAGTGGTTTCCCAACTATGCGCCGTCTTTTAGACTACAGTCTTGGATGGGCTGGTAGGGCTGTCGGGCTGTCTGATACTCACGATATGGTCGAAGTCAAGGCATCTAGGGACGGTGGAGGAAAATGAGCGTGATTGGGACGGGGGGAAAACGGAAAGGAGAGAAAGGGTAGCTCTTCGTCCCGCGGGACTAGTCACCACATTTGCCATGCCGTCCTATTCTTTGTATTTATTGGAATTCATAGAGCTGTAAAGAGAGGAATGAGGTTAGAGATGATCTGTTAGGGAGGTACCAGGTACCGTACAAATACCGTATCTTCGCACTGTTCCTGGGCAGCCAGCGTGACGTACGAAGTACAACGTAGTGTTGTCGGTGTTAGTGCAAAGTGTGCATCTACATAGCACCGACTAACAGACATTGAACACTCAACATGTCTTCCAGACGACAGCAAGACACCAACCACACGACCCATGTCCCGTTCTAATGATTTATGAGTGTCTATATTCGATAGTCCAAGAGAAGAACTGAACCGCAATAGTGGCTTCAGATAATGTACTCGTGGAACGGAATCAAGAATGACCTGAGAGGGCATAACAACGAATTATGTTCATGAGTAGCCATCCATCTTCCTATTAGTAGATCATGGCCCCTAATAATTCCAGCATGGAACTGGAGAGAAAGCTATCGCGACTAATGCTGAGCAAGAGTCCTCCCTACAATGCTCATGAGGTGGTCTTGTCCCAATTTCGCCGTAGCCTCATTGACCCGAACGCCTACACGGATGACCCTGTTCTTATAAAGTGCCTGGCTGACATGACAAGAGAAAGGAAGTGAAAATAAGAATAAAAGAGCAAATAAGAACTCATATGCAAGCAAGTACATTCCCTTTCCTTCCCAAACGCCAGGCGACCATGCTCCATGCTGTATCGAATAAAAATATACATCTTCATCTCCTGCTGTCGGATCCAGTGACCTACGACTTGGATGTCTGCGCCGTGGATTCGGCGGGCTGCGTGGTACTCTGTGATGAGCCCTCGTCACCATCAACGGTGGCTGAGCGTGCCAGGTTTGATGCAAACACAGGCTCGTTTGGGTTTCCCTGGGCGCCGGGCACGGGTCCACCTAGTTCGCCAAGTTGACGTTCTATAGAAGGTTACGCGTGTTAGTTCTAAAGTCCCTCGGCCAAGTTTCCTGGATCTATTCCTACCTAGGTCGCGGATGCGATGACGGAGCATCTGATTCTCGCGGACCAGCATCTGGGTCTCGGCCTGGTAAAGAGCGGCCTCGTCGCGGCCGATAGCCCACTGATCGCTTTCGCCGCTGATCGATCCCGACCTCACCCGCGGCGAAGCTCCTCGGCTCGGCGTTCTAGACCGGCGTCGAAGATCCGCCCGCGCCATGTCGAAAGAGCTACGCGGGTGACAGGTGGGTCCTGGCGATCGGGAAAAGGATCCCGTCGGAAGGCTGGGAGTTGTGGATTGCGACAGCGAGCTCGACGGCAGCTGCGGCGCCGGGGTTCCGTGGGTGGATCGTTCCGACATGACGGGGGAGTCCTCGGTCGCGGCAGATCCGTTGGCGCCCTGCTGACCTTGAAGTTGCTGAAGCTGGAGCTGCTGCTCGCGAATCGTCTGAAGGAGACGGTTCTGTCGCCATGTACATGTTAGCCTCCCTAATTGATGTGGCAGAGAGGGAAAAAAAAAAAAAAAAAAAAAAAAAAAAACGTACCACTTGGGCTTCTTGTTCGGCTTCGAGCTCCTGATGAAGCTCACCAATGCTGAGGGCACGATGATGCTGAGAGCTCCCTGCAGTCGACAGACGGGGCGATCCCGACATGAGCTGCGGGCTGCCCGAAGTCACGGCGGAAAAGCTTCCTCGTCGGCTACGCTGGTCTTCGGAAACCAGCTCGCCTGGCCCGGGGACAGCAGGGTCGTTGTGTTGTAGGTTCATGAGGACGGCTGATCGTCGTCGGCTGACGCTGGGAGATCGTTGTCTATAGACGGAGCTGCTAGAGGTCCCTATGGGCACGAACATGGCTGTTAGTAAGAAGGAAAGAGCGAGACAAGAGAGAGAGAGGGGCATAAAACACAAAACTTACGTCGAACAGGTTCAAATTCACGTTGCAGACCGGCGTTGAGAGTGGCAGCTGCCTGCAACGAAGTGGACAGGGAACGCGGAGAACCGGTGGGCGAATCGCCTCGGGAAACGGCCGAGGTGGATGCATCTGCGTTCGCTGACGACGAGGCGCTCCTGATGGGCATCGCAGAGCTGGAGCTTGTGTTGGAGAGGGGATTGGCCTCGCGCACCATCTTAGCAGAGGTGGACCGGGCAAGACGGAGACCGATGGCTGTTTCGTGGTCGAATGGGTAGTACGGAGTACTGCAAGATGAGTATCTCGAGGGAATATCGGAAACAAGAGTTTGGTTGTTTGCGGGGAGCTGAAGGTGTTATAGAGGTCTATAAACCAAGAGAGTCAGAGATGGAGCAGAGATTGTTCAGTTGTGCTTAGTTTATACCAGTCCAGCGTCCACGTATGTGCCGGGAACGTATCGTACACAGGTCCACGGTACTTTCAGTTGGTTGGCTTGCCGAATATGGAATGGGAAGGGTGACGATGAGGCACCAGGCGATAAGGCGATGAGGGGACGGGGCTGGACTGACGTGACGGAGTACTTCGTACGAGTGGGGTAGGAGCTGCGGATGACAGCAAGTACCTCACAAAGTACACTACGTAATCAAAATATTGTACTGTGTTTTTGTGATAATATACTGTACGGATACGCCACACCTCACAGCAGATAGACTGTATTCTGGGTGTTAAAGGGCCACAGCACAGTACGGACTAATTATTCGTACAACGTGCATAGCCTGGGAACGTTCGTGTCAGCGGCGGAGCGGCCAATCACAGGTTGCTGTAAAGTCTCCGTGGTCACTGGTCCAGCCACAGTATGATTCACGAGTGAATGGCACCACGAATGGGCCGGTCGGTGACCTCAGCAAAAGTCAGAGCTGGATCTGAAAAGAGATCTGGTGATCACTGCAATGGCCACATCTCAGGGACGTCGACCCCCGGTTACAAAGTCACATGACTTGTAAAGAGGCTGGGTAGAAGATGTCGAGATTCTCGAGACGTTGCTAGAATTTTCGCCCGGCAAACCTGAGAATGGGGTTCCCATTTTGTGGTACGAATACTTTTTTCTTATTTTTAAAAGAAGACGAAATAAAAAGAACAGTAAAAATCACCACAGCTGGCTCTATACTTCCACACCACAGCTTGGCTCTATACTTCCACGAGTACGAAGTTAATAGAAAACATTGCATTTTCATTGCAAGGCATAGACAGCACAGCAGTCATCCGCGTCAGCTGACAGTACAAATAAACCTGTCGAATACATACGTTGTAGACGAATACGTTGTAGATGGGCATGATTTCCGGTGACGGCCCCAAAGGTGGATGACGGCGGCGCTAAAACGACTGTCATTCGACTTGACGGCCGGGTGCCTCTGCTGTTGTGATGGAGGGTAAGACCGACTCGGTAAGACCAAGGGCACTACTGCAGGTACGGGTATAGTCGGTTGCCACAGGCGAGAAGCAGCCATTGAGATTTGAGCTCTCGACTCCTTTTTTGTGAATCATCTTCTGCTTCCTCTTCTCTCTGCCATAAAACATTCCCTTAGCCCACAATTCCCGGTCGACTTGGCTGAATCGAACATATAGGATCCAAAGCGACGGGACTACCTCTATTGCCGAAATAATAATAATTAAAAATGTTTCTTTACTTCGGATATCATGCTCAATACGTTACGGGGAAAACTTGAATTCGTGGTTAGTCTTCCCGATCAGGTGACCATTGCGCAGAGGTGAAGGGAACCTGATCAGAAAGGCAGGCGCTTGGGCCTCATGGTCTTAACACCTACGGGCAGTTGATTCGCCCAGATACAAGTACATTATAATGTACAACTTTCACATATCGACTGGCATCAGATTAATAGGCGGTGGAACTGGTGACTTGACTTTATCCGCCAGGGGTCGCGTCCGTGTTTCCTGCATTACACGTCCCTCGTCCCTCATCCCCGTCCCTCGACCCTCGTCCCTCGAAACACTCGAGGAACCAACACCAGTCAAGTCCTTCGTCACACAGGTGCCCGACATGATATTTCACCGCCTTCTCGTGTCCTCGCACAACCCAGAGACTCGGGAAAAGGCATACATGCACTCATCAAATGTAACAGAAATGTAAAGATGCGTACCGAGTAGCAAACTCATCCAACATACGGATGGTTTCGCCCAATGGATGCGCGTCGTTTTCTTCAATGGTGTAACGTCTGGCCCGTTTCCCTTTCAGTTCAGCAAGCAGAGCCTTGCCATAATCGGTTAGGCCGCACTTTTGATTGCCTGTCTTCCAAGGAGCCGGCTGTCGGCTCCAAGGCTGAGAGGGGAAAACATTCTGATGTTCAAGTGCCGATTACAACTCCCAGCTCGGGATTTTTATTTCTTTATGAGAATATGGGTTTGCCTACAGTGTACTCATCCCATTCTTCACAGCACACCGACGAGCGACAACTACGTTGTACAATCACGCACCAAGCCACCTCGGTTCGGAGCCTGTGGATGCCTCCAAAGACGGCCAAGTAAAGGATCAACAAGTTCGAGACTGCCGCTCACTCCCCTGGTTTGACAAAAGCGCGTGCCAAGTGGGACCCGTCACATCTGACCCCCTGCTTTGAGGTGAGTTTGGCCCTATAGCCCTGTCGAGTGTCCAGGATCCAGATGGTCCAAGTTGAGCAATACCTTGGTCGCTACAACGCAACGTCCCCTTCTTCCCTCTTTCCCAGCCATACGTTGTACTATTCTGACGTACGTTATACGAACTAGTACGTTGTACTCTGTGTCCGTACGCACAACGACCACCGGCCCTCGCTCTCCTTTTCCCCTCCATTTCGGCCTTGCTGTCCCTTCACCTCACACTCCAGTGTCTTGCTCACAAAGTTGTCGCTTAGCCGTAAAGGCAGCCCTCTCCATCGCGCAACGGTCGCCGCGCTTTCGGTTGTCCATTTTCCCTTACTTTTACCAAACAACCCTATAACAATCGCTTGTTATTACCTGCGCGGAGCCTAGATCCAGTCCACAAGTCCACACCAATCCACAGACGCGCCCGCGCCCACTCTACTCTGGCCACCAACTTTCAAAAGAAAACATTGGTCCCAATCGTCAATCCTCCGTTGATTGTGTTCCGGGCCGTTCTCTTTAACCATTTTCCCCACAATTCGCCACCACAAAACCTGCAGCTATCAGACAGCTAGCTTCGAGTTCGCCATCTGCGAGACATGCTTTTGGTCGTCCTTACTCGAACCACACGCGCTCTCTTACACCAACACATCCCACCTGCAAGTCGAACCGAACTATACCAGCCTTCCCACCCGGCCAAGGTGGCTTGACTGGTACATCTCATCTCTACTTCCACTCTAGACGAGCTTTGGTCGGCCATCAGCACATACTGTCATCCCGTATCTAGCCATGGTCGACCAACATGAGGCCTCCTCAGGCCCGAAACCATTCAAAACTCTGCATCAAACGCCACCTCATGCGAGAAGACTCAGGCCGCCCGACGTCCACCTTGTCGACCTAGCCGAGGACAGAGTCCCACTGCGACCAGACCAGATGCAGAAGCGCGAATCCCGGCTCGGCCTGCGAGGCCTCTTCGGCCGATCCAAGACCTCCAGGGAACCGCAGGATGTTTCTTCCCCAAGGGAACTCAACCGACCCGGCGGCCTACGTGCCTCGTTTGTCGGAGCCAGTCGACAGCCTCCCACGCCGGCAGCACGACCCAAAATCAGCCCGCCAATCCCGGTGCAGACCGTACCTCGACCGTCGCACGTGGCCCATCATAGCCCTTCTCCCCAGGTCCATCGGTCATCGCCGGGACTCATGACGCCTCCCGGCGAGAATGGAACCAAGACGGAGCCCGCTGCCGCCAAGCAGCCTCGCGGTCATCTCGGGACCTGGGAGCCTCCGCCATTGTTCAAGGCCTATCCGCAGGCCGTGAAATACGCCCATCTACCTGCCACCGTCATGTCGGCCGATGCCATCCTACGACAGTACGACCGCAAAGGGAGCGGAGGGACTTGGGATGATTTGAACCAGTCGACGACGCGAGACCAGGACCGGGACCCCTCGGCCAAGAGGAGGCATCGGAGGAATACGTCCGAGTCCCAGAGCAAGCTCGATTGGACGACCAAGGTTTACCTCTTGTGCACCTCGGGTTACTTGTTGCAGTACTCGGGAGAAGGCACGTACGACCGCTTGCCGGAGAAGACGCTCCAGCTGAGTAAGGATTCGGCCGCTTTTGTGAGCGACGCCATCCCCGGTCGACATTGGGTGCTGCAGGTCTCGTCGTCTATGGACGCCAACGGACCCACGCAGGACTCGCGGTCGCTGCTCTCCAAGTTTCCGTTCCGAGGCTTCGAGAAGAGGCAGACGTCCAACTTGCTGCTGGTATTCGAGAGCGTTGAGGATATGGAAGTGTGGATCGGGGTATTGCGTCGCGAGATCGAGGCCCTCGGCGGAAAGAAGAGCACGTCCGAGACAGGCCAGCCGACAAGAGACGGAGATTCCACGCAGCTGAGGCCTCAGCCCAGCCAGCGAACGCTGGTCGTTCGGGACCCGGATCGCTTTTCGCGCGTCATGCCGCAGGATTTCTCATGGCGGTCTGAGCAGGAACAAGATGTCGACCGACATGGGGCCCGGGGGAACCGGGTGGATCGGGACGATGCGGATGGTTCCGTCGCCGTCATCGAGTCGGAGGCGATCCCCGATACCTCCATCGATGATGCGTCCACCACCAACAGCATCATGTCTCACGACGGTTGCCAGCTCGACAGTCTCAGGCACAGCGCCAACCGTCTTTCCTGCATTTCCTCCGGGCAGCGAACCGCCTTTACGTCCTCCAGTTCGTCACCGGCCTGTTCGCCGGTACGAGACGTTTTCGACGTCCCATCATCTCTCGAAACCCCCACCATCCACCAATCCACGTCCATGACATTCCAGGCTCGGCCACGTCCCAACGCCGCAGCCATCTTGGATCGACGACAGTCGATGCAAACCATGAACATCATGGGCCTCGGTGCCGGGACATACGCGTCTCGCCTGCAGACCTCGAGCTCCCAGCCGCTGACGCGCACCTCGACGCCCAACTTTAGCGTCCCCATCAGTAAACGCTACAGCCTCAACAAGTCATCCGCAGCGATCGAGCCGAGTGCACCTCCCACAGCTAGCTCGGCGCCAGTAGAAGGCTTCGTTTTCCCCAGACCAACGAGGAGGGCACCTCCGACCACATCCTCCTTGGCACGCCCACTGTCGATTGTCGTAGACCACCCAACGTCGGTCGCGGCTAGCTCGGACGACGGCGAGGGCCATACTCCATCTGAAGCGGGCCGACCGACCGTGATGAACCAAGGCCCACCGCGAGAAGAGACTTTTCTATTACCTACTTCCACCTCACCACCGTCCGCCCATCGGACGAGCCTGGCCCTGGAGAGACAGCACCCGACTGCTAGTCCCCACATCCACCCGCCTCGGAAAGCTGCGAGCATGCGGTGTATCCGACGTGAGGACCACGCAGTCCCTATCCAACCACCCGAGTTTCGACATCTGGCTCGTACCGCCTTACCATCCCCTCCCCCATCACCGCACCTAGCAGAGGAGTCTCGCCGGTACATGTCGCCAAGGGATACCTTTTCTCCAAGTCCATCGCGCCCCATGCACGTGGACCCGTCACGGGGACGAAAGACGTCCAGCGTCTGCGTGGAGACTACGAAACCCGCATCGTCGTCACTCGACAGGCCGATACGGTACTCCATGACCCACCCATCGGATATCCAGAGCAACCCGGGCTTCTTCCACCACGATGCCCTGCCGCGAGAGGAACACCGACCAGTCCGGGCGTCGTCCACGGCCCCCACTTCCAGGACGTGGAGACGGCCTCCCCGGTTGGACTTGGACCTGCAGGTACAGACGCGGCTCAACCGACGGAGCATGCCACAGCTCATGGAAGGGCCGCCTCCCGCACCTCCACCTACTCGCGCCCTCCCGCCCATTCCTCAAAAACAGCGGGCTTTATGAGTCGACTTGTTTATCTCGCATTTTTGGCGCATTTGCTTTGCAGTGATACCACTACCAGCCAATGTTTGCACCATTTTTTCTATATTCCGTTTACTTACCTTTACGCCTCGCCGCGGGTGAGGTTCCACGATGAGATGGCGTTTATATGTACGAGATACTGCTTCATGATTAGTGGTATATAGACAGAGACCATGGGCCGTATTGTGTATATACTACTACAATTTTCTTGCTGTTTTACTACTTTCTGGGCACCTGCTCGGTGATAGGATCAAAAAGGAGAGAAAAAAGGAGGAGGGGGTGTTTTGATGTGTTTTCTCGATACCCTATGGTGAGAACGAAGAGTTGGCGATGATGCACGGATATATGACCTGTTGAAGAATGGCGGAGGTAACTATTAGAACCATAGACAAATCCTGGCGATCATTTTAGTTGTACAAACAATTTGACTCGCCTTCAACGGTATTCATATGTACTTCGTAGCTCCAGCACATGTGTTATTAGTCAGCAGGCTCAGGCACGCTGGAAGGTAAGCGGATTAACTTTTTAGCCCCACTCAGCTCAAATCTGGAGAGACCACAGGAAAAAGGAATCAACGTCAAAATTCACCGTCCCCTTCTCAGAACCCCACCACGACACTCCCACCCTTCCGGCGACCTGTCCCGACGAGTAATCCGAATCGATAATACTACCGGGAACGCATTTGCGAACGACGGGAAATTTTGTACGATACAATTTTTGTCGATTCCTGATTGAGGGAAGACAGCAGACAACAGACCGTGAACATGGCGACCATACAGAAAAAGTGAGGCAATCTCGTCCCATTTTTGATCCAGGCATCGCTTTTTTCTATTATTTTTCAGACGTTTCTAACCATGACCGTTGTGGTTCCTGCAGACACGACTGGGCCGACGACGAGGACGTCGATGAGGTCTCAACCGAGCTCCCCCCCACCCAGACGCTCACCAACAAGGACGGGACCAAGACGATCATCAGCTACAGCCTCAACGACGAGAACCAAAAGGTCAAGATGACGCGCCGGGTCCGCTACATCACGCACACGGAAAAGGTGAACCCGCGGGTGGCGGAGCGCAAGGGGTGGGCCAAGTTTGGCGACAGCGCGCGCGACCCGCCGGGCCCGGCGCACGACACGACGACGGTGGGCGAGAACATCATCTTCCGGCCCAGCGTCAACTGGCGCAAGGACCAGAAGGAGGAGGACAAGGACCCGAACGCGCAGGCCATGAAGGACAAGCTCAAGGACAAGAAGGTCAAGTGCCGTATCTGCAACGGCGAGCACTTTACGGCGCGGTGCCCGTACAAGGACACCATGGCGCCGCCGGACGAGGCGGGCGGCGCGGCCGACGTGGCGGCCGGCATGGGCGACGAGCCCGTCGCGTCGGCGGCGGGCGGCGTGGGCGCCAAGAAGGGGAGCTACGTCCCGCCTGCGCTGCGCGGCGACAGGCCCGGTGCGGCTGTGGGGGAGAGGTTGGGCAGCAAGTTTGGCGAGAGGGACGATCTTGCCACTCTGCGTGTGACCAACGTACGTATCTGTGCTTTTTTTTTTTTTTTTTTCTTTTTCCCTTGTCTTCTCAAACCAGGACTGACGTCTCTCTTCCAGGTATCGGAAATGGCGGAGGAACAAGAACTGCGCGACATGTTCGAGCGATTCGGCCGCGTCACGAGAGTGTTCCTGGCCAAGGACAGGGAAACGGGGCTGGCCAAGGGGTTCGCCTTTATCAGCTTCGCAGACCGGGAAGACGCCGTCAAGGCGTGCGACAAGATGGACGGTTTCGGCTTCAAGCATCTCATTTTGCGGGTCGAGTTTGCCAAGAAGACGGCCTAAGACGATGCTGGATGCAAAGGTGTTGGCTTTCTTCATGGAATTGGGGGAGAGAAGATTTTTCGACTGGTAACATCGGTCGGTGAACTTGGGACGGCGGATGTATGAATATTCATGCACACGGGCTTTCTGCGGACGGCATGTTGTCACGACACGACATAAAATTGGCATCTGGGATGACTGGTAGATCCGCGGAACGAGATTTCTTTGGTTTTCTATGCATTCTAATGGATGATGATCCCAACGGCGAGGCCTTGCATGGCGGTCGACGGCATGCAAGCTTCCTCGGTCTTGAGACTGTTGAATCATGCGTGTCGAGTGATGCTGCGTAGATGTAAAGTGGAAAAGGGTTCGAAAGGTGCGAAGGGCCTGACTGACTGGGGAGATGATGTGGGCAGAGAAAAGAACTCTTCGCCCACTCCCCGCCTTAAGGGGTATTCTTGGTCTGACCGTCAGTGCAAACCACCAGTCAAGACGCAAGGAGTATTTGAGCGCTGGATATTTGGTAACCGGCCATATCTTGTGTGCTCCAGGTGACTTCTGAGGTCAAGTAACTCGACACAAGTGTCGAGCCGATGTACCTACCTACGCACACCTATAACGTGGTCTTGTAAGTACATCGGCTCAACAGTTTTGTCTCGTCACTGTAACGGTGCAGCTCCAGGGTCTTATGTCTGACAACGCAAGACAATGGATGACAGTTCATGGACAAATGGGATGGCAAGTGTCCAGCCTGAAGAATCAACTGTGGAAGCGAGGCAGCTTCTGGTTCGACATTATGCGTTCTTAACGTTATAAACGGATGATTGAGGACGAAAGCGGCTTGACGATCTGATTTACGAGGCACACTGTCTATGACATCTACAGTAACTTGACACAAGTGTCGAGCCGATGTACGTACCTACGCACACTTATAACGTGGTCTTGTGAGTACATCGGCTCGACAGTTTTGTCTCGTCACTGTAGCTAGAGATAACGAGTAGTCGTATTAACCATGGGAAAGAGGGCATTCAATACCTAATACGTAAAGAGAAGTCTGAAGCTAGGAGTTGATACGTTGTAGTGTACTTCGTACTGTCGATGCAACGAGTGGTGGACCCGACTGAAAGCAGACGGTGCATGTACGTTGTACGTTGTACGTGTACTTCGACCAACTTCCAAGCCTTGCTGGTCAAGGAACGAAAGGGAAGCTCCAAGCATGAGACTACGCGCTGTACTCCGGTAGTACTGTTCATAATATTCTGACTAAAATAGTTGGTGCGTAGTGTGAACTCTAGCGAGTGACATGCCATTACAGAGAGAGTGTGCGTATAGCCGGGGTACTGCGGAGTCCTAGTGCCCTGATGTCAAGGCAGGGCTACGGTACAAGTACAAGACAGTACCTTTACCCTCTCCCCACTCTCCGTCATCATAAAGTACCAAGTGGCTTCACATGCACGCAACCACCAATTTTGCACATCGTTGCCAGGTTTTCAACACAACCAACCCACCCCCAGGTGATCAACCTCGACACATCGCCTTGCATGCCACCTTACCGTGCTTACTCTACCTCTGCGACTTTGCACAGCTGTCTGGACTTCACCCACGCCTCTCCGCAACTCGATCCCCATAGCTGTCTCCCCGTCGAACCAACTCATCCCATCGCTCCGTTCCCACTCCGAATCCCACTTTCGCTATCGTAGCCTCTGCAGCCCTCGGACTCTGTTGGTCCCCCGACGCCAGCTGCTTATTGGCCAAAGCAATCAGACGCAAGAAAAAAGAAAAAGAAAAAGAAAAAGGAAAAGGAAAAAAAGGAACAACCCAAAGAGCCCGACTCGACTCGAGCTCTCTGCAGCAACCGATACTGTCCTCTTGTCAAGCCGTGGAGAGAGAGACAGAAGGCTAGACTGCAGAATACGCCAAGCAAAGCATTATTAGTGACGTACGAAGTACGCTGCTGCATCAACGTCAACCGACCCTGTGAAGCTTCCAACAAGCAGAGGTCTGGCCTGGTCTGTTCACCGCCGGCGGAGCACATCGTATATGCCTCGTAGCAGCTTCTCTCTCCCTTGCGAGCGAAGCTACGTTGTGCTGGAACTTGTCTGTCTTACCGTTCTACCGTTTCTCTCCCTCTTCTCTTCTCGCTCTTCTTTCCCCCCTCGTTTTTCTTCCTGAACCCGACAGCATACCCATGCTACAGCCTCTTCACTTCCCACCTTCACCCGCCGTCTTCAGCTGCCTTTTAACCACTCTGAATTTCTCTCGACAAACCTCGTGCCCTCCAGCATGAGTTCCTCGGCGGATCTTCCGGCAACTGCCGCTTCTGGCCGTACCGGCGTCCGGCAACGCCAGAAGCCGGCTGATATCCTGTCCTCGGAACGTCCCGGAACACCCGACTCTCCCGGCCTTCCGAGTCCAAGCTCCGAAGAGGACCGCAAGCCCGCAAAGACTTTCGGCCGCACACCGGACGGCACAGGTACGCCCCGACCCTTATCTATCTCCTTTCTTTGTTGAACCCCCGCACCACTAACCTCGGGCTGCTGCCGTCCGTCCAACAAACAGTCTTCACGGTTCCCACCACCCATGATATGGTCTCCCAGCTTCTTGACCCCCGCCAGCCGAAAAACCTTTCCGACGTCCTCGTCCTTGCCATGTTGGCCTCGATGATTGGCGCCGCCTACGTTCTCCCCTGGTCGCTGAAGAGGCCCGTGTTTGCCTTGATCTTTCTCTTCTGGAGGGCCTCGTACAACATCGGCATCGGCTACCTCCTGACCATCCAGTCCCAGCACCGGAGGCTCGAGACCTGGGCCACGAGGTGGAAGCTCTTCGAACACCCGGACACGGGCAACCAGCCGAGGCCCTGGCTCTACGCCATGCTGAAACGCGAGCTGGAGGCCAAGATCCCCGTCGACTACGACTTTGACAAGGCGCCCCTCCAGTACAACGCCTGGCTCGTCTTCCGCCGCGTCGTCGACCTCATCCTCATGTGCGACTTTGTGTCGTACTGCCTCTTCGCCATCATCTGCGGCCACCGCCCCGACGGCGAGAGCTTCCTCCTGGGCGCCGCGCGCTGGGGCATGGGCATCGCCCTGGTCCTGTTCAATCTCTGGGTCAAGCTGGACGCCCACCGCGTCGTCAAGGACTATGCCTGGTACTGGGGTGACTTTTTCTTCCTCATCGACCAGGAGCTGACCTTTGACGGCGTCTTTGAAATGGCCCCTCATCCCATGTACTCCATCGGCTACGCCGGCTACTACGGCATCTCCATGATGGCCGCCAGCTACGAGGTCTTGTTCATCTCCATCGTCGCCCACCTTGCCCAGTTTGCCTTTTTGGTCTTCGTCGAGGACCCCCACATCGAGAAGACGTACAACCCACCCCCGCCCCGTAAGCGGACCATGTCGGGCGGGCCGAACCAGCAGCCGCCCTTGTCGCCCGGCGACTTCGTCCCCGAGAAGGACGCGGCCGTTGTCGGCCCTACGGCGCACCTGACCAAGGATGCACCCCCTCCCGTGCACAACCTTCTTGGGCCCCATAACCTCGACCTCTTCCGTGTCACGGATTATTCGGCCATTCTCCTGGCCTGCTACGTGGTGATCCTGACGCTCGTCACGCCCACCACGCCGCTGTACCAGGGCCTCTTTGCGGCGCACGCCCTCGGTTGGCGCGCCTGGTACCACGTGGGCCTGGGCAGGATCTTGACCGAGCAGTCGCGGAGCAAGATGTGGACGAGGCACTTTCTCAAGTTTGGCGAGAACACCACCGAGGCTTGGCGCCAGTGGAAGTCCCTGCACTACCTCAGCATGGTTCTGTGCAACACCTCGTTCATCGCCGCCTGCTGGAAGCTGTACTCGTTCCCGGACGACTGGAGCTACGGCACGACGCTGCTCAAGCACGTCGTGGGCTTCAGTCTCGTGGCCCTCCAGGTCTGGACGGCCGTCAGCGTCTACAAGTCCCTCGGGGAGTTTGGCTGGTTCTTTGGCGATTTCTTCTACGACCACGGCGCCAAGTTGACCTACACGTCCATCTACCGCTTCCTCAACAACCCGGAGCGCGTCTTCGGCACGGCGGGTCTGTGGGGCGCCGCCTTGATCACCTGGAGCCGGGCCATCTTTGTTCTCGCTCTGGTCAGCCAGATCCTGAACCTGGGCTTCATCGCCTACGTCGAGAAGCCCCACATGCAGAAGATCTACGGCAGGAGTCTGCGGCGCGAGGCCGGGCTCACCAAGTTCATCCGGCGCTCCCTCCCGCCGCCCGTCCAGGACTGGCAGAGGGGCGTCGAGCAGGTCATTGACGAGACGTCCAACTTTGTCGAGGAGTTTCTGGACTCGGCGCATCCCAAGTTTGCGTCTGGTGTCAAGACCATTGTCCGCGACACCACGGCGCTCTTCAACTTGTACCCGGCTCGCTTCACAATCACCAGGCTCTCGCCGGACCTGGCCGGGCTGGACCCCAAGCACTACTCTCTCACTGTGGAGGGCACGCCGTTGGCCGTGTCGCCGGGCAGTGGGCGGGCCACGGGTAAGGAGAGCCTGAGGGCTCGGTTCGCGCAGCAGGACGTGGAGAAGAAGATCCTCCAGTACGGTGCGCCGCTCAGGGTGAAGTGGAGGGCGCCGGCCAACCACAGCAAGAAGGACTGGATCGGGCTGTACATGGTGACGGACAACCGGTCCAGGGAAGTGACCGAGGTCTCGTCGCTCGGCCGCTGGGTTCCCACGTCGCCGGGCCAGTACGATGCGGCCACGGCGGATAAGGCCATCCTGGTGCCCGACCGGCCGGTGTCCGAGGCCGAGGCCGAGGGCGCGGAGACGGAGACGGAGCTCGTCGAGGGCGAGGTGGTCTTCGAGGGCGACCGGCTCTGGTGGACGTCGGGGGTGTTTGAGTTCCGCTACCACCACAACGGCAACCACAACGTCATGACCATCTCCCAGCCGTTTGAGATGCGAGTCGGCAAGTTCGAGGACGAGGACGTTGGGGACGGCGCGCAGGGGACGGCGGCGTACCAGACGGTCATCGAGGAGGCTCTGCTGCCCGTGGTGCAGAACTGCCTCGACAGGGACCCGGACATTGCGCCCGGCACGGCGGAGGAGCCGTTTGGCGGGCACGTCGAGCGGGACAGCAAGTACGCCAAGCGGGTGGTGTACGCGATCCACCACATGTTCGGGGTCGAGTTTGCGCCGGCGGTGGTGCGGTCGGACGGCAACGTCAGGAAGCTGGCGTGGCGGATTTGCAACGCGAAGCAGGTTCTGGTAGGTGCCACCGTGGAACGCTGATGGGTGGATGGATGCCACGGGGAGAAGGGATGTTTTGAGGAGAATCTAATTTGGGACGTGCAGGCACCGTACAGCATGTCGCATTCGAATGGAGCATCGACGCCCCGCGAGAAGGGCAGCCCCTGATCTGCCTGACGACGGCCTGAAACTTTGGAAGATTGGAATACAAGTCGAACAGCGGAAAGACCGGATATACATTACAAGTGGAGGGGATTGATGGCGGAGTCGAGTAGAGGTTGCATGAGTTATTTTATAGAGGGACGGACAGTGGAGGAGATACCAATGACTTTACTGCATCAATATATCGGGCATTATACAGAAGAGCTTGGAGATGATATGGAGATGGAATAGGCCGGCTTTTCGTTTTCGTCTAGACAGGAGGTCATCTGGGAGGAACTACGTGAATAAACGTCGTTTGAGAGGACCGTTGAAAGGCTGGGTTGACGGAGAGGAAAAGAGTTCTCAGCCTGGTCTGTACGAGTTTCTGGACCAAGGGATTTTACCCAAATTCACCTCCTTACGTTCCACTCGCCTACGAATAGCGCATCTTTCCGACATACATATCCATACATTCGTTTAAGAAGTGCCGGCCGACGCGGGAGTCGGCTCCAGGTTGTCGGGAGGAACTGCATGAGGTCGTATTGAGGTGTGACACTTTACAGGAGATGTCTATATGTCTGACAACTGTCTATACGTTGTATGTCTGACAACTTATGTCTATGTCTAGCAACAGACAAGATGTCGAGCCGAATGTATCCTGTTCGTTCCGTCAATGTCATAGAGGAACGTTCACCGCCGTTTGAAGGAAATCCTCTAGGAAGCAGCTCAACGTGCCGAAGGCTAACAGGCCCTTCCTTGCGAACCACGTTGTAATTACATAGCTCACTTCTACATGAGAGACGGCGAGAAAGAGAAATAACGTCTAGACAAGTGGCTCGCTAGACATGGGACGGCCGACGTGTAGGTTATACGAGTCCCGTCGTAAAAACAAAAGCCGGGGTTCTCCCTGGAGCCAGCACGGAAAGCCTCTACTAGAAGAATGATCAATGGCTAGCTGGCACAGGGAGTTGGTTCTCACTGGGATATCCTGGCTCATCTGCCACGCAGGTGAAAAGAGTGTGGTGTTGTTGCGAGCTTGGACGACCAAGGTAAGCGTTATGCGTGGCGTGTGACGATATCGTGAGCTGTGCATATGCATGCATGGAACGTACGTGCCTACATTCTCACTTAGAGGAGCGGGCGAGGGCCTTGAACGTCTGGTTGGTTGGACTTGAGGTGAGGTTGGCGATGCAGCTATGGAAAGTCGACACGACTACGTATTGGCGTGGTACACTTACACTGTACGTTGTACGTTGCTCGACTGCAGTTCCTAGCATTGTACAAGGTTGTTTGTACCGTGCCAATAAGTCATACAACGCGTGTTGAAGTGGTTGAGGGAATGAGCCTCTTTCATTGGTCCGTTCTCCCAGTACGATTACGACTGGCTTAGCTAAGGCGTAAAGACGGGTCCTTGGGCCGACTATCCACCACTCACCACCATTACCACAACCCTAACTCCACCATTCTTTCCATACAACGTACTTAGGTATTCCAACGCCGCCTTGAATTCGCTGGCCGCGTGGATTCGACGTTGCATATCCTTCAAAGCAGTTTACAAGTCAATTGTACAGACACAATATACTGCGTGTTTGGTCCGTTTTCCTCTCCTCCTCCCTCTTGTCGTGATCCAACCCACGATCTATCGCTGCACCTGCGTCAACCCCCTCCCTTTTCTTCATTATTTCTTTTCTTTTCAGCTTCATTCATGACTCCGCACTTCCTACGCAGATCTTTACCAAATACGGACTCACTCGCATCAATCATTTGGACCCTGTCCTTTTCCCCGCATAGCACATCCACCACTGCATGCAGCCACTCAACCAACTGAAGCGACGGTTCCGAAATCGCTCTTCTCTACAACGTACAACGTATTTCCCACTCCATAATCTCCACGCTCCCATCATCCTGATACAGCCCGTCTCCACCCAAACCCATTCGTCTCCTTGCCATCTGGGGTAGGTGGACCTAGACCCTGCTACTGTCCGTTCAATACCCCGTATTATATTCTACCTGCTATGGACTTGTTCGTCCATGATGGCAAAGCACTTTTCTCTTTTCGCGTACTTTGTTCGAACCATTGGCTAACCCAGGTCACAGGTTCAGTTGGATTCACCGACTATATTGCCCCGTGCCATTAGCGGACCCAGCTACGTAGTTGTACGTTGTACGTTGCTGTTGCTGGTACGAATACACGTATTCCGCAAATCGCCAACATCATCCGTCCCCCAGGCCGGAGTCCCAAGGCCGAGGTCGACGGCAATCTCCAGCTTGCCTACCCATCGCAAAGGCGTCCACGTGGTTTCGGTAGCTGGCTCCTCACACCCCAGTCGGCTCCGTTCCTTCGCCCTGTGGCGCCGGACCTCCCTTCTTGGGCCCCGAATAGGAAGTGACTCCATCCTGATCGTTCTCTCGGTATTAGACAGCCCACTCTTCTCACTGCGAAACCATGCCATAGCTCGTCTCGACATAAGGGGACGTAGGTACAGTACAGTACGTCCCTGGACGCTCGCCTGCGCACGAGGCCAGAGTCAACTCGCATCTTGAGGCCGTCCCAACTCGATCCAACCTCCATCGCCCGCCCCATCGATATTATTACCTGCGTCGTTAGCTTGGATTCACCTCCTTGCCCTGCCTCTGCTCTGTCCCTCGCATGCTCTACCCTGCATCGGCTAGGCGTGTTCTTCTCCCCAGATGATGGCCCCCGGGTCTCATCCGTTGGTGGCTTGGAACAGGAGACGGGTCATGCCAGCCTCAGCAATCCTCCCTTCGTCTCGTAGCGTCCTATGACCGCTCCCTCACTATTCTCAAACTTCAGTCTAGCGCATCAAGTCCCGCTAACCACATCCTTCGCCTGCGCCCGAGTCCATCCTGGCTGATTTTCGAATAGCCAACTCCACCCTCTCTACAACGTATTGTCTACTGCACAGATGAGGGTCTCTCCACGGGTTTTACAGCGTATATCTTGCCAACGATGGCTTTATAGAGCCGTATGATAGGCTCTATACACTGTTGTAGGCCCCGTGACCACCGCTATCTATGCCGTCTCGCTCTAACAGTAGTAGATATGTACGTTGTATGTTTCTCCTGGGCCTTCGCCCTTCCGTTGATCCTCCACCTTGCATCCCTGTCTCTGATCACCACCATCTGTCGCACACCGTCTTTCCCGTCTTCACCACAACCTCACTTTGTAACCCCGCTCCCTTGCTATTTTCGGCATGTCATTGTCCAGCCCTCGACTGCTAGTGAGCCAGCCGTGTTCATGCCGCACCCTCCTCTCCATCGCCAAAACTGCCGCTTTTGTCTCGCATGCGTCGTCGATCCATGGAGGCTCTTCCCTGACCTGACTCGGCGTTGAAGATCCTTCCGGCCCGACTCGTCTCCACGCGGAGACCTTCCATCTGCTCGGGCCGCCCGTGCCCTCCCGTTACGAAGCGCCGCTTCCGCACCAAGCCACGCTTTTGTTGACCCCTCATCTTGCTTTGTCCTGCGGCCAGATCTGGGAGCAGGTCTCATACGCGTCTTCCGGGTGGGTGATTACACGTGGATACCAAGAGCTTCCAGCTCACGGTCCTTGAGCTATGCCAGGCAGCGGGCCGCGCCACGTAGGCGTCGTCGTGGCGCTCGGTGGCCAGACTTACATGTACGTTGTACCTCATCTCAAAGCTGTCTAACACGATCACCCCTTATCGACCTACTCAGGCTACGGTAACCAAATGCCGGTCAATGCGAGTTCTGCCGAGATAACTGTATCGGTAAGAACTGGACACGTAGACCTTTGGCCAGCCTTGATCTTAATTATTGTCTTGTCAAAAAACCATGCATGATTATACATCAAGTAGATACGGGGCATGTAAAGACCAAAGGCGACGGGCCTGATGGGAGATTCTTGACCGTATCCTCTCCGACGAAGAGTCGTTCAAGAGCCCGACCCGACGTGCTTAATCCGGCCAACAGGATGAAGATCAGATCCAGTCTGGCTCGCTGATCGCCTTCGCCATCTTCCCCCAAATCGGTGAGCTGTCTTTCTTGCAGATACTCCCTGCGGGGGAGATCTCATCCCACGTCCTTCCCCTCCTGCAACCAGGCCGGCACCCTGGTCGCCGTGCGGCCGCAGCAGGATGGCCGCGCGGTTGTCATTCAGCGAGACGTAGCAGCGACGTCAATGCCAGCGCACAGCTGGGGGCAACGCCTGTCACATTTGCCGAATAGGACACGAAGCACATGCCGTGCCCAGTTGTATAGTACTTTTTAGTAGACTTGTGTTAAAGGAAGACGGGAGGAAGGGGGGATGGCTGTAAGCGGCTATCTACTCGCCTACAGACCTCGTGACAGCATGCTACTATACGGTTCCGAATGGCCAGTGCCTAGATCTCATGTCTTTGCCGCACAACCTTTTCCGAGGTAGTCGACGTCCGCCGTCCGCCGTCTGGCCGACAAGGCATAACATCATGAACCACGCCTAACGCCCAGGCAGAGGTGTTCGTTCCTTCCCAACGCAATTGGAGTAGGCTCATGATCCGCAAACTGCCTGCTGCACGTCGGTGTTGCACGTGATGGGAGGTTGCAATGGAGGTTTTGCGTGACTCGTCCTCGTTTCCTGCCGTGCCCCCACAACGGCCACTACAGCAAGCCGAAAAGACAGCGGCTCCAAGCTGCATGGCATGGCGGCTGGAAGGATAGCGAGTGGCCGCCAGATGCCAAGGCCGGAGCGAGCCGGCTCGGTCACACTTCTTGAACTGATCGTGTTCCTCCGACCCCTTCAACCCCTCGATCACTCTTCTGAACATGTGAGGACGTGAAGATCCAGGCATGTGTAGTGCGTAATGTGTTTCTCCACCAGGGTGGCGAACATGCAGGCATATATAGTGTTTTTGGTTGACCCGCGGCTCGAAAGAGACCCTACAGCCTTGGGCCCCTCATACCGGAGTGGCCCACGTGAACGGGGCGGCGGGACATGGCGTGAGCGCAATATACATCGCAGATATTAAAAACACGAAATACTTGGAATGACCGGTATGATTGGTGATGCGCGGCAGTTTTTGGGGGTCTCGATGGGGATGAGAAGAGTCAAGAGACCATGAACGAGGGACTGGAACGGGCGTCCGAGTGGAGATGGAGGTTCTCCCAGGCCTCTGGGCAGGGCGTCGATGTACGCATGCGTCTTTCGTATGCGGCGCTATGCGGTGCTATGCGGTACTCGTCGACCACCGGACTATGGCCCAGACCGTCGAGATGTATGGTACGCTACTCTGTGAGAACCGGGGAGAGGGGACCACGACTGCGTTGAATTGATTGCGACCTGGAAGTAGTAGGGAATATGGCCTTTTTTCCCTTTCGTTGTGGGTGGGTTGATCGTTGGTCACTTTTAAAAGGCGGCGACATGACCGAAATCGAGACGTGTGCCGACTGGATGCGACTGGATTGGGGTTCAATGCCGCTGAGCCCCACCCCGGTTTTCGGCTCACCGCACAGTGGCGTGGCGGGTAGATGTGGCTATGTGGAGACCAGTGGCTACGTGTGGCTGAGGTAGCAAGGACGTACCGCGCTTATTAATCGCTCTGATTATGTCAGTGCCCATCATGGATGGACCTTCCCCTGCCAGCCGTCCTTGGGATGCGGTGGCTTGCGGGGAGTGCAGTAGCGTACGGAGTAGTGTATTGTAGTGTAGAGATACGTGTTATAGAGAAGAGTGAGAGTCTGGCGGTTTCTGACATGTCATCGAATGGACGGCATGAGAGTTGATCACCTCGGTGAGACCAATCCAATCATGCATACAACGTACAACGTACAGGATGGCGGGGCAAGCCGCGATTACTTTTGGGTCCGCATTTTGGGGTTGAGTTCTTGGGATCGTCACGCGTTGGCCAGACTGAACAATAAGGACAATAGGACGGGGTAGGCAAGCGCTCCATTCGCCCATGTTGTGTGGGATAGTGGCTTGCTGCCGCGATAGACGGATGCGCGAGTATGATGCTTCGACTTGGCACAACTGTAATAGGTGTACCACCATGTCCCCTCGACATGCCAACAGGTTATACGACTTCCGCGGGGCTTTGCCGCACGGGGCGAGTATCGGACTCGCGTCTGCACGATATCTCAACCCCCGTCATTACAACTTACGTTGTATGGGATGGTCCTCCCGCTATTCGCCCGAGCCCTTGCGCGTGCAGTGGGATTCGCCAAGTCCCAGTGTGCGTAGTTGTACGTTGTAAGTAGAAAATGACAAGGGCGTTGCCACCAAACCAGGCAGCCTCGTTAACAAAGGCATGAGAGACAGTTGCGTGGTGTTTCTGGTTCGGTGTTCAGATACGGAGGGGTTTGCTAAGCTCGGGCGGTAGACGTCCAAGGAGGCGACTTATGAGCAGGGCTCTAAATAGAAACGAGGCTGAACAAGTGGCTTCTTCCGAGTGTAACGGCAAAAAAAAAAAAAAAAAAGAAAAAAAAAAAAGAGGCTGCTTCGTGGGCTGATTACGTTGTACGTTGTACGCTGTACGTTGTAAACCTGATTGCGATATCGGCATGGACATCCCTGCTCCTGCAAAGTGTCACCGCGCAGCGCAATGTGAACCAGAAGAATCAGCGCACAACAGCCAGTCTGCCTCGTGGACACGGGTCTTCCCCTTGCGCCGATGGAACATTCCAACCGCGTTGGAGATTATCGGCAGGGCCAGAACGCCACAACCTCCAGCGCAAATGGGGCCGGGCGACAGATAAGGCGCGGCAGCATACAACGCTGAGTACAACGTACCCTAGTCAGGTCCCATGTCGCACTTTTGCACTTCTTGGTAGCAGTATCTTGAGTGGTGACTGACGGGACTGATGACTGCAACTGCCAGGATGCCCATGATCTCTTCTCTTCAGCTGGCTTGGCTGCGCTCTGTGTGCGTTGTACATACAACGTACTTCGTAGGAATATGTACGTACGTTGTATGCACGCATCTCACAAAGAGCTGTATGTTTGCCTGCAGACTCGCTCAACATGTCCCATTATTCGACGGCTGATATGCATCCTTGGCTCTTGAGGCACGTGACTATACCATGGCAGTGTTTTTCTAAGTGAGACATTTGGACGCCGGGTGTCTCAGGAACCGCAGGAGAAGCCCCTTCTCTGAGGCTTCTGGTGCAGAAAGAAGCACTGAAATCCACCTCGCCAGAGAAGATGAGGAATTGATCTGCAATGCGGACCGGGAGTGAGGTGTGGACCGCGGCAGTGGGGTTGTGGGCGCGATTGGAAGAATTGGAAGAATTGGAAGAATTGGAAGAAGGCTGGTACAACGTACGGCATGTCGATATTAGATGTCGAGGAAACTTATCCTAAATGCCCTACGTGCATCGTGCTAACCAGGAGTGTAATGCAAGAACTCTGTTCCTGCGGTAGTTGGGTCGATTGGAATCGTTGCATTCGTACAATCTGTACGTTGTACTGTACTTCGTACATACGTTGTACCTGCGCATGGGTGATGTGACGGGGAGAAGGACGGAGCAGGTGTGAGCCCGAACCTCCGGTCGTTGTCTTATTTCGTATGTCGTGGTCCGGTGTTCTCATAATACGTACCATGGTTCAATGGACGAGGCATGATGTTTATCGAACGTATTATCCGGACACTGATCTTTTTTGTCTTTTTTTTTAAAAAAAAAAAAAGAAAAAAAGAAAAGAAAAGTCGTGGCTAAACAGGCTGACCAAGCTGCCGAAATGAAATGAGGCATGAGAAGATGTGATGATAATGCTAATGCTTCTGGAAGCTATCGATTCCACCGCTAATGCAAAAGTGAGACAAGCTTGTCGCATGGAGTACCTCGGCGCCTCATGTGACCTGACCTGAGCTCAGTACTGTACGTCCAGGGGACACGACGCGTCGGGCACTGTTCGTCTACCGCGGCTGGTTGGAATTCTGAGGCCATAGGTGGGAAGTCCACAGGGCTAAAACGCGCTAGACACGGTTCATGGTTCCTGGTTCCCTCGATTATCAAAGACAGTCGCAATCCACCACTCCACTCTATCGTGATTCGTAACTAGCTTGGGCGCTTGGGCATCCTTTGTAGTGCCTAGGAAACGGGGAGCCTGGTAATTCCTACAACGTACCCATGGTACTGTGGACAAGTGAACATATTAATCCTCAAATTAGTCTTGTCGTTTTGTACATTGTAACCTGCGGGCGGGAATGCGACGCCATGACATCTGAAGATCTCTTGGGTGTCTTCAGATGCGTGTATTATTAAGGGCTTACAACAACTCCGCCTCAGCGGTACAACGTACTGAGTACATCGACGTCTTCCAACAACCCGGGCACTCCAATCTTTGATTAAGGTACTTCGTATGTACATACAACGTCCCAGCCAAACTTTTAGATCGCCCAATAATCGTGGCTCAACCCATCATCTGAGGACGCTCAGATGGGACTTCGAAGTGTATATGGCCACTTGAATAATTGTATGCTGAAATAAGCTCTTGATATTTGATCTTGCCTTGAGAAGTCTCTACGGCCTTGGGTGTCCGTCCACTCTTGGCTCGACGTCGGAGTAAGACCGGCATAAGTTCGGACTAACCAGACATCCCGGAGTTGACTACCTATTAAAGCATTGTAGATATTAGGTGCAGCCAACCAAGCCACTAGTCTCCATGCAATGATATGCCTGCCTACAATGTACGTTGTACGTTGTACTCGAAGTGATTGCTCCGCAACCGGTGACAGGCCATGAACAGGAACATGTACGACGTACAAGTACGAAAGTACGTTGTATGCTTTGGCGAGCTGCCAGTATGCACGGCACCGTCCCTTCGGGACTAAGCGACACTGTAAGCGAAGTTGCAGAAGAGAAGCCCCGCAGCCGAGAGCAGACTGGTATCCGAATTTTACCGTACATGCCATTCCTGTCGTTGTACGTACAACGTACAACGTACTCAGTATGTTCTACGTACGCTTCGTTGTATGCGAACAGCAACCCAGAGGAACCCAAGTCTACGGTGTATGGACTTTGTATGTGCGTTGTACACTGCAGGAATTGTCCCAGGTACCGTGCCTACCTGCACACAGTGTGATGGGGGCATTTTCTGGCTAAATGTCTCGTCCAAAAAATCGTCATGTCACTTTGATTACCCGCCCATCTGCCTGTTCGTCCTCCCTGGTCTTGTCCTACCCCCTCCCCTCTCCACCCCCCACCCCGACTGCGTCGTCTTCTTGCTCCACAGCCTACAAGACTCGTTGGTCTCCCCTTTCGACAAGACCTGCCGGCGGATAGTGCCCCAACTTCTCATAGGGATCCGGAAGCATCGTGTATGTAATCTCGGCGCCCTTGCCTTGACCGGAAATCCAGGAGCGAATGAATGGGTGATGGGTGATGGTAAGAGGAATTCGCTCGTTCGCCCCCAGGGACGATATGAGACAAGATATAAGCTTGCTCACACACTACAACGTACGAACGGTGGACCAAGTCCCTGGGTTTCCTATACAACGTACAACGTCCGTTGTAGGTCTCTGGGGACGTGGGCATCACGCTCGACTTGAAGCTGGCCCTCGCGCTCCTCCTAGTCCAATGTCCGATTCATCATTTACAATGTACTGGTTCTTGCGCTGAGGCCCGGAAGAGGAAGAGCGCGTTTACATACTTTTTGTGAACAAAGCTCAAAGCGCCATATGGACACCAGCGAACACCCATCGTGCAACGTCTTGTCTAGCAAGAGAACCGACTGGACTGCCTTGAGCCGGCAATGGACGAGTGCGACGAGTTGGCTACCCCACAACCCGTCCTCGGCATCCTCCATCGTCTGATGAACGGTGATTGATTTCGCTCTCCCGTGGACGCGATGCACCACATTGGGCTCCACCCCTTCCCATCTCCGCAAATGGACGCCACACCAAACGCCAGACTACACATCCCTGACCGTATGCCGCTCGAACATTGGCAGAGGCGGTGGTGAGAGTGGAGTTCCAGCCCAAACGAGATGACCACCGACCAGCCAGGAGCCCTCGGTTTTCTCTTTGTCCAGTACGAAGTACATACAACGTACATTCAGCGTACATCTGTACACTACAACGTGCAACATCTTGCGAGGAACGATTAACGTTTAGTTCGAAGTCTTATACAGTGGAAATACTACAATACCTACTCTCGAGCAGTCCAACGTCCTCTGGCTGTTCTGGGCTTGGTAGGTACAAATGCAGTACAAAAGTACAAAGACCTTCTCTGTACCAAGCTCGGAGTGCTGGGCTGGGGTCGCTCGCACGGTCGTGGGCCTTGGCCGGGTTAGAGGAGGGGACCCAACTTGGACGACGGTTGACAGGTATCCCTGCTGGTGTGGCCCCTCCGTTCTCCACTTGCATTTGCACCAATCCCCTCTACGCCTTTGCTTCCTTCGTCTGTCCATGGTCAGCCTTCGTACCTAGGTACAACGTACGTTGTACTTCTTGTACCTTTTCATACTGACCCACTCCCGTCCGCCGTCGTTTCTGCACCGAGACTAAGATCCCCGGGGGGAAGGAGGCCTGGGCTGGGGTATCCGTGCCTTCCTTGTCACTGGGGTCCTCGAGGTACATGGTGGATCGTTCTTTCCCTTCCTTGATCGAGGAGTCCCCCTTCGAGTCCGAATCGAGTCCCTTTCATTCAAGAGTGGAGGCAAAAGACTCTCTCATGGATCCCACCCGCGATTTCCACATTTACACCTCCGCATCGCTTTGCCAATTGTTCGATTTTTCCCCTTCTCCTGTTCCTGTCCTGTCTCCTCCTTCCCACACCACAAACGACATTTTTATCTCCACCGACTGGCTGGACACACCGTTGAATACTCCCTACTTCATACACCTTCGACCGCTGCGGCTGCATTTTTTGTTTTATTTTTATTTTTTATTTTTGTTTTGTTTTCATTCTTCCTTTCCTCCATTACGATACGATACTTCCTACGCCGCGCCTCTAACCCAACAGCAAAAAAACCACCCCCTCCTTTTTGCTTATTCTCATCACGGCCCGCTCCAAGGACCTCGACCGCGGTGCCATGCGTTCCCAGTAATCGGCAACGCTAATCCTCCCCTTTCCCCGCCTACGATCCTGTGGACCGCTGCTCCTCTTGTGGCAAAAAAACCACACACATTGGGAACGCCGGGTTATAATCCCACCAACATCCCGCACCACACACACACACACACACACATACATACATACATACACACACCCACCACCCTCCCCTCTTCGCCAGCTCTGTCACGGAGCGCACTAATTGCCCACAACGTCCGCCCCAAAGCGTCTCCGTCTCGATTCTCGGACAATGTCCCCGTCGTCGACGGGTGACTCGCCCCGATCGGCTACCGCGGCGGCCGCTCGCCCTTTTCCAGTGCCTTCGAGTCATACCTTTAACCCGGAAGTCCCTCCCCCTTCCCTCACTGCGGGCTCCAACGGCACGCACCCGCTCAAGTCGCCTTCGGGCACTCTCAAGGTCCAGAGGACGCCCAGTTTCAACAGGGATGGCATTCTGGGAGCCGCGCAGAAGGCCAGGAACATGTCGCAGTCGTCCGATCCCCGCGCCGGCTCTGAAACGGGCAACGGCCTGATCAAGACCCCCAGCGATGAGGGTTCCAATCCCCTCAAGAGGAGGAACACTGACATTGGCGTCGACTATCCGCGCAGGAGAGCCACCATTGCCGTACGTTTGTTTGCCCCTCTGGTTGCCTGCCTGCCTGCCTTTTCCATTGCTTTCTTCGAACGAGTAGCCCGTTCCCCGAGACTGACCACGACTCTCTCTATTCTTCCCGCCCCCCTCTTCAGTGCGAAGTTTGTCGGTCACGCAAGTCCCGTTGCGATGGAACCAAGCCCAAGTGCAAGCTCTGTACCGAGCTGGGCGCCGAGTGCATCTATAGAGAACCGGGCATCAAACTAGACGCTGGTGACAAACTGATCCTAGAACGTCTCAACCGGATCGAGAACATGCTGCAAATGAACATGGTCGCCGCGCAGTCCGCCGGCAGCGGTGGTGGCGGCGGCGGCGGCGGCGGTATGCAGATGAACCACGAGTCCCCCTCGATGAGCAACGGTTCCGGTCTCAACGACAACATGATCGGCGTCGCCGGTACCACGGGTTTCACTTCCATCATCCCCAGCGGCGGCTTGGGCACATGGCATAACCCCACCAACATCTCGACCATGCCCAAGATCCACACCAGCGCCGCTCTGCACCTCTTGCAGTGGCCGCTCATCCGCGACCTCGTCTCCCGCCCGTACGATCCGCAGATCCTGCTCCAGCTCGAGATGGCCCGCGAGCCGCTGCACTCGCTGACCAAAACGCCCTGCGTCGATCTCTCCAACACCACCGCCTACATCGAAGCCTACTTTGACCGCGTCAACGTTTGGTACGCCTGCGTCAACCCGTACACGTGGAGGAGCCACTACCGGACCGCCCTCTCCAACGGCTTCAGAGAAGGCGCCGAGAGCTGCATCGTCCTGCTCGTTCTGGCTCTGGGCCAGGCGAGTCTGCGCGGTAGCATCTCGCGCGTCGTGCCCGGGGAGGACCCGCCGGGACTCCAGTATTTCACTGCCGCCTGGGCCCTGCTCCCCGGCATGATGACGTCCAACAACGTCCTGGCCGCGCAGTGCCATCTCCTTGCCTCGGCCTACCTGTTCTACCTGGTCCGGCCGCTCGAGGCGTGGAACCTGCTCTGCACCACGAGCACCAAGCTGCAGCTCCTCCTGATGTCCCCGAACAGGGTGCCGCCGAACCAGAGGGAGCTGACGGAGCGCATCTACTGGAACGCCCTCCTGTTCGAGAGCGACCTGCTGGCCGAGCTCGACCTGCCGCATTCTGGCGTCGTCCAGTTTGAAGAAAATGTCGGCCTCCCCGGCGGTTTCGAGGGGGAAGAGTCGGAGGCCATCGGACGCGACGATCTCTGGTATTTCCTGGCCGAGATTGCTCTCCGGCGGCTCCTGAACCGGGTCAGCCAGCTCATTTACTCCAAGGACTCGATGGCATCCACCACCAGCTTGGAACCTGTGGTGGCCGAGCTCGACTTCCAGCTGACGCAGTGGTACGAGAGCTTGCCGATACCCCTGCAGTTCCCCTTCACCCGCACGGCCCTGCCGGATCCCGTGCAGACCGTGCTCAGGCTACGGTTCTTCGCGTGCCGCACCATAATCTACCGGCCCTACATCCTGGCCGTGCTGGACAACGAACAGGCCATTCTCGACCCGGCCGTTCGGGATAGTTGTCACAAGTGCTTGGAGGCATCCGTCAGACAGCTAGAGCATATAAGCGCACAGTATGTTATGTCTAGGTTCTGCTCCCCGTCCCCCCGTCCCCCTGGTCGGCTTGCTCCCAGCCGTCACTGTTATTCTTGCTCTTATCTTTTGGGCACTCAAACTAACCAGCCGTTCCCCACCCTCACAGCCACGCCGGACATATGCCGTACCTTTGGCAAGGCGCCTTGTCGATTGTGTCCCAGGCGCTCCTGGTCATGGGAGCGACCATGTCGCCGTCCCTGGGCAGCATCCTCCTGAACCTCTGCGGAAGCCGTGAGGCGATTGACCAAATCATCAATGACGTCGTCATGGAAATCGAGCGCTACGCTCTCCTGGCGCCCAGCTTGAGCTTGGCAGCCGAGATCATCAAGGAAGCCGAGGTGAGACGGCGGGCGTTTCTAAGCGGGTGATTATCAAAGACGACGAAACCGTCCCCGGAACCACCCGGTTTGAGCGACTTGCATACCCGCAGCCAGCCTTTCATCTCTCCGGCGCAGAATCACCATCTTCCTGCATCACATCACATCACGTCAAGAGATATCGGAAATGATGCATCTGCATCATGACGGGGAATGTGGGGAGCTGCATTTCCCAGATTCTTGGACCACGTTGCTGTGGCGGCTCCGGGGCTGTGGACGAAGCCTTGCCAGTCGATGGCGGACAGTGTATACTGTCTTCAATTTCTCCGAGTCCGGCATATCCATCCGGGCCTCTTTTTTTTCTCTTTTCCTTCGCTTTCTGCGCATAAGGAAAGGAAGGGGTGGGACTTGAAGGGGCTCGCCCTCGCGCCTCCAAGACACTACACTACGGATTCGCCGCCCACTCCGGCTGCGACGGTGCAGAGCCCACTGCTGATTTATGCCGCACATCTATGTCCGGCCACCGCCACCACCAACGACAAATCCGGATCCAGAGAGGAAGCGATATGCGAAAAGTCCCCTGGAACAAAGAAACAGGCCACGACGACAATTTACGGGAGCGGCCCGATCCCATTTTTCCGACATGCGGTTTAGCGGCGATCGACCGGAGAAAAGAAAAGGAAGAAAAAAAGACTACAAGGTTGTCCACCCCATCGTGGAGATGACTGAAGGGCTGAGTAGTGCGGTTGCACTGCATATTCGAATGGAAGCTGGGACAGGGTTCAAGTGGCGGCATTCGGGCCGATGCTCCGCATTCACCACCCACTGAACGAAAAACTCTCTGCGGCCCCTCGCGAGAAAAGAAAAATACGCCCGAAGAGGGAAAGATGAGGGGGGGTTACAGTTTGGTGGAAGGAAGAGAATTTCCCTGATTTCATCGCCGTCGTCTCAACGAGGAGGGCGATTCGGGCCAAAGGGGACATTTCGCCCTTGTCCTTTTTTTTGTTATTTTTTTTCCCCTTCGAGACAAGTACCGGGACAGCAAGATGCGTTCCCACCTCGCGTTTTGCACATATACCCAGTTGGCAAAGAGCAGCAATCAGCGCCTGATTTATTTTTATTTTTATTTTTTATTTTTTATTTTTTTTTTTCCTCGCGATGTATGAGTACATAGGATGGGCTGTACGAAGGGAGCGGTTTGGATGGCTGGGGTGGTACCGGATGGGATGGGAATGGACGCGGTTACCGCTCCTTGCACTCCTAATGACAAACTTGATGACCCGGGTGTTTTTGAGAGAGAAAAGGTCTTGGCCATTTTTCCATTTTATTTCATTTTTACACTGTTTTCACCTTTGCCTTTTTGCTTTTCCTATATATTCTGCTTCGAAAAGGGGACCACAGTTGGGTATGTGTACCTTTAATTTCATACGTATATCTGGGGGGAAGTGGACTTTGTTGGTGATTGGCGAAGCGGTGATGGGCGGCAGGCTCTGGTCACGTCGCGGTCTTCAGGAAAGACTGGACGGGAAGGGCATTGTGGTAATAGGGTTAGCATTATGAGAACTGTTTTACACTTTCAACTTGAGATTGATTTGCGATGGGGATCATGCAATGTGTTTGTGTTTAATGATGTGAGCCTTGGTTGAAGCGAGTGAATGTCCATAATACGAGTACTCCCATAATACCAGCAAATATGCATCCCAGGCCTCCAGTGAGAAAGCCAGGCGTGTTCTGGTCGTGACTCTGCAAGGCAGCGGTCCTTAACAAGCGAAGCCGTAGCATGGAGCGGCCCGATCTCGTTACCGTAACTTGGGTGCTTGGTCCGGATCATCGTGAATGTAAATGTCAATGAGAAGCGAGTGGAGGTGAGAATACGGGGGACCGCGGTTCCGGGGGATATGCGAGACGTGTGAAGGGCAGCGGACGGCTTAGAGTCCGTCTCCTAATTACTCCGTATTACATGTAGGAGGAGTGATACTTATAATACAACGTACTTTCGTACCGTAAAGGACGGCATGTCGTTTACTCGGACATGGGTCGGGAACCGTCTTGGCTAGCCCAGATACGGGACTCTCGGAGTCTGCTTTTTCGCCTGTCACCAAGTTTTCGTATATTGGTCTGCCTGTTTAGGTAGGTGTCGTCGGCACTTGATGGGGGACGTTTTGATGAAACGGTGGGATGGCTAGATGAGGGAAAGGAGGGGCAAGCGAGGACGGTACGAAGTACGTTGTAAGGATGGAGGAGAAAGAGGACTGGAGACCAAGGGATCCCGCCCGCTGTGGTATCGGTTTCAAGCCCATATGTATGTAATCAAGCCAAAGCCGAACCGAGATGGGCCGTTTTTGGCTCTTGGCTCGGGAAGATGGGTACGGTGGATTGTGTGGACTGGGAGGAGGACCTGGGTCGGCTTGAACTCGGGGAGATCTGCGGTCATGGTGGTTTCCGGTGCATTTGATTACGAAGTACCTAGTTAAAAGGGACGAAGAGGGGCTGAATTTATGCTTTTTTGGTGTGCCAACCCGTTCAGGGACCGTCGTCGTTCATTTGCCTGTTCCTGGTTGTGTGCCCTGTTGTTGGGGTGGTATAAAGACGGGTCGGGTCTAGGGATAGTACACTATATATAAGACGAGACGAGGAATCCGGAGTATTAGCTGATGATGTACGACGTAGGTACAGTTATATGCTTCTAGGGAAGTCTCCCATCGTATCGCTGTACAGATGGAATGATTCCCCGGTATATACACTTTCGCGGTCTTGTACGTTGTACATCATGACGCCGATATGGTGATTTGTCCTAGGGCCACCGCAACAGTAAGTACGGAGTACACACGTGCTACATCGCACCCCACGCGAGCTCCCCCGCGCCGTACGATCACCGAGGTTGTAGATGGGTTCTGTATTACTGTACTTGGTACGAATAGAATGCCAGAGTGCTCTTTCAACCCCTCTCATGAGGTATTTGCTTCGCCCGACCGCCCTACAAACCTCTCCCACTCTCTCTCCCACTCCCCTCCCACTTCCCCAGCTTCTCCCCCCGCCGATGTCGTCCTGTCATCCCGCGCAGTTGTGGCCAAGGACGAATTCTCAGCCCTGACTGAGTAGAGGGCAAAACCTCCGTCACCCGCGCACCAGTTACTATCGCATGATGTACGAAGTACCAGCAGATGAACACATCCACTCGTTTCTGTGGGCGTGACTAGACTTTGATATGCACCTACTATACGAATGTACTACTGACCGTAGCAAGGAACGACTCTCGCTTCTTACTTCCATCGTCTCGCTAGCTGCTCAGAGGCCGTCATTGATTCATTACCTTTGCCTTTGGGGTTTCCATTATTCGCATCTTTGCATTAATTTTACTCCTTTTCTATTATTTCATATTGATTTATTCCTGCTCGCATGTACTCAGTACAACGTATGGGCTCCCTCCCCCGCCGGAACAGACGATAATCCGCTTGCTTGCTGCAGCTGCCTGTCTAAGAAACCAACGAAGCTCCTTCGTTCGCTTCCATCCGAGTTGCATCTCATCTTCCCCTCCCCTCCCGTAAGAGTCGTCACACAAAAGGAGTCGCCTAAGAAGGCAGACGACTGCCCCCACAACCTCCCTTGTTTCCCCGCGGACGACTGACCGCCGACCGATTGTACGGACCAATAACCTGGACGCACGCCCCTCTGGGATCTGCTGTTGGACAACTTGTGGCATCCGTGGACGCTTCCTGTCGATTGCCATCCATCCCAGCTTTCCGTCGACCTCCTTTCTCGCCCTGCCATTGATCATTTTGTTCATCCCGTGGTGTTGCCAACACAAAGCTTCGGCAGCTACCCGTCAGCTACCCAGCAGCCCGGTGTTGGTTGGCAGCTTGTGATCAGCAAACAGGACTGGTTACCGCCATTTCTCCCTCTATTTTGATAGTCATCCTGCTTCGCTCTTCCAATAAGGGTCTCTCCCTTAAACCACTACGACTACTACTACCACGGCGAGAGGGAGACGAGACAAGACGGGATAGAAAGTAGCTGTGGTCCCTGGACGTGGCTCCTTATCTCTCCGTACCCGCTACGACTGATGCCCAATTTCTGGCACTCTGTAGGTTGCATGGTTTACTGCCAGCACACTTGGCCCAGTTTTCCCCCTACGTGTGTTACTGACAAGACAGAATAACCCCAGGGCACACCGATCTAGCCTATCTCCGTGGTTGATTCTCCCTAGCTCATGCACCGTCCCCCTTGACGCCCAATCGCCTCCGACCTGCATGCATTGAATCCCTCCAGTCACGGCCTTCCAGCTGTTCGACGCTGGCCCTCCTGCGCGACCCCCGCCAATTTCCCCCCTTCTCTCTCTGACCCTCTAAGCCAATTCCCACCCGGCCAACAAGCCCAATGGCCTATATCGACGCGGATGAGCTCTCTGGTCGACATGGGAGACATGGACGACACGGGCGAAGGAGACACCCCTCCAGCGACTCCCCACCGACACCCCGACATAATTGGTTCGCCCGTGGTGAGTCCACCTTCGATTCGCCGCTGCCTTACCGGAATTCGACGAGGCATATACAACCCGACGACTGGTCCCCTTTCTCGTCACGCCCAAGTCGAACCTCTCGGTCCGACAGCGCACATGCGCCAGTCTCTAGAATGCCACTTCTGACGAGGTCATCCACGGCTGCGCACAGGAGAGCAAGGGACTCGTACGGTTACCCCGCTCGCGACGACCACGACCACGAACACTCGCCCTCGCCCTCACCCTCGCCCTCACCCTCACCCGCCAGCTGGAGGAGTTCCCGCCGAAACCTCAGTCCACCGTCTCCCGCCCGCCGTCACTGGCGCTCGACCCCTGAATCGAGGCCCTCGTCTCTCACCTCGTTTCCCGACGAGTCGGATAAGGACTCGGACGACACCGTCTCTACGCGGCATGTCAGAAGACCTACCCGGCGCCAGCAGAGACCCCAACCGAGGCCCCGGCAGACGCCCCAGCCGAGGCCTAAACCGTCCTACCGGCGTCCGCAGCTCGTCGTCGAGGAAGACGACCCCGACTCCGACTCGGACGATGATTTCGACGATTCCGACGACGACGATGCAGGTATAACTGCCGCCATGGCAGCCGCAGCCGCAGCGGCAGAAGAAAGACAAAGGCGCCGACTCCGACGCAGAGACTCTATAATATGCGAGATTGAGCATGCCGATGAAGATGACGACGACGACGACGACGACGACGACGACGATGATGAGTATGATGCGTTTCGGCCGCGTCGTCGCCTACTCCACCATCGCAGGTCAACCCCCACCACCCCTCACCGATCTCCGGTTCGCCGTCAAATCGCACCGGACATGTCACGGCCGTCGTCACGAAAATCGTCGGACAATCTTCGTGCCATCGGCTCTGCACGCCGAGAGAATCACCGGCATAGTCAAAGCGCACTCGAGCGTTCAAGGACGCCTCACCGCTCCCGACAAAGGTTCGTTTGTGAAAAGGAAGAGAAGAAGAAGGAGAAGGAGAAGGAGAAGGAGGAGAAGAAGAAGAAGAAAGAAGAAAAGAGAAAAGACGAAAAGAAACAGAAAGATAAAGGAAAACAAAAGAAAAAGAAGGAAGAAAAGAAAAAAGACAAAAAGTACCTAACACGTTCCTACAGTAGTCTACCTCCCCGGGTCCGGCCGGCTCCCGTCGTCTTTGTCCCATCCGGGCCTCCGTCGATATACCCATCGTTTACGTCCGAGTCGCAGATTACGTCGCCAAGCGCATCGTCAGCCAGGCGCTCGTCGGCACGCGGCAGCAACTTCTTTGGTGCGAACAGTCAGTCCCAGGCCATGGAGTCCACCACGAAAAAGTCGCAATGCCTGATATGCATGGACGATGTCCCCTCGGCCAAGACGGCCAAGCTCAAGTGCGGGCATCGGATGTGCAAGCCGTGCCTCAAGACGAGCTTCAAACTGTCGGTCAAGGACCCTCAACAGATGCCCCCCAAGTGCTGTTCCCGGCACATCCCGCTCAAGCACGTCGAGGATCTCTTCTCCAACGATTTCAAGCGTACGTGGAACAAGAGGTTTGCCGAGCTCTCGACGCGGAACCGGGTGTACTGCCCGTCGAAGCGGTGCGGCGAGTGGATCAAGCCCCAAGACATCCACCGCGAGGCCGGCGGGCGCAGGTTCGGTAAGTGCGGGCGGTGCAAGACCAAGGTGTGCTGCACGTGCAACGGCAGGTGGCACGCCTCGCGGGAGTGCCCTGGAGACGAGGAGACGAATAGATTCTTAGAGCAAGCCAAAGAGGCTGGCTGGCAGCGATGCCATAAGTGCAAGGCCATGGTAGAGTTGAAGGAGGGTTGTTACCACATGACCTGGTACGTGTGTCCCACGCTGCGCAAGCGAGTGGAGTCCGAGTTGACGTCCGAGTTTGCGTCCCCGTCCCATTGTGCGTATCTCTAACTTGAAACTGTTAGTCTCTGCGGGGCGCAGTTTTGTATGATTTGCGGGATGAAGTGGAAGACGTGCGACTGCCCGTTGTTCAACCACGACGACCTGCCGGACGAAAACCCTTTCGAGCCCATGCAGATGCCCATGCGACTGGACCGGGATAGGCTGGACAGGCTCAACACGCAGGTGCATCCTCGGGTCGTACATCGGGCTCAGCACGACTTTGGCAGTATCACGCCCAATGCGGTGCGACGACGTCCTACAGATTACGAGGAGGAGATACGTTTGCATAGACGGCAGGAGCGACGAGACAGGCATCCTATGGCGCGGCGGATGCATAGTGAGGAGGACGATGATGATGACGATGATGATGATGACGACGACGACGATGACAGCCATGATGATGACGATAGCGACGACAGCGACTTTGACGACGACGATGACGACTTTTATGACGATGGTTATTACCGTAGTGGTATGGGACGTACGGCGGGTAGGGGAAAAATGGGGAAGATGGGAAAGATGGGCCGAATGGCTTCAGCTCCAGGACCTGCTCCGAAGGAGGACTATCGGCGGGGCGCACCGAAGAGCATGCATGTGCCGTCGCCTCCACCCCGACCTCACCCGCCTACGGCACCGTCGGCTGGTGCGGCCACGGCGTTTGAGCGACCCAACACCGGGGGCGACTACCTGTCGGACGTCAACCGAGCAAGGGGTAAAAGGCACGACCCGATCGAACGGCGGTTGGCTGACCGGCTCTCGGAATTCCGCGCGGGTCCCGGCGGCCGGGGGAACATGGGGATGATGGGCCACGGCGGACCGGCGCCCATGGTACCACCCCAGGGCGCGGGGCCCGGGCCAAGTTCGGTGCCGATGGGGGCGGCGGGGGGTTGGATGGGACCGCCGTCGATGATGGACGAGGGGCCCATGTACGGTGGCGCGGCTGGTCCGATGGGCGGGATGAGGCACGGGCCTGCGTCGCTGCACGGCGCGCCCACCGTGGTCCCTGGGATGCATGTGCCCGGGATGATGATGCCCGGGATGCCGCCGGGGATGGGGCCCGGGATGATGGGCGGCGGCGGTGGCGGCATGGCGGGGTTCGGCGGGATGGAACCCAGCAGGGCGCCCAGCATGATCTCCACCAGCCTGGGGCCGCACGAGTACCATCATGACTACCGCGACTTTCAGGATTACTACGAGCAGCAGGATTACCTGCGCGAGACGGCGTCGCACGGGACGCCGCGGCGGCGGAGGCGGCACAGCGAGCCCAAGTCGTCGACGCTGGCGGGGCTGACGGGGCCGGGGCGGGGGATGAACCGGGTGTTTGAGTGGAGGAACCATGTGCCGCCGGGGGTTCCGGAGGTGGACGAGCTGCGGGCGCTTTGAGATGATGGGTGACGGAGTTGTCTTTTTTTTTTTTTTTTTTTTTTTTTTCCCTCGTTTTGGGTCGTTCATTTTCCTATATTTCATTTATTATTTGTTTATTTCATTTTATTATTTATTTCGTTATTTTCCTGCTTTCATTCTTATACGTTCGTTTCACCGCTTCTCATGAATCTAGATACTTTTCTCATATAAGTGTGAGGTTGGAGAAACAGGGCGCCAAGGGCCACTCGTTATTTCTGTACCATAACAATAACCGACAGTAGATTATCACAGAGTCCTTTGGGAGTTGGTTGCGGTCAGTTATCCATCGTGGTCGGTATGCACTTCCGTAGTGTCCGTACGCTCTAATACACCTCCGCAGTCTTGTCCTCCGTATTCGCCCGGTCTGAGTGAAGAGGGTCACGAGACCGTGGGAATGAAATGTTACGGGGCACTAATCTAGTGGAGATTCGTTTGCGTCATGGGGTGTATTGGTACGTACCTACGAAGTACAACGTACCTACATGTACTTCGAGCTCCAACAGCCTCGTCATTTATGCTTATTATTTGCCAAACCCAAACCCACGAGGCTGCTGCCCGAAAACTAACCCAGGGATAGAAGAATAATCTGTGTCCCGTCACCTCTGCCTACACTTCGCCGCCTCCTTCGCTTACTCAAGGCCCGTCATATGGCCATTGCGTTCCCTGTGCCCGACGCTTCCGAAAGACCCGCGATGCGCAATATACGACAGATGACCTCGTCTCTCGTTGACCGTTCCCATCAACAGTACGAACACGGCCGTCTTGATTCACCGTCGTCGTAAGGTCGTGTCTGGGGTTCCATCTACCTGCCTAGCCTCCCCTCTGATCCGACCTCGTCCGGCTTTCGTCCTCCGTCCTCCGTCCTCCGTCCTCCGTCCTCCGTCCTCCGTCCTCCGACCACCCTCCGACTCTCGACTCGACCGACCACTCCTCCCGCCATGCTTCTCCTCCACCAGATAGGCACCGTCAAGATTGGCGAGGTGGTCCGGTACACCGTCACCTACACGCCATCGCAGGACCGCATCCTCCCCTCGCCCGAGAAACTCCACCTCCGAATCCGCAACTCCTCGGCCATCGCCCTGCGCGCCGCCTTTGTCCACGGACCCTACAACCTCTGCGTCGCCGCCTACCCGGCCACCTACAACCCCAACGCCAAGTTCACGTCGGCCCGCCGCTATGGGGTCCCCGAATTCGAGCCCATGGTCAAGGCTGGCGGCTCTTGGCAGTGCGAGCTCTTGGTGCCTGAACATATCCGCCAGTCCGCCGGCGTGGGCATTGGACCCCATGGCGCGTCTTTTGGTGCCTCCACCCCTACCACCACGGCCACCACGGCCACCACGGCCACCACTGCATCTCCTTCCACTCCGGGTGATCGAAAAGAGGATCACGCCGTGTCTTGGATCATAGAAGTCTCCTCCCAAGTCATCTTCTCCGCCTCCGCCACCGTCGGCTACGAGATTGTCCTTGCACGGGACGAAAAGTCCCTGAATCTGAGCTCTTCTCTGCCCGTCATCGGTGGCCAGGCCCAGGTTCCCCAGCCGGGCAAGGTCAGCGACCACCAACAGAACCAACAGCACCCGCAACACCAGACACACCCCGCGTCTCCTCGTCACCACCACCGGTCAAAGGGCGTCTTCTCCCGCGCCATCCGTGTCAAGGTCGAGGACACGGCGGCTCTTTGGAATACCCCGAGGTTGCCGGGATGGGAATTCGGAGAGGCGCACGCGGGCGGTGGCAAGGGGAGAAAGACTGCCGGGCACTCCGACCGGGGGGCGCGGTCGGAGAACAAGACTAAGAAAAAGAAGAAGGTCCACTTGGTCGTCCTCACCCACGGCTTGCACAGCAACCTGGGAGCCGATTTGCTTTACCTCAAGGAAAGCATCGATGCTACAGTACGCCAGGCAAAGATTGACGCCAAGGCGAGGCGTGCCAGAGAAAGGGCCAACAAGGCTGCTGCTGCAGCTGCTGCAGATGCAGATGCCAACGCGGACGAACAACAACAAGAATACGACACAGAGGAAGACGACGAGGATGAACACGAAGAAGTCATCGTCCGTGGATTCTCAGGCAACGCGACTCGGACCGAGAGAGGGATCAAGTTCCTGGGCAAACGACTCGCTCGCTATGTCCTATCCACCTGCTATCCCGACCAACCCCATCTCCCTTCTTCCAAGGGTGTCAACGAAGCCGCCGCCGCTGCTGCTGCTGCTGCCGCCACGGCCACGACGCCCGGCCCCTCTTGTCCCACTGCTGTCAACGCCAAGACGGACGGGAGCAAGGGCAACTCCCATCCGGTGCATAGGCAGGCCACGGTCCGCCACAACGGAGATGCCCATCTCGAGCCCCATCGCCCGTACCAGATCACCAGCATCAGCTTCATCGGCCACTCCCTCGGCGGCCTGGTCCAGACCTACGCCGTCGCCTACATCCAGAAACACTCGCCCACCTTCTTCGACCTGATCAAGCCCATCAACTTCATCGCCCTCGCCACGCCTTTCCTCGGCCTGAGCAACGAGAACCCCCTCTACATCAAGTTCGCCCTCGACTTCGGCCTCGTCGGCCGCACAGGCCAGGACCTGGGCCTGACCTGGCGCGCGCCCACCATCGCCAGGAGCGGATGGGGCGCCCTCGTCAGCAACCTCAGCGAGACGGCCCACAAGAAGGTCATGGGCGAGAGCCGCCCCGAGTCGAAGCCCCTGCTGCGCATCCTGCCCACGGGGCCCGCCCACACCGCCCTGAAGAAGTTCCGCGACCGCACCGTCTACTCCAACGTCGTCAACGACGGCATCGTGCCCCTCCGCACCAGCTGCCTGCTCTTCCTCGACTGGCAGGGCCTCGGCCGCGTCGAGAAGGCCCGGAGGGACGCCGGCCTGGTCGAGACCCTGGTCGGCGTCGGCTGGGCGGAGCTGACCGGTGCCAACGTCACCGCCGCGAAGCGCGACGCCCGGAAGTTGCAGCAGCTGCCCACCGACGACGAGGGAGAGGGGGAGGACGATGACAAGTCTAGCAACTTGGCCGGAATGACCATCCCCACCGCTCCGGAGAACGCCTCCGAGGTCCCGCAGCCGTCACAGAACGCCATCGTCGAGGATGACAGGGCCAGCATCCGATCCATCCCTACTACCTTTACCACCGCCGCCGTTGCTGCTGTTGCTGCTGCTGCCTCTGGTCCCGCCAGTACCTGCGAAACAAACAACTCAGGGCCGTTTTCCGGCTTCCTCTCCTTCTTCAGGGGAAACGGAATCGGTAATGGCAATGGAAACGGCAACGGCAATGGCAATGCCCACGGAAACGGCTCGACTACCCCACCGACACCGTCCCAATCTACCAAGCAGAATAAGATCCTGCGGAGGAGCCAGACGATCAAGTTGGACGACGACAACTCGACGACGACCTCGGGCGGTTCCAAAGTGACCACGGGGCAGGAATACGACCAGGACACGGAGAACCTGAACGCACCGCCGCGCACCACCGTTTTCGAGTCGGCCCACGACCTAATCAACCCGACGCTCCCCTCCAACGAATTCGTCCTCGATCCCTCCAAACGGCCAAGGACCATCTTCCACGACAGGGTCTACCACCCGTCCGACATTCCACCTCCTCCCATGAAAGCCAAGTCGTCTTCCTCCGGGAGCTTCGTCGTCCGTAGGAGGACCACGGGGCTATCCATCTCTAGCACCGACACCAAGGACCACGCCCCGGGCGCCTCGTCGTCTTCCTCGTCCACTGCCACTGCCGCCGCGGCCTCGTCTTCCTCGCCTCGCATGGGCCAGAAGATGCAGCGCCAAGATTCCATGCCTTCCACCACCACCAAGGACTCCGACGACGCCGCCCAGGCGAACCCCGACAACAACCACCCCCCGGCCCAGGAGGTTGACGGGTCGCAGATGCGCGTCGAGGAGAAGATTGCCCGCGCCTACCACCGCGACATGTCCTGGCGCAAGGTCCTCGTCAAGCTGGAGCCCGACGCCCACAACAACATCATCGTGCGTCGCATGTTCGCCAACGCCTTTGGCTGGCCCGTCGTCAAGCACCTCGTCGACGCCCACTTTAGCGACGCCGCCAACGCCCGGACCCGCGTCGACGACATGGAGGGCAAAGAACGCGCCCTCGACATTGGCCAGCCGCCGACCTTGGACGGGAGCGAGCTGAAACGCGACAGTGGAAACAATGGCGGCAGTGGCCCGGGTTCCCAGGGTGCGGTTTCGCGTGCCGAGACGGTCACGCAGCAGACGGCGCGCCATGAGGCCGAGAAGGCGGACGTGGATGGCGTGAACGACGTTGCGCAGGGCGAGAGGCAGATGAGGTCCGGCAACCTGGCGCGCGAAGCCGAGGATAGGGTCTCGGAGTTGCCGAATATGCCTAGGAGCGAATCATACCTACAGTCCTCGGGAGGCGCCAACGGCAACGACAGCAACGCCTGCGAGTCTGCAGCTACCTCCTCCCACCCACGACCTCAGCAGCATTTCGTCCCGCCGCCCGTGACAAGGGTGGATTCCATGACGTGGAGCGAAGGCGACTGGGTCGACTCGGACGAGAGCGACACGGAAACCGACGACCACGGCAGCCGCCGCCGCATGCCGCCGGGCAGCACATCACAACCCGGGACGCCGGACATGTCGAGGACGACATCCGCGAAGGCGAAGACGGCATCCCCGGCCAAGGCACCGCCGGGACAGGGAGAGAGCCAGCAAGCGGGGCCGGGTCTTCCCAGCCCGCTGCTCGGCGTCGGGTCGGGGTGGAACTGGGCAGAGAAGATTGTCGGCCGCAGCGCCCGGTCCTCTTCTCCTGTTCCTACTTCGTCGCCTCATCCTCCGCAGCAGGAACAGGAGCAGAAACAGGAGAAGAAACAGGAGAAGAAACAGGAGAAGAAACAGGAGAAGAAACAGGAGAAGAAACAGGAGAAGAAACAGGAGAAGAAACAGGAACAGGAACAGGAACAGCGACAAAGTGCGCCGCCTAGTCAGGCCCTTGGCGTGGGGATCCGCGCGGGGACAAAGTCGCCTCCTGCTCCGCCCAAGCTGGACGTGGCACCGGTCTCGTCTTCTGCGGACAGCGGCGGCGGCGTTGAAGGGGAGAAGAAGGCGCCGTGAAGGCAAGGGAAACCCATTCCTCCTGATTTTTCTTTTTCTTTTGCTTTTCTCATGGGAGATGGATAATCTCATTGTCCTCTCCCACCACACAATGACTATATATATTATCTGCATCTGTTGGGAAACGTGGTTCAAAAACCACCTCGACAAGAAACAACGTCACGAAACTTCAGTCCTTACAGGCAAAGGCGTTACTGATTGTAAAATACAAAGATGGAAGATAGACGACAAGTTTGGAGCGAAATGATAGATGTTTCTTTCTTCACAGCACTTACAATACAATACATCCGAGTACGAATATACGAATACGTACTTCATTCGGAGAGCACGTGCCATCCACTGTACTCCGTATGAATTCATGAACCCAACACGGTGCAAGTACATCGAGATACGGACGAAGTAGCGGTTTCAAGTGCCTCTCTATTATTCCATACGGTTATGTGCAAATGGCGAGCAAATACACAATAATTTGGCAGACATTCCCCCTTTATTTTGAAGAACCCCGAAACTCCTCGAACCAAAGGTCCTTCTCGACTTGCCAATCGGCGGGAAACATGTGAGGCCAGCAGGTTACTCCGAAGGCCCGAGAGCCCGGTCGGTTCTTCAACTATTGTCTTCGTATTGTACACTTCAAGCTGCCTTGGTCGTGTTCAACGGGGGGAAAGTCATGCCACACCCTTTTCGTTCTTTTTTCGAGAAAGCCTCTTTCTTCTGACCCCTTCCTCTGACTTCCTCATGACACCACCCCGCAGTCCACTGCCACGCCTCTCCTCGATCAAATTAGGCCGACGGATAAAGCAAACAATTCGATGCCCAAGATTGACCCTCCAAACCATGTGAATGCTGGGCCGAGGGCGACGTGGATCTGACCCTCAGACCAGAATCGACCGAAACAATAAGAGTGCCAATGCCAAATACATGGTAAAGAAAAAGAAAATCCGTGTAGACGGTCTCTAAATGTCATCGGAATAGATCGTCAGGAAAGATGGATGCATTGTCGCGCATTTGGCTCTTCCACATGATACATATCCATCCGACGGGTATCGAAAATCATAAAAAAAATAAAATCGCTGGTGAGCGGATCATAGAAGTGGAAAAAGTGGAAAAAGAAAAGGAGAAAATAAAGAAATAAATGAGAAACAGAAAATACGTTCGAATCCAGAAAGGAAAAAGAAATGACGCCTGATTCGTCAAATCAGTTCCATCCCAGCGAGTTCTCTGCAGCCACCGGCGCTGAAATATATGCTGTCCGTCCCGAGTTGCCGCCGCCGCTGCCCCCGCTACCTTGGCTGTCGCGCTGGCCGCCCGACACGCCTCCGTACCCGGAGAAGTCGCGGCTCATGAGCGCCCCACCCATCAAAGCAGGGCTGCCCGTGCCGGTGTAGCGCATGTCGGAAGAGTCGGCGAGCGAGCTGGACCGGCGGTGCGCCTGCTTCTTGCGCTTGTAGCGGCGAGCAATGAGGAACATGGCCGCGCCATAGGCAGCGGCCACACCAACAGCACCGATGCCAATCGCAGCGGCTGTGCCCCGTTGCATCGGCGACGCCTCCGACTCGTCGGCCTCCAGGTCGTTGGGGTCGGCCTTGTTGTCCGACGACGACGATTCATCCCCAGGAGGGTTGAGGTCCGCCTCGTTACCGGGAATGATGTCAATGGCCGGGTTGATGTTCTGCGTGAGGTTGTACACGAGCTCGACTGGGTGGTTGTAAAGGCGCGAGTTGGGAATCTGGACATCCATGCGGAGCTGGTCGATCATGCTCTCGGGGTAGTAGAACCTCGCCAGAGTCGTGACGTAACCGAGCGACTGCATCGTGTCGTACGGCACGAGCCGGATCATCTTGACGTTGCTGCGGTCAATCTCGGCGCCATCGGCGAGGGCGATGGGCAGGTACGTGAAGATTTGCGCCGCCGCCATGGGGTTGTTGCTGACAAACTCGTAGTTCTCGGCGTACAGGAAACCAACTTGGAGAATCACCGTGCCCTCCGGCTGCGTAACGTCCGAAGACTCGTCGGGGCCGATGACGCTGGGAAGACCAGACGGCATCGCAGCTGTCGTGGTGGGGGCGCTTCCACCCTCCGAATGAGACACCGTCGGAGTCGAGTGCTGCACGATGATGGTCGTGGGCAGCCACGTCTGCGTGGTGGGAAGAGTCGGCTTAGGGGGTTCGCTGGACACGGGCGCCACCGAGGCAGGATCCGAGGCGGTGGGGACGGCCGTCGGCGGCACCGACGACTCAACCGAGTCGCTCGATTCAGTGGGAACGACCGACGAACTTCCCGGCAGATCGGATGGCCAAGAAGAGGGCGTGTAAGATGGTTCTGGCAAGGAGACCGTCTCGTTTGCATCAATAATCGAGCTCGTGGGGATGGGAATATCCGACGAGGGCACCGCAGAACCGATGTCGGTCGTGCTGTTGGCGGGTACCGATGGCTCCGCGGGAGGCAGCGAGGAAGGCTCCGGGAGGATGGACGAGCTTACTGGCGGCTCAACAACAGGCTCGCTGGAAGGCACAGGCTCGCTAGAATTGGAAATGGGAGGCTCGATGATCGACGGAAGGCTCGAGCTCGGAATGGGCGGTACGGTAATCATCGGAGGCTCCTCCGAGGTCGTGTTGGACGGGATGGGGATCGACGAAGGGATCGACGAAGGGAGACCAATGTCGGTGCTGCTGGGGATTGGGATTTCCGGCTCGGTGACGTTGCTGGGGACCGGAGCAATGATATCCGAGACCCATGACCGGATAGGGTCAAGAGGGTTGGTGGCCGACTCCTCAGGTACGGCCGAGCTGGTCATCGCCGACGTCGGGACGGCAGACTCTGACACTTCGGCCGTCGACGTGACCTCCTCGGTCAGAGACTCTGAGACGCTGGGAGAGCTGCTGGCCTCGGAGCTAGCTTCCGAGGGAGCCTCGGAAGTAACTTCAGAAGTGACTTTAGAGGCAACTTCAGAGCTAGCTTCAGAACTAGGCTCAGAACTAGGCTCAGAACTAACATCGGAGCTCGGGGTAACGACACCGGTGGGAGCAATCACAATGGGCGAAGAGCTGGAGGTGGCCGTCGTCGTCTCCGTAGACACGGCCTCACTGGTCTCCTCATCGGAAGACGACGAAGGGCTGGCGGGGGGGGACAGGTCGCTGGGGAAAAGCCCCGAGGGAATCAGGTTGGTTGGGAAGGTGAAGCCGTCTCGGGTGGTGGTGGGAGCACTGGACGCGTCCTCCTCGCCCGAGACGCCGGGCACCGAAGACACTTCGGATGACGTCTCGCCGTCCTCGGAAGACGATGCTGGAGTGGGCGTGGGTGGCGTCGGCGGCACCATAATTGTGCTCGAGATGATAATGGTCGTCACACGAACACCGCCGGTAGGAGCATCCGAATTGGCTTCGGACGAGGAGCCCGAGGCGCTTGAGCTTCCCAGCTGCTCTTCGGAGCTCGAGGATTGCCGGAGACTGGTGATAAAGTTGGGCGTGCTCGTCGTGGAAGAAGTGCTCTCCTGGGGGATGGTCTCCGGGCTCGTCGAGGAGGAGTTTGTGAATTGCCGCCTGACGTGACGAGGGAAATAGATTCGGCGATGGCCTTCCTCGGCCGAGGCCGTCGCGGCCAGGGCCAGGGCAGAGCCCAGAATCAACGACTTCAACTGCATATTACGCGTTGCTGGCAGTATGCGATTGGGTGCGATGAGAATATTGGAACGATCGTCTGTGGTTTGGTATGGTTATGTCTTCCCAACCGGTCAGCCGCCGAAGCCACCACAAACTAGAAACCGCGGGGGGATTGGATGCACCCACATGTCAGGATGAGTTGGAATGAACGAATGTACTTGACATCAACGTCAACGAGTGTGGTCTAGGCATTTCGAGGTTAGCGGAATAGATCCAAGGCAGCTACTGGGCGTGGTTGCGGCATCAAGAGACAATGGCGATAGGCTTGCGAGGTCAAAGAAGGCAGCAGCTGGAAACTGATCCAAAGGCAAAGGGACAGTCAGGCAACAACGACACCGACAACCGCCGTTATCTCATCTAGGCGGGAGAATGATGGCGCCTATGACAGGCCCATTCGAGACGACGGATTTCTCCCCGCTTCGCTTCCTGCTTCATGACATTCCTCGACGCGCCGCCTCGTACCCCTGCGTGCCTGCGTGCGCGTGGCCGAATCGGTGCCGCGAAAACGAAAAAAACGACTCACTTCTTGATATGCTGGGAACCCAGGATATCCAGTCTTGTTTCAAACAAATAAAAGAGCGACTCGACGAAAATTCGTCAACAGGTTAAGGATGCTTGTATCTTTTCGACTCGACCAAACGTCTGCCACGATGGGTGCGAAGTGCTGGAAAAAAACAACGCTAGGACAACGGGAAACCGTCCTCGGGTGTTCAAGCAGTCATCTGGGGTGATTTGTCCTTGTCGTGTTAACCCGGTTTCGAGTCACCAAAGTGTTAAGAAACAATTGGTGAATTTTGAGGGCTGGGCGCTTGGTGCGAGGAATTGTGACGGCCGGTGGGAGAGAGGTCGTCGTGTGAAGGGGGTCGACGTCGTCGCCTTCGAAAATTCTTGTCTGAGGCGGACGAGGGAGACAAAAAAGATCGGTGACGAAAAGGAAAGCGAGCAAGATCCAAAACGAGAGACAAAGGGTGGGAAAGGTGGGAAAGGGGGGAGAAGGAACGAAGGGATGAGATTGATTGAAGGAATGGGAGTTACGACAGGGACAGGGGAACAGGGAAGGGGAAGAAGGAACAGACAGGGCAATTTGGGATGCGCAGCCCAAGAAAGGTGGTGTGGGGGAAAGGGGCGGGGAGAAAACGTCTCTCGGTAGAGGCACGAGCAGGGAAGGAAGGACCAACTCACTCTCCAAGAATACTCCTGTACCAAGTAGAATACCTACAAGTTACAACGTACATCTCTCATTGCCGACGCCAACTTCCAAATCGAGACATTACAAGGCAAGCCCTGGTCCGAGTGTACGTTGTAATTCAGGCACTTTGTAGCCCAAGATAAGGGGGGGATGATTGTGCCAACCTGCATAACAATGGACAACGCTATTCCTGTGCATCCCTATTATCATGGCCTTGGCATGCTTGCAGTTTACGTACTCAGTACCATCGCAATGCAGCATTCATTGCCTTCATTATGCTGTACCCTCTACTTGTGGGAGGTGTGGATCTGCGGGTAATAGCACAATATTAATACAAAGCCTGGCAGTGCAATGCCCGACTTGTGTCCCGAGTTAAGCTAGGGATAAAATGGAATAACAAAGGACGCAAAGGACGCCTCCAGTCATGCTTGCACTAGGTAGGTCGTCATGGGGCACGGTCCGAAGCTGTCTATTTTATCCTCATTTGGAGTTTCTATGCTTACAACCTACCGCCATGACGAACTATCGACCGCAACGACTGACGGATTACACCTCTCGGTCGTCTTGTCACCCAGTCTAAGCATATGTACATACTCTAAAACTATCTGCTTCGCTTCCCATTCATATTAACGGCCATTAGGCAGCTCTCACTATCATTACTCAGCTATTAGTGTCTTCATCTTCGTGCCACGACCTCAAGGCCCGAGCACTGCGTTGTTGCTGTGCTCCCTCTTGCCAAAGAACTTTCATTAAAACCGGCAAGTATTTCTGGGCGGTACTACCTACTCTGCAGTGGGCCCGTTGCTATCCGGCTTATGATATTCTCACTAAAGAGCACCGGTCTTCCGCCACCCCCTGCTCGGTCTTCCGGGTCTTCTCAAACCCTTTTAGGCTAGAATGATCCACTACATCCCCACAAGCCGAAATTAGCTGTACTTTCAAGGTATTTCGATGTACACAAGCATAAACAGAGCGAAACGCGTAAGGAAACAAGGAGGACCACCCATAATAGTATAGTATATGAGTACCACTATTTGCAGCCGCCCTGTCTGGTATTTGTAGCCCTCTCTATCCTATTTCGGAAGGTTACGCGAGCCCGCGCAGTAGTCTGCATACGCCACTATCTTAGCTACAGATGTCGCGTACCGGTACGTATATATTAGGATAAGACTTTCTTACCTAATCTTATCTCTGATGTCTGTAACTGTAAATTCACTACTTATAATAACCTTCTGTACATGAACCTCTAGGCGATACGAATATATCACGTCTACCTAGAGGTAGAAGAGAGTAGTAGAAAAGGGTGGTGGAAAAGGGTGGTGGAAAAGGGTGGAAAAGAGTGGTGGAAAAGAGGGCGGAAAAGATTTTCTCGTACGAAGTAAGGTCACGTAATCAGTCACGTGACTAGTCACGTGAGACAGACCTAATGATACACACACCTTAACATGACATAATACAGTGTACAGGTGGTTACGTGACTAATTACGTGACTGATTACGTGACTAATTACGTGACCTTATAAGAAAATTTTTTCCGCCCTCTTTTCCACTACTCTTTTCCACCCTTTTCCACCACCCTTTTCCACCACCCTTTTCCACTACCCTTTTCCACCACCCTTTTCCACCACCCTTTTCCACCACCCTTTTCCACCACCCTTTTCCACCACCCTTTTCCACCACCCTTTTCCACCACCCTTTTCCACCACCCTTTTCCACCACCCTTTTCCACCACCCTTTTCCACCACCCTTTTCTACTACTCTTCCACCCTCTTTTTAGCCCTCGGACAGGTAAAGAATATCGGGTATTCTAAGATACTTAAAGATAATAAAAAATAATCGAAAAATAGCAGTGATTTTACAGTACAGAGCATTCGAGATAAGTCACAGTGAATAGCGACAGTCTCAACACCATGAAAATTTTGTCGTGATCCGGGGTACGTACCGGTACGCGATATCTGTAGCCAAGATAGTGGCGTATGCAGACTACTGCGCGGGCTCGCGTAACCTTCCGAAATAGGATAGAGAGGGCTACAAATACCAGACAGGGCGGCTGTAAATAGTGGTACTCATAGTATATAGAGGAGAGTGTGTTCTTTTTATTTCTTTATATTCGTACGAAGTAAGAAATGGGTTATAAGAAATATACGAGTCACGTGACTATATAACTAAGATAGTCACGTGACTAGTAAATTATATAATCACTATACTAAACGCGTATTACGAAAATATTAGATCACGTAATAGTCACGTGATATATCACGTGATATGATATTACGTGATACACATTAAATTGTGGGTCTACTGCAAATTTTTTATCCCTCCTCCTCCTCCTCCTCCTCCTCCTCCACCATCACCTTCACCTTCACCTTTACCTTCACCTTTAAACGCGTTACTCTATACGCAGCAGCAGCTCTTACGGCAGCAGCAGCTCTTACGGCAGTAGGTAGCTACGCTAGCCGTAGCAGCTGCCGCGCGTATACAACGAACATAATAATATTATGCTTTCGTGCTTTGGGCATGGTGTTTTGGCGTGTTCTTCCTCGTACTCTTTCCTTTATGGATGTTTGTGTACTTCGAAATACCTCCAAAATACACCTAATTTCGGGTTATGCAGGGTAGTGGATCATTCTAGCCTGAAAGGGTTTGAGAAGACCCGGAAGACCGAGCAGGGGGTGGCGGAAGACCGGTACTCCTCACTAAAGTGCGGGAGTACCTGATCCTCTCCCAGAGAGGTTACTGTTTGGATCATATGGGTCCAAGAGACCTGACTGCGCCCCCCCTGAGGTCGTTGCAACCCCTGCTGGGCCGTTCCACGCCAGGGGATTGAGCAAGAGTGGGTCTTCCCGGCAGGGGAACGTGAAGCAACATGCATTCTTATTGGATGAGTATCAAGCCCTCGCCGGCGCCGTCCTGGACCGGTTTGGCTCAAGTACATCCGATGTACACGTACCACGTAATCCCGAGGAAGAGGATGAATGATGGTCAGAAATCCCATGCTTCCTTTCAGGTGAGCGAGCCTGCGGTGAGGTAGGCCATGGCACAGGTGTTCACGAAAGTCCCAAATCCTGGACGCGCAGCCTGCTCAGGACCTGCAAGTGCATGGGCCTGCCAGTCGATTTCAACTTACAACGTAATTTTGTATCGTCTCTTCCATTTCTGTTTTCGTTACTCTTCGACGCATCACATCGACCCAGAAAGCACGAATACGAATAGAGATAACGTACTCGCCAAAGATACCTTTGATGTACTTGCTAGTAAGATGGCAAGATTAAGGCTCCGCAGTAGCCGGCAGAATACAGTCCTAGCGGTGATAGTGGATCTCAAAACACGCGACAACAACGGTTCTCATTCTCACACGGCCCCGAGTACACTAGCATTATTTATGCTTAATGCACAGTAATGAACCACAGGTGCACAACTGATCTGATCTGCATAATAAATCTCTACAAAGTATCTCCATGGAGATTGGTAGAAGACGCCCAGAAACCAGTACAATTCGTGCCGGATTGTTTCCTCAAACAGGCGAAAAGCCCCTTCAACACGTTTTCTTGTTCTTCTGCTTTTGAAGCGTCCAGCAGGTTGGGTCCATGATCCAACTAAAAGGATGTACAACGTAAGTACGACTCGCATTCATTCTAGACTTTCTGAGTAAAAGGGATCCGCCTTTCAATCTGCGCGTCGCGTCATATCCACTTGTCAGCGAACTGGAGAGGAAATTTGGTCAAGATCACCGTGTCTGGGCTCAAGACCAAAACGCTCGGTGGAAAAGTTCCGCCATTTTGGATGTTTGACTCTATCTAACGAGTCTTTCTCGACCAAACAAGTTCGCTCAACTTTACCGAAACGGCTTGATTTCGCGCACACGTTTATTAGTAGCAAAGTCGCGCATCATGCTGTTCGCCTCTCCCAGTCACTGCTTCTTTTGTCAGCTGTGTAACTCCAGGCAGTTCTTTACTGTGACACAGCATCGCCTACGGCGGATGGACAACGGCCCATCTGCAATACAGTTCCCCGTGCGTCGAGACGACTGACATTCCCTGCCCAGCCACAGATGTAAGGCCGTGTGCCAAACCCCCGAGTTGTGGCAGGCCAAGACATGAGTGCAAACCTGAAGCTGCTAAACAATGGCGAGAACGAAACACCCGTTGAACCCCTCCATTCCAGCGAGTGCTGCGATGACGAGGAAGATTTGCGACGCGCGCTGTGGCCGTCGGCGACTGACTAATACATACATATATGGATTGGCTGGCACGAAAAGCGAAGAAACTGACGATGACTTGTGCATTCCACCCTGCGGCACTGAATCTCTCCCGTGACTTTGTCCCGTAATGACGCAAAACGGAGGAGATAGAACAGCGTCGTCAGTGGCCGTGTATGGACTACAGCGAGTCAGTTGAGGCTATTTCCAGTTCTAGACAGGCCGTCGAAACAAGGCGTCTTAATCCAAAACATCCCGTCTCGGTTTCTCCCGACTCCTCTGATCCTCAAATCTCGACATTTGGCTCTCCAATCCCAAACCTTTCGGCAGCGAAGGGCGAAGCAAAAGCAAAGCAGAAATCAGAACGGTCTTACCTCGCTGTTCATACATACGCCGACGATAGCTAGGCAGAGATATCAACAAACACCTGAGAAAGTGGATGCTCTCCTGAAACTTACTAAATTTTGTGGACACGCCTTCACGAGTTTTCGCCTTTTTCTTCCCAGAAGCCGAGTCGGTTACTATTCCTGGAAATCGAGACTTCTTTCTCGTTTTGGGATCAGGGACCTTTGACGAGACGGTTCCCGGAAGCATCGGTGTGGTGTTTCAATGTTCGTGTATAATTGAGGCGATTGCTCTTCTCTTTCTCCCGGCCTCCTCCTCCGGCACCGCACCCGTTCCGGGCCCCGGCTCAGCTCACCAGATGTGGGTCCAGTGCAGGCGACGGGAACTACACTCAACAATTTCCAGCATCGGCCGGCAGCGCATCGAGTCTTGCACATCCACGGCTGGGCACTTCCATGCCGTCCAACGGATGCGCCCAGTGTAACGATATCGGTACTGCAAGTCCTCGAAGATAAAGCCCGTTTCTTCTGGGCGCGGTATTTCCAAGACTCTCCTTCCGACTTGCAACTGCATCTTCATTACCAAAACGTCGGGTTGTCCTTGGGCTTGCCTTGAACATGTAGGGTATTCTCGTCCTACTTCCGGTTGGCGAATGCAGACCAGTCACAGAGTAGGCCTTCTCGCGATGTAATTCGAGTCGTCGGGGATGATCCAATTCAAACCGCCGGGCATGCCATAGGCAGCCAACAGGCAACGTGGTGGCACCAGTACAACCAGGTTTCGACATTCCAAACACGCTGACTCTCGTCGCCAGGCTGTCGGTGGTCACAAGACGTGATGAGCCAGGTGAGATGGGCGCCTGCTGGACAAGACGATAGCCTCGCCGGGCTTTCAAGCCAACTCTGTGCTCTCTTCATTTTGGCTTATCGACCGGAAAGGCTGGCCGGCCTTGTGCCGAAGTAGATGGGCCGTTCGGTTTCCAAAGCGTCGCCGAGCGCTTACGTCTTGACTGTCTATCGATGAAGTGGATTACGAATTCCGTGGAGTCGGCACGCAGTCCGCTCCTAATGCAGGTACTGCTCGATATAAGAGTGAAAGAGGAGGCCGGGGCCATGCGACAGCCAGGTAATGGACGTAAGCCTAGAGACCGTTTGGGGACCAGGCATATCTACATATATATGCCAAATTACAGGGTGCCACTTTGTGAGGTCGGGATCTTCAGGACAGCAAAGACTGGGCATGGACGGGAGGGCAGACACTATAAACACTACTCTCTTCACGTCACCGTAATTTTTTCCGGAAGAGGGTACCCGGGCTTCTATCCTATTACATCAGGACAGCGAACAGAGGGCGAGGAAAAGATCGTTTGGCCAGGCAAGTAAGAAGTGCCGTAAATCAAAAACAGTGGGAGAGGAGATACAAGGGGCCCCAACCGTTCCCAACTTCTACAGAAAAGAGCAAAGAATTTACCTGACGCTAGGCAGTGACAACTGGACGGCGAGCACGGGAGACTGTCGGGCGAATGCAATGCGAATCTCCTCGTCAGAGATGTTGAGATGCTGACGTGTCGATGGCTGGGGATTGAGCCTACGGGTCGAACACACCATGGGATACGTCTCCCTCTGTCATAGCCAGCCTCGCCTTGTCTCGCATGGTCAATCGGAACTGACAGTAAATGTGAAAGGTTCCGAGGAATTACCACATTCCCTCCAACCAAGACAGCGAGCTATGGGCCGACAGGAAAGGTAGCCCCGAGATGCCCTGAACTATTGCGAGATGGCGGGGGAAAGCCAACCATTTGGTGAAGTGGCTGGGGCACGTGGTACAGCCACTGTACGAATACATACGTAGTATTCGTAGGTGGGCAATGTAGGAGCAAGCAAAGTTATTCGACCGCGAATCAGTGAGCTCAGGACCCCTAGATCGACGTGTTCGCTTTGCTTGCTTGGCCCAGAAGTACGTGTACTGTACCTGCAGTTATTTTTATCCCAAGCAAGGCAGAAAGAAAATGACATTGACACTCGAGTAGCGCCAAAGTCAAAACGGTAGTGGCCTCGCCGGCGAAGTACCTTGAAGTACGAAGTCTTGAGGAGGGGCATAAAGGTGAAAGAGGGGCAACGCGGGGCAAGATGGATATAGCTTCGTCATAGGTTCTTGGCGTTGATGGTCGGTAACATGCTGTAAGCAGGCAGGTACCTTGGACATGACCTGGAAAACAGCCCACAGGCTTTGCGTAGATACGGTTTGAAAGGGCAATTGGTCATTGTCGAGGCATAGTAAAGTACTTCGTATATATATACCTGGTGTTGGGGAGAGAAGTTGGTTATATCCAATCATCAAGCTATTTAGGTAAGAAGTGTCGAAGAGAACCCGACGGCAGAAGCTGAGCTGACGATGTATACATAGGAATATGTAATAGCTCGGACATCCTTCCAAGCCAAGTACCCACTACTTAGTAGGTAATTACGCCGCACCCGGAGAGCTCCCTGGGATCTTTCTCTTGTTATGCCAATCCAGGACTTTAAATAAATACCGCCTGCCCCTCCTTAAATACCTCGAAGCTCAGGACCCAACCCCATACTCTTTTCGACCAACAAGTCCTTTCTTTACCTGCGTCGACTAGCAATAACGAAACCAGGTATGTGTCCTGCCGAAACCAGCTGCCTTTCTGCTCAACGGGATTATCAGCTAACCTCCAAACAGACTCTCCTACTTAGAACGTCAATATGGGTGTTAACGTCACTACACGCGAGGCTGGCACGGGCGCCACCCCCACGCCTGGCCAGACTGTCACCATCGAGTACACAGGCTACCTCAAGGACCCTAGCAAGCCCGACCAGAAGGGTGCCAAGTATGTCCGCACCCGGCCTCACCGAGATGAGAAGCGGAGGACAGGATGCTAATCTCTTTCACCACTCATCAGGTTCGACTCGTCTGTTGGTCGTGGTGACTTTGTTGTCCAGATTGGCGTGGGCAAGGTCATCAAGGGTTCGTTGTTCTCTTGACTACCACTTCCATGTTCGGCTGCTTATATTCGTCCATAGGCTGGGATGAGGGTGTTACAAAGATGAAGGTTGGCGAGAAGGCAACCCTCGATATTTCCAGGTTAGAAGATTTCACCCTTTTCTTTACGCTCTTGATTGCATTGCGGCAAAGCTAACATGGCTGGTTCTTTCTTGCTTCGTTTAGTGACTATGGCTATGGCGCCCGGTATGTTCAGCCCCAGGACTCAACTGCTGCATGTTCCCAGGAGGAATGACTGACGCTTTCCAAACAGTGGCTTCCCTGGTCATATTCCCCCCGGTGCCGACCTTATCTTGTGAGTGCTTTCCCCTATACACTGCGCGCCCTGTTTTCCTGTGTTGGAAGTACCTGAACCAGTTACTGACAGAATGTTTCTAGCGATGTTCACCTGAAGAACGTCCAGTAGACAAGAGTCGGATAACACAAGACTGGGTCTCTTGGAGGCTCATGCATATCCTGAAGGTGGAATGATATGGATTGTTTATGCCGATGGTCGTGTAGAGCCTTTTGGACAGACTTGGTGACAGGGGCAGGAGAAACGCCTGGTCTTGTTCTATAAGAAAAATCTCAAAAAAAATCCAATCACATCATTCTCGTTGGGTGATTTCTGATGCAGTGCTCTCTCTTACGGATAAGCTCGCCAGTTACAGCCGACTATCCGATGAGCTCGCTCAGGGTTATGATACGAGATATAACGTAGTCAAGACGAGCCAATGTACGACAGTACCAATGAGTAAACTGGACCTTTCGCAAACCTTCTGGGAATGAGCCTGATCGGCTGTTTCCTCCGGGCTGGGCTGATGCGAGTCAGGCAAGGCTGGGACGTGGGGGAAGGAAGTTGCTCGAATTGGATCGAAGTTTATCTGCCGTGCACCGTGTATGTACAGTGGGTAAAGTGGGTCAGCAAAAGTATCAATGTCTTATTACCTGTGTCACGCATAGTGGTGGTGGCAGATTGTTAAGGACCCATCGTGACTTTTCCCTATGGTAACGTACCTAGTGCAAGTTCGAAAAATGACTGTATACTTAGGTAAGGAAATGTTGCATTACATAAGTACAACGTTTATATTACCGGGGCCTTATTACTGCCTATCGGCTTCCCCGCTTCCATCTGTCCTCAGCCTGAAGCTGACATATCATTCTAACGAGCTGTTGCCCCTCCTGCCTGACGTATTACCCATTTCTCAGCCAAGACACAGCACAGCAGCAGTCTTTCCTCTCCTTCCACTCCAACCCCACCAGCCAGTCTACACTCTTCAAACACACGACACTCTCCTCTGCCTGGTGCATTTCCGTGGCAGAAACATAGACTCTTTCGACGAGCGACTGTCCCTTTCAGCCAGTACATATCTGAACACAGGATACAACGTTAAAAGCGCGTTTTCATTTCATTGCACAGGTGGCGGAGTTTGAACGTGCCCTTCCTCTCCACCACGTCATAGCTAAGGATTGGTTGTTCGACGACGATATCAGAGCTTTCGGTCACCATCGCCAAACTGGGGAAGCGTAAGCTATCTAACGGGGAGTCATCTACCCACAAGAAAACAATGCCTGTGAGTATTTCCTCTCTAGTCCAGCTATGCTCATCTGTGTTTGTCGTGGGCCTGGCATGCTGCGTGGCACATGTCCGGCCAAACAGTCGTTCTGCCTCACACCTCTTGCCTCAACTCAATCCAATTTCTGACTTCCCCTTGATGCTCTCCAGGAACAAAAGCTTCCAGAAGTCGACCTGGTCACTAGGATGCAGGTCGACGACTCCGTCGCTGGCTCGACCGAAATCGACGAGTCCCTCTACAGTCGACAGCTCTACGTTCTGGGCCATGAGGCGATGAAACGCATGGGCGCCTCGAATGTCCTAATCGTTGGACTAAAGGGTTTGGGTGTCGAGATTGCCAAGAATGTCGCCCTTGCCGGCGTCAAGAGCCTTACCCTCTACGACCCGGGCCTGGCTACCCTTCCAGACTTGTCTTCCCAGTTCTTTCTACGTCCCGAAGATGTAGGAAAGCCCAGGGACGAGGTCACTGCTCCGCGCGTTGCTGAGCTCAACGCCTATGTTCCCGTCCGCGTTCACCAGTCGCCACGGTATGCTGAATCCCCGCCCGCTCCCTCTAGTCAAAACTTGTGCGACTGACGTACTGCAATTTTCTCGACAGGCTTGATGAAAACCTCTCCCAGTTTGATAAATATCAGGTTGTTGTTTTGACCAGTCTCCCCCTCAAGATTCAAAAAATCATCGCCGACTACTGCCATTCCAAGGGCATTTATGTTGTCGTTGCCGACACCTTCGGCCTCTTTGGATCCATCTTTTGCGATTTCGGCGAACAGTTCTCCGTCATGGACGACACGGGCGAGCCCGCGCTGAACGGCATCGTCGCGGGCATTACTGAAGAAGGCCTAGTGTCTGCGCTAGACGAGACGCGTCACGGGCTTGAGGATGGAGACTATGTGACCTTCTCCGAGGTCGAGGGGATGGAGGGTCTGAATGGCTGCGCTCCGCGTAAGATCACGGTCAAGGGACCCTACACGTTCTCCATCGGCGACGTGTCTGGCCTCGGCCAGTACAAGCGGGGTGGTCTCTATGTCCAGGTCAAGATGCCCAAGGCTGTCAGCTTCAAGAACATGACGGACTCGATGGCCGATCCCGAGTTTGTCATGTCGGACTACGCCAAGTTTGACCGCCCTCAGCAGCTGCACCTCGGCTTCCAGGCCCTTCATGCATTCGTCGAGAGCCAGGGCCGCTACCCGGAGCCGATGAACGACGAGGACGCGACAGTGATTCTCCGTTCTGCCCAGAGCTTCGCCAAGGAACAGGGAATTGAAGTGGAGTTTGACGAAAAGGTGATCAAGGAGCTCAGCTACCAGGCGCGGGGCGACCTGAACGGCATGGCGGCCTTCTTTGGTGGCATCGCAGCGCAGGAGGTCCTCAAGGCTGTTTCGGGCAAGTTCCAGCCGATCAAACAATGGATGTACTTTGACTCGCTCGAGTCGCTCCCTGCGTCCTCCGCCCGCTCGGCCGAACTCTGCAAGCCGCTGGGGTCGCGATACGACGGGCAGATTGTCGTCTTCGGACGCGAGTATCAGGAGAAGATCTCCAACATTAAGCAGTTCCTCGTCGGTGCTGGCGCCATTGGATGCGAGATGTTGAAGAACTGGGCCATGATGGGTCTTGGTACGGGTCCCAAGGGCAAAATCATTGTCACCGACATGGACTCGATCGAGAGGAGCAACCTCAACCGGCAGTTCTTGTTCCGGGCCAAGGACGTTGGCAAGATGAAGAGCGACTGCGCGGCGGCGGCCGTCCAGGAGATGAACCCGGACTTGGTTGGACATGTCGAATCGCGCAGAGATCGTGTCAGCCAAGAGACGGAGGACATTTTCAACGAGGAATTCTGGCAGAGTCTGGACGGGGTGACGAATGCGCTGGACAACGTGGAGGCCAGGACATATGTGGACCTCCGTTGCGTCTTCTTCCAGAAGCCGCTGCTGGAGAGCGGCACGCTGGGCACGAAGGGCAACACGCAGGTGATCCTGCCGCACCTGACCGAGTCGTACTCGTCGTCGCAAGATCCGCCCGAGAAGGGCTTCCCGCTGTGCACGATCCGGAGCTTCCCCAACAAGATCGACCACACGATTGCATGGGCCAAGGAGTACATGTTTGAGAGTCTGTTCATCGAGTCGCCGTCGACGGTCAACCTGTACCTCACGCAGCCCAAGTTTGTGCAGTCGACGCTCAAGCAAGGCGGCAACGCCAAGACGATCCTGGAGACGCTGAGGGACAGCCTGACGACGGACCGGCCGCGGACGTTCGAGGACTGCATCGCCTGGGCCCGCCTGCTGTTTGAGCGGGAGTTCAACAACAAGATCCAGCAGCTCCTGTACAACTTCCCCAAGGACGCCAAGACGTCGTCGGGCACGCCGTTCTGGTCGGGCCCGAAGCGTGCGCCGGATCCGCTCAAGTTTGACGCTTCCAACCCGACGCACTTTTCGTTTGTGGTGGCGGCGGCGAACCTGCACGCGTTCAACTACAACATCAAGTCTCCCGGTCTGGACAAGGAGATTTACCTGCGGGAACTGGAGAATGTCATTGTGCCGGACTTTGCGCCTGCGGAGGGCGTCAAGATTCAAGCCAACGACAGCGACCCGGTAGGTCAACCTGATATATACGGCGAATTTGATAGTGTACGGGCGACTGACTTTTGATTAGGATCCAAACGCAGAAGGTGAATCGGACGAGGAGGAACTGCAGAAGATCATCAGCAGCCTCCCGTCGCCCAACGAGCTGGCCGGGTTCCAGCTGACGCCGGTGGAGTTTGAGAAGGACGACGACACGAACCACCACATTGACTTTATTACGGCGTGCAGCAACCTGCGAGCAGAAAACTACAAGATTGAGCCGGCGGATCGGCACCAGACCAAGTTCATCGCGGGCAAGATCATCCCGGCGATCGCGACGACGACGGCGCTGGTGACGGGGCTGGTGATCCTGGAGCTGTACAAGGTGGTGGACGGCAAGACGGACCTGGAGCAGTACAAGAACGGGTTTGTCAACCTGGCGCTGCCGTTCTTCGGGTTCAGCGAGCCGATCGCCAGCTCGAAGGTGGAGTACAGGGGCCCGGAGGGCAAGGTCAAGCTGGACAAGATTTGGGACCGGTTCGAGGTGGAGGACATTACGCTCAAGGAGCTCCTGGAGCACTTTGAGAAGAAGGGACTGACGATTTCGATGCTCAGCTCGGGGGCCAGCCTGCTTTACGCTAGCTTCTTCCCGCCGGCGAAGCTCAAGGAGCGGCATTCGATGAAGCTGACGAATCTGGTGGAGACGATCTCGAGGAAGCCGATCCCTGCGCACCAGAAGGAGGTGATTTTCGAGATGGTGGCGGAGGACATGGACGAGGAGGACGTTGAGGTTCCTTACATCAAGGTTAGGAGGGGTTAAAATGAAGAGGGCAAGCACTGGGCAAAAGTGGTCGACTCGAAGGTGATGTGGCCTAGCGATTGTCGATTTGCGTCTTTGCGTCCCTTTCCTTGGGTATGCCTGGGAGGATAGACGGAATGCATGTTTATTGTCTGGTGTTACGATGGGATGAGGGTAGATTAATGCCATGGCCCATGGACACCATGGACACCAGGATTCTAGTATGAAGTAGTTGACTTGGGGGTAAATACACTCGGTATTACATTCGGAGAGGTGACGAGTCGCCTAAGATGTACTGAGCTGACCAAAAAAAGGTCGCACTGGAGGAAAAGAAATATAAAGTTCGAATACAGGTAACGGTACGGATTCCACTTGGAATAAATAGAAAAGAAGTTGTATTATATGTTGGGGTGCGTTTAAGAGGGCTGCTTGACGTGTAGTGTAACATGATGTATATTTTCTTAGCCACCTACGCGCGTTACTTACTCTTCACTTATGCTCAGTCACTGTATATTTGATGTTTTAGAAATCCCTAAAGTGAAAGGGGTTGGTGTTGAAGATGGAAACGCATCAGTACGCGATGGTCAGTGTAGTTCATCATGACCAGGACGATGCCAAGTTGAAGTCGATACCAAGTGCTGACTAACGTCAGGCTAACAGCTGAGTTGAGGGTCCAGGCAAAAGTGACTAATGCTTAGGAGTACAACCGTCGTACCACATAGCGTTAGTCATGTTTACACATAATCTCAACTGCTGAGGTAACATTGCTTGAGCATATGAATGACATCATAACGTACGTCGATTGAGAGCACTGTAGTCAAGTACCTACGGAGTATGTACACTTTTCGAGCGTACAAAGTATTCATAAGAGCAGCACAACCCCTCACCTATAACTATAACGGCTTGACAACTCAACGGTCACGTACATGTACAAAGTATTTACTCTATGAAGTCCCTTCGTCTTGTAAATCGTACTTTTACCAACAGGATTGGCTTTCAGTGTCACACGCCGTCATTCGTCGTTACAAACTCCAGGTCACTGGCGACGTATTCGTATAGACAAACCAGCATCATCCACAGCTTCGGATCTATTGGGAACCATTACCAGCAGCCACAAATCAGAACCATGGTGAGTTCTTTATCCATTAGTCTCTTGATGGTAGCAGCGGCGAGGAATGAAAAGGAGAAGAATGAAAAGAGGATCGAATCACAAGAAGAGAATACCAGCTGACATGGACTCCGTAGTCTACCGACAGCAACAAAAAGGACGGCATCCTCAACTGGGTCAAGCCCGGCGACACATCGGGCGAGTTTAAGCGTCAGCAGAGCTCATTCCGTAACTGGATTTCCCGGGACTCGGGCGCCCGGTACCCGCCTGCAAAGGGCCGCTATCATCTCTACATCAGCTATGCCTGTCCTTGGGTGAGTCTTGAATTATACACGTGTATATCTGTGCGAATATAACATACTGACCATCCCAGGCCTGCCGAACCCTCGCGGTAAGAAAGCTCAAAGGACTCGAGGACGTCATCAGCTTCTCGGCCGTCCACTGGCACCTCGGCGAGAAGGGCTGGCGCTTCGCCACGCCGGATGACCCGCCCGAGGACATCCCGGGGGAGAATGTGATCCCGGATCCGGTCGAGGGCCACGAGTCCTTCACCCACCTGCGCCAGATCTACTTCGAGTCCAACCCGCAGTACGAGGGTCGCTTTACCGTTCCCGTCTTGTACGACAAGCAGACCAAGACCATAGTCAGCAATGAGAGCAGTGAGATTCTGCGCATGCTGGGGACCGAGGTGGGTACTCATATTTACCGTTGAGAATCCATATTTATATACAAGGAAAAGAGCAACGGTACTGACTAGGCCAGTTTGACGACCTGATCGAGCCTCGCTTCCGGGAGTGGAACCCCTACCCGCACAACCTGCGGAGCCAAATCGACGAGGCCAACGACTGGATATACGACCTCATCAACAACGGCGTCTACAAGTCCGGCTTCGCCACCACCCAGGCAGCCTACGACCGCAACGTCGTGGCCTTGTTCGAGGCCCTCGACCGCGCCGAGGCCCATCTGGCCTCCAGCGATGGCCCGTACTGGTTCGGCAAGGAGCTTACCGAGGTCGACATTCGGCTGTGAGTATTGTCCTTTTTCGTTGATGCTGCCCGACGATGAGAAAGACAAGGCTAACCAAGAGATGGCAACCATCCCTCAGCTTCGTAACCATTATCCGCTTTGACGTGAGTTTCCTCCTCCCCCGCCGCCCCTTTTCTTCGCCAGTACACATCCCCCCTCAACATCGGCTGGTTAAAGCAACTAACACGGACCTACCGCCCATCAGCCCGTCTACGTCCAACACTTCAAGTGCAACCTCCGCGACATCCGCTCCGGCTACCCCCGCCTGCACACCTGGATGCGCAACCTCTACTGGAACCACCCGGCCTTCAAGGAGACCACCCAGTTTGAGCACATCAAGTGGCACTACACCCGGAGCCACCTCCAGATCAACCCCCTTGCCATCACCCCGTACGGTCCCAACCCCGACGTGTTGCCTCTGGACAAGGAGGTTCCTGCCGTCGCTGCTGCTCTTTCCAAACAGTGAGCTAGTCTGCTAGGTCGTGTCGTGCATGGGGTATGAGGGTGAGAGGGATGCGTTTGTAATGGGAGGAAAGGTCATGAAATAAGGTCGTTGAAAACAGACGGATCAAGTTGATGTGATATTATGGTCTACAAACTCTTTCGAATAATGGACATGATCGTTTTCCAGTGAGCATCAAATATAGAATAGCAATAGCCCTCGGACAAGTGGTATATCAGGCTCTGCACAACACCCACCTTGGACACTCCTTAAAATCCGAGTACGTTCAAGTTGCCTCACATAACAATAGATTCATTCCCCTTGGCACCTATATTCCATTTCTATGACATGAAGCAACTGTGTCAGACCATTAGATGTGATGCAATGGGTAAACAGAGCAGTATAACGCTAATCGAGACAAACAACAGTGACTGACAGTATACCAAACAACCAAGCAACGAGATTAAATGAAAAATATCCCCGCTATATATAGAGAGAGAGAGCAAAAGGAACCCGATGACCATAGGCCCAAGTGTTGCTTTACATATATCCCTTCCTTTCTCCTTTCCTCCGAGTTTTTGCTTTTATCCAAATGTCATCAACCGGGAATGGGTGGTGCATAAGATGGTTGCTACGGGTAAAAAGGGGGAAAATGCATCATCGACCCGTATTTCCTTTTTATAGCTGGCCTGATACGAGGGCTTCCGTGGCTAAAAAGACGTCAGTGTGGGGAGCAAAGAAAAGGAGATTGAAAAAGACATACCACTGTTGATATACGCCCGCTTCGCGTCCAGGGCCACGCCAAAGCGCCGCTCCAGCTCCTGCTTGATCCCCTTCTTGGTAACCGTCATCAAGTCCGCCGTGCGCAGAATCTCGCGAATCTCCGCCAGTAACGAGTCGTCGCTGGGCAGCCCCGCCAGCTCCTCGGGCGAGAAGAACTGCGACCCGCCAAACTGGCTCGCCCGGTTGCCCAGGTTCGGCGTGCTGCTGTTGTGCTGGCCGTAACCCCCCATCATTTCCGACGGCGCCAGCGACATGCGCGACAGGTTCCGGGAATCCACGCCGCCGCCACCGTACCCGGCCACAAACGAACCGGGCCGGCTGGCCGGGTAGCCATACTCCGACATGGCCACCTGCACCCCGTGCTGTCCCTTCTTGGTGGCGTAGCTGTACCCAGACACCTCGGAATGCGCGTCGTCGCGCATCGTTTGGTTCTCCCACAGCTCGGCCTGGTACTCCTCCCACTTCTTGTGCGGGATCGAGCTGGGATCAAACTTGCCCTCGTCCGTGATGACCACCTTCTTGCCGTGCTCGCCCGCCACGACTCGCGTGTTGCCCCAGTTGAAGTCGTCCATGTGCCAGAAGGAGTACAGCGGGAGGCCAAAGGAGAAAACGGGGATGGCGAGGATATACAGAATCATCCACCCGATCATCTCCCACTTGCGCCGCAGGATGAAGATGATGGCCTGCAGACCGTAGATGGCCGCGAGGAGGATAAAGGCCGTCACGGGCACAAAGGAAGGGTTCCGCGCCACGAGCACAATCAGGTACACAATGTACGCCACCACCACCGGCTGCACAATGGTGCTGAGCAGGTCCACAAAGACGACGAACCGCATGGAGAAGCAGCAGAAACCGCAGAGCTGCGTCATGGGAATCAGTTCCATCAGGTTGTGCACCGTCGAGTTGATCCAGCGGCGTCGCTGCGAGAGGAACACCTTCCACGAGTCGGGCGCGATCGTCCACGCGTGGGCCCGCCGGATGTACTTGGTCTTGTACTTGTTATGAAACTTGAGCAGCAGCGTCGTCAGGTACCGGTCCTCGCCGAGGTGCAGCAGGTTCTTCATGTGCAGCGTGTCGACCCGGATCGTCGCGTAGGCCTCCACCACCTCCCGGCACACAAACAGGGGCTTGCCCGTCTCGGCCGCGCGGATGCGGTACATGGAAAAGCAGCCGGGCAAGCAGGTGACGCTGCCGAACAAGCTCTCGAAGGCCTTGGTCAGGTTGTGCGAAATCCAATACTCGTACACCTGGATCATGGTGACAAACGACGACTTGGCATTGCTCAGCGCCGTCTCGCCACAGACGGCGATGATGCGCGTATCATCCAAAAAGGCCGAGATCATGCGCGTGGCCGAGTCGGGCGCCACCACCGTGTCGGCGTCAATCTGGAACATGAATTCGTAAAAGGCCGGGTTGACGCCGATAATATTGCGGATCTGGTGGTACATCTCCAGCTCGAGGGGGGTCATGGCCAGGTTATAGTGAACGCGGTTGAGGAAGCGCATGATGATCATCTGCGAATCTCGCTTGCCACGGTTGCCCGGGCGAGACACTTCCGACGGCTTACCGACCTTGACAATCACCAGGAACGGCACAATGTGGCCCTGCACCTCGTACAGGCCCGAGTACACCTTGCCCATGTTATGCTGCTTGAGGCCCTCGCCGAGCGATTCGAAGCTGAGGGGCTCCGGGTCGACCGTCTCGGGCACGCCGAGGATATCGAGGACGATGCGCGGCGTCGACCTGTCGTTACCCTGACCGATAATCATGCCGTCGCAGACGACGACGAGCAGCTTACGCTTATCGTCGTAGCGCATGCGGGCGGCGGAATCGATGGCGCGGCGCAGCGACTCCTCGTCCTCGGTATAGGCGGGGATCTGGCACATGATGAACTTGTCGAGGTTCTCGGGCATGGTCTTGGTGCCAAACTGAAGCGCGGCGAAGAACTTGAAGGCGATGATGCTGGCGAGGAGCGCCGAGATGGCCAGCACGAGGTAGGCCGCGAATTGACAACGAACCGAGCCGCGCGTATCCACGTCGCCGACGTAGAAGAGGTGGTCCAGGCACGTCTTCATGTTCGCTTTGACCGTCGAGTTAATGTTGAGCGTTTCCCAGTGCTTCGTGATGTCTTCGCCAGCCATCTGCCTGATCAGTGTGACGACCGTCTCGTCCATGAAGTCGACCTCGTCCCGCCGGGACGGGTTCGGTTCTGGCCGGCCTGCCTTGTCCCTCATGGGGCGACCGCCGACGACGTACTGGGTAAGATCGTAGACGCGGCCGTTCATGCTGACCACCACCTCCTGCTTCTTTCCGAGCGTGCTGATGTACTTGGGCGAGAATCCGACCCTTCCCTTCAGGTACTTTGATTTCAGCATGGTCATTTGCTGATGATACCAGTGTGCCCGGCTATCGTTTGTGAAATGGCGAAAGTCGTGGAACCGGGCGTTCAAGTCGTTGCGGTCTATGACGGTCGGCGAGCCGGTCAAGTTGTGTGGCTTGTAGTCTAGGAGAACCCTCGGGTCCACTGTGCCCGTCCGCCCATCGCAGTACGCCGAGACCTGCATGGGGAAGAGGGAGCTGACGTCCATGCCGGCGTAGTCGAGGATGTCCTCGGTATCGACGTTGGGAGGGTAATGGCGCGGCGCGTAGGCGCCCAGATCAAAGACGTGGCCGCGGATCGAGACGTAGGCCCCGCCGCTGCCCTTCTCGCCGTTAAACGACGACAGCTCCTCGGCGCTGTACACATGCTGCCTGGGGCAGATGAGCAGGGGGAAGCCGACCATGAAGAAGGCAGCCACGCCGCAGGCTAGCCAGATCATCAGGTTGATGGCCAGCTTCTCCCGCCAGGCCATGCGGACATCTTTGCGAGGCATGCGGCCGACCTTGCGGATCAGGAAATCGGGGATGAACCAGGTCATCAGGTAGACGGCAAAGACCCAGCGCTTGCGGCTGGGGCTGTCCTTGTATTCTTCCACCTCGACCAGGCTCTTCTCGTTGCCGCGCTCGGCCATTTGTTCTCTCGTGTCGAGGTTCTTGAACATGTCGCCGCCTCCAAAGGCAGACACGCCGGCCTCGGAACGCGTGTCGGACGAGTCGTGGCCTCCGAAGAAGCCGCTCCTCGTCTTCTCGCCGTACATCAGCGGGGTGCTACCGGCAGAGAGGAGCCGTTCTTTCGAGGCACCAAAGGCGTACCCATCTCCTCCTCCCTCGGAGGGGAGCGCCAGGCGGCCAGATCCCGACGAGGTCTCGGCCAGCTGCGCAATGTCCATCCAGTAGCGCTCGCTCAGGAAGACGCCGGTGGAACCGACGCGCACCTCGTTGCTCGGCCATCGCTTGTCTTCGATGACCAGCTCGACCCTTTCCCTCTCGCTGCCGACGAGCATGGTCTCGGCATCGACCAGTCCCAGGAACTCGCCAAAGGGGAGGAAGAGGCTAAAGTCGGCGGACCTCAAGCGCTGGCTCACTTCGGCGATGCCAAAGGTCTGCACCTGGGTGCGGACGCACTTGCTGTCGAACTGGTTGGCGATGCGGCGGTCGTTGGACTTTAGGCAGAAGACAAAGTACGAGTTGGTGGAAGGGTCGGCGACGGCCTTGGTGACGTTCTCCAGAGCGGCAAGGAACTGGCCGGCGGCACCACCGAGGTGGTCCGAGGAGGCGGCGTGCTTGGGGCCGCTTCCTGGCTGGGAGGAGGTAGTGTCGCTCGCGGCCTTCTCCTCGGCCTCGGCCTCGGCGGCTTGGCGTTGCAAGACCTGCTGGTTCCGTGCGGCGGCGCGGGACGTCTTCCTCGACATGACGCTGGGGGCGCGCATGGGCTTGGAGCTGATGCTCGCCTGCATGACGGTGGACCTCTCTTTCGGATGGGGCACGGTCTGGAGGACCTCCTGGCCGAAGAGGCGGGCGACGAACTCGCTCTTGGTGGAGTTGATCATGTTGAGCAGGTCGGCCGAGATGACCTCGTTGTTCTCCTCGACCAGGCCCTTGACGGGGTAGTCGACCTCGCCGGCAAAGTGCTTGACGGTGAACGCGGCGGCGGCATTTTCGGTCAGGAAGTTGCTGCCGGGCAGCTTGGCGGTGGCGGCACCAGCGGTGATGGCCGGGTTCTTGCCCTCGAAGCGCTTCCGCAGGCTCTCCAGGAACTGGAGGTCGGTGCGGTTCCGGCGGCCCTGGTCGTCGAGGATGCTGAGCAGGCCGTTGCCGGACTTGAGGAGGCCGCGGACGGCGTCCGAGTTGTCAAAGTAGCTCGTGGCGGCGACGGCGACCTCCTCGTTCTCGAGCAGGTCGGCCTTGCGGTCGAAGAAGTTTTGCAGGGTCAGATTATACAGGGCTTCGGTAGCGGCGTTGTTGAGGAGCTGGTCAAGGACGGAGCCGGTGGAGGTCTGGTGGGCGAAGCCCGGAAAGTCGATGATGGAGACGGTGTTGGCGACGGCGTGTTCGGGGGCGCAGAGGCGCTGGTTGATGTTCTCGATGACGTAGGTGACGAGGAGGGAGTAGAGGGTCCGGGCCAGTTCGTCGGCGTGGGCACGAGCGCCGGCGGGATCGAGCATGATGGTGACGCGCTCCCGGTGGATCATCTTGGTCTTGTACGAGAGGGTGGTTTGGAGGTCCTGGGTGCTGACGCCGAGGAAGGCGGCGATGATGGCGAGAACATCCTTGTTCTTGGCGACGGTGACCATGGTGGCCCCCTCGTGGGAGAAACCGCCGCTGTCATCGCCGGCGACTTGGGTGTTGGCCGAGGTCTCAAACTCGAGCTGGCCGATGTGGAGGACGACGGCCAGGAGCTGACAAATCTCGGCAATCTCGCTCCGGGGGAGCTCAAGCTTCCGCAGAGCGTTCTTGAAGATCTGGAAACCCTCGGCGTCGTTGATGCCCACCTTGAGCTGGGTCGGGTGGCCCAGATACCTCCAACGTCGGTGGTGGGAGGCCGAGTCGTCCAGCCCGAGATGGGCCTTTTCGGCCGGGGTGGTGCCCGCGAGGAGGTAGTAGAGGACGTGAAAGTTCCGCTCCCCGGTGGGGATGTCGGTGATGCGGCTCCGTTCCAGACGATGGTCGAGAAGTTTGCTGCCGACAAGGACGGGGTTGGTGGTAGTGGAGGTGTCGTATTGGAGTTCGTAGAACAGACCGGCCTTGGATGCCGTGGGGGTTGTGGCCGTCTTTGTTGTGGTGAGGGTATCAAAGACGTAGGCTGCGAGGGAGGCCTTTGTAGAGAGGGGAGTTGAGGATTTGTTGAGGATGGCGGTCAATAGATGTGACCTGATGGTGGATTTGCCCGAGCCCGACTCGCCTCTGTTTTGAGCCATGTCAGTTTTTGATCTTTGATATTATGCCGCCGGCGAACTTACAGAAAGACGATGGCCTGGTTCTCGGATCGATGACCCAGTCGGAGCCAGGCACGGTCAGCCATCTCCTCGGCGCCAGCCATGGCGCTTCCCTCCTTGCCTCCATCTGGACCCTTGGAGGATGAAGTGTAATTGTTGATGGAAACCAGGCCATGCGAGGAGAGTTTGGCAGTGGGAAGGGATACGTGAAAACGACTGGCCAGGTGGGCGGTCAACTGAGTATCTGATTGCAGGTGTGCCGGCAGCGTTGGAAGCGAGGCTTGGGATTGAGGACCGCCACCGCCGGACAGAGGCGGTAGATTCATGGCCATGACGGGCAAAAGATGCCTGGGGACCTGGCGCCGTAGGCACCCTTATGGCGACCTATACCCAATGAACGATGATTGTGTCCGTCCAGAAAGGTCCAAGAGGCGTCGGTGCAGCGAATGGCTTGTCGAATAGATAAGAAGTGGCCCGTTGGGTGGCTGTCGGATGAACGGCGTCAGCAATCGAGAGGCTTGTCGACTGACGATTATCCGTAGGAAGACACAAGGGACGCCAGGTGATAGAGAGCGAGTGTCTAGTTAGGGAGCCACGAGGCAAGAGAGAGAAGAAAGAAATGACAGAACGAGAGAGAAGAGAGAGAAGAGAGAGGGCGAGAGAGAAGAGAGAGGGCGAGAGAGAGAGATTTCACGGCTTGACCCTAACGAAGGAGGAGAGGGAAGACGGCAACAAATGTGTTCCCCAAGATATTAGATGGAATAAACCGAAGATAACGAACGTCAAAAAGAAGTTGAAGGGGAAGATTAAAGCGAAAGAGACATGAACGAAGATGGCTTTCCCAGGCCAAGTGGTGAGACTTTCTCTACGACCAAAGCGGATCGACGGATGGATGGGATGGGTGATGGGCTGTGGATTTCTCAGGACGCAGCCAGGGAAAAGGCAAGAAGGGATTTGTTGTTACCATCAAGGTCCAGGTCAGGGGAGTGGGGGGTTCAAACTACGGTGGGTGATAAACGTTTAGTTGTCAAAAAGAGATGGAAAAAGGGGGAAAATGGGAAAGAGGTACGTACCTTTGTGATGTGTGGGCATACGAGAAGGGAGGAGCACCTTCCAGAGGTGGGTCTTGCCAGCGTGGTTACGTACTTTTGAACATATTTTGGATATTTTGGTCCTCGAATGGTGTGGGTGGACCATTGTGCGAGGACTGGTCTGGTCTGGGAACACCCGAACGCTCACGAAAGCTTGAATACAACGTAGTTACTGTACATAGGTACACAGTTGTACAGTGTGGGATGTGCGCCGTACTGCATCACACAAAACTGCCATCGAATCGACTCTTATCGAATCGGCCAAACTAGCCATTTGGACGGCGTAGATGCTCTGTACTTTAATCCAACATTCATTCATGGGGTTGAGTTATCAGTCAGAACAATCAGACGTTGGCGGCTAACACACTTATGTGTTTACAAGGTAAAGTTTAATGCGTGGCAGCAATGTTTGGCTTATTTTGTTATTTTGTTGTCTTGTTGTTTTTTGTTTTGTTCGATTGGGTTGCTAGCGGGAGGTAGTCGACATTCCACAGCATCAGAAGAATGGTTTCCAGAGTCGACACAACGTATGTACATATAATGGGATCTACAAATGCAATTACACAGAGAATCGATGATGTCGACGATGCCGGTAGTAACGGATTTCAGGGTCTCTCAGCAAATGTCTTCATGTCAAGCTGATTTCTTGACTAAGGCTTATGTACTATATTAGGAGATGAGAAGAGATGATGACATGGACAATTGAATTGACAGAACGAAGTACACAACGTTGTAGGTACGTTGTACAACGTAACGTATTGCCAAGTAAAGGCAAACGGGAGGCGCTAAACGGGTCCCTGACCAGTCTCCTGGACCGTTTATGTAATCCGGTGGGGTAGTTGCCAAGACCGGTGTTGGTTGCTTTACGAAATTGGAAGCTGAAGCCTACTTTTTCCAAACGAGGATCAAATTACCATTCATACATATATTCGCTCTGCTTAACCTACGAATACGAGTTTACCGTTAGTTCGGTCTTCTTGAAGAATCCAAGGCCGCAAATGCAGCATGCCCTTCCGTTATTCCAAGTCGTCTATACGAATAGTATGTATTCAAGTCTGTATACTTCGTACTTAGTCAACTCAGCGTGATCTCATGGCACTGTGAGTACGGCAGCACATACAGACCACATTGTATGTACTTCGTATCGGGGCTTGGACTTCGGACTGATTTTCCTTGGTATCGCGGGTCCGTCCTAATACGGTTAGCGAGCACGGAGGACCGGCAGGGGTTACGGAGGACCGGTACTCGCTAAACGGGGCGGCTTCTGAGCTGAAATCTCATCCCACCTGTGGATCCCCGATCCCAGGCCCATATGGAATGGTGGAAGAATTCCTCCAGGGGAAGGAAAGGAAAGGAGGCAATTCGCCCATCCTCGCTTTCTTTTCAGTGCGTTGTACGTTCGATTGGAAATAAGGAAAAAGCGTTAGAGGCTTGCTGCATGACTGCACACCACGTCAACATACTTCGTACTCGAACTGCTACGACGATTCGATCTGCATTTCACGTCGTAGCCAGCCAGCAATGCCACGGTAGCGCTACTACGCTACGTCCGATCTTGCTTACCCACCCATCCCGGGGCGGGGGGTCTTTTGGTCCCATATCGTTCTCAGCACAAGGCGTGTACGAAGTATGTACGTCGTAGGTTGTATACGGCCTGAGCATTCTTCCAGTACAAATCTGCAATCTACGAAATAACAAAGAAAGCCACCAAATAAACAGGAAAATAACAACAACAATAATAATCGAAAACTCAAGCTGGCCTTTGATGTTGTCGTTGGTCATCAGCAAACTGGCGCCCAATCGACCACAAGACCACCATGTAAAAACGAGCAGGGATTTTAGAGGCAAAAATGGCAACAGAGTTCTCTCTGTTGTTCATGGTTCGCATGGTTTCCGATTGATGGAACGAACCCCAAAGAAAAAGGATTGCTCGTACCTTCTAGGTCGCCCTAATAATCAGTCGATTCCCGTTCTCGGTTTGTGCGGCCCTCGTATTCGGCGGGCCATGCAGTCATTGTAGCCTGACGAAACGTAGGCCACAGAAAGAAAATGGGGCCAAAAGAAAAGGAAAAAAAAAAGGAAAAAAAGAAACGAATAAAAGAAAAGAAAGGTGACCTGACCTCTGCATACCAAACATAATTGCAGTGGGACGGATCTATCTCGTCTTATTCGTCTAAATTCTTGATCACCGCGATGACGGCGAACCATGTCTGAGCCTGAAGGACGACTGGCCACTGGGCTACAGGCCACTGGGCTCTGGGCATCGGGGGCTATTGCACCACCCCCCTGGACCGGCTCCACTCACCAGATTCCTCGCCTCGGGTACGAAGTACAACGTACAACGTACCTTGGTACTGTAGTCGGTACGAACCGTCCTATCATCTCAGGGGGTCATGGGCATGAATGGTGTTGAGGTGGTGTTAGTGTCATCTTGTACCTAATCACCCACCGTATCCCATCGTCGTCCGTCCCTTCCTTTGAACCCCCCTCCGTTGACATGTTGCCTGGGGGTTCTGGTTTATGCTGTTGATCGCTCTTTCTCTCTCCTCTGACCTCTGTGAATCCCGTCCTTCGTTGCCCTCGCTACTACGTTCGTTGTCTATCCTATCCTCTTCTCTCCAAGCCATCATCTTCACTTCCTCTGGCTTTTCCTCCCCTCCTCCGACTGCCTCACTCGTTTCGGCGGTTGTTTAATCCATCGTTTTAATTCCTCCTTTTTTCGTTTTCATCACTCGTTCTCCCTAAAGCCCTTGTTCAATCTCCTTTGCTTGTTCTGTTTGAGAGGCAGAGAGGCCCTTCGTTTCGCCCACCACCAAAGCGACTCTTGACACGATATAATCGACTGGCTGTCTTGTTGATCATCCCTAAATCCATACTACCCAAGTCCAACTTCGAACGACGCTCTCGCTTCAAACCCTTTCCCATCTTGTCGTACTCACGCCGTGCTGCTGCTTGACGAACCACGCTCATCTTCCATCTCGGTTCCCTTGTCGACCACGAAAACGTGACTGTCCTCCAGGGGACATCACGGGCGCCGGGCCTTCGATATGGCAGCAAACTCACGCATGTCTATGTACTCGGTGGGCTCCGAAATGCCTGCCGGATCTAGAGGCATCGGTCAACAACAACCCACCCAGGTCTCCACCACCACTCTCCTCAACTCCATCCACAACATCTATCTTTCCTCTCAGCCTTACCCCCTCGATGCCGGCACAAGCGTCGTCGTCAACACATGGCTCACGGCCTCTCAGCCCGGCCGTGATGGCCGAGCTGCCGCCACCGTAGACTCTTCCTTGGGTGCCAAGGCATGGGAACATGCCCGTCGCCGTGCGGAAGACGGCTGCGTCGTATTGGGGTACGTGAGCTCGGATCCTAACATCTCATGTCGTTCTTTCTGTGCTGACTGGTCTAGTTCTCTCCATACATCTACTCCCTCGGTCGTCACTCCATTCATCGCCTCCTTGCCCTTCGCTACGCCTTCCTCTCTATACACCGCGTTAGATGCCATTCAGCCTTTTCTACGATGCTCCACGCCTCAGAACCCGTCAGCCCCTCGACACGTCGCCCTCGGTGTGACTTTCACCCTGAATCTTGCCGGCAGTCTGAAGACAGCCTCGATTTCCCTGGCTCAAGGCGGCATCGACACTACCAAGGGCTTGCTCAACATTCCATCGGAACCGGGATATAGGGCCTTTGACGTACTTTACTATCTTCTGACCTCGGCCTCGACCCCTGCCGAAAGGGAATTCCTCGGCCTGAAGCCCGCTTCCAACTATACCCTCCTGGCAAGATCGGGCACGTACGACCCCCCGACCTACCTCCCCACGGCCGACGACGCCGCTTCTGCCGAGGACTTCCGGAATGCCCTCAAGGAGATCGGCATCAAGGGCTCCGCCCATCGGAATCTCATCTCCACCCTGGCCGGCCTGCTCAAGCTCGGTAACAGCCTGGACTATGGCGTCGACGAGGATCGACTGGAGGAGATTTGCGAAGATGTGAGTGGTCTGCTCGGCATGGACCCCGACGTCCTACTCAAAGAGTGCACCACCCAAGACCGCGCCACCCTCGTCGGTGGTCTCTACGAGTCTCTCGTGGACTGGGTTATTGCCCAGGCAAACCAGGCCATCAGTTCTCAAATGCTTCGCATTCGAAAGGGGGAGGAGTCCATCGACGGACATGGTGTGCAACCTGCCTCCGACGCCGAAGGCGAGGACACCGTCTGCCTTACTGTACTCGAGGTGCCCGATCCGGACCTCGGCAAGGCCTTGGCCATGCGCGGCGTATTCGACGACACCGCCGGCATCCATGCCGAAATGATTGCCGATGGCATTGAGCTCCCCCCCGCCGGAAATTCCGTCGTGCGGGAGATGGAGGCGGCAGTAGCCGACGTCGCTGCCGACCTCGGCGTGGCCAACTCCTCAGCCACCAGGGAAAGGCAGTACGAGTTCGAGAAGAGGGAGGCCATCCTGGAGAAGGTCGGCCTCTCCTGCGACGAGGATGGCTTTATCAAGCAGCTGCTCTTCCCTGTTCCCCACGAGGGCATCAAGCTGGGCAGCCATAGCCGTATCGATTTGGCCCACCTGCTCGGCTCCAGCCGTGTCTGGTATCACCTGTCTCTCCACCCCACCGACGACTCGCCCCAGAGCCTGGCCGCCCTGCCGTCCGTCACTTCGGCATGGTCGGCCGGAACCGTGTCCCGCCAGCTTCGTGCCTGGCGTCTCCCCGAGTGGGCCAACAGGCGCAACAAGAACCTCGACTTCACCGCCGACTTGGACGTCGACGAGTTCGTCCAGCGTTACGCCATGCTCGGTTGCAAGGACGGCCGGGACGGCATCGAGAGCTGGATCCTGGAGCGTGGCTGGAGCAACGGCGAGGTCATCGTCGGTAGGGAGCGCGTGTGGATGCGCGAGGCCGCTTGGTGGGAGGCCGAGAGCATGCTCGACATCAAGCCCAGCGACGGCACCGGCTTCCCCGCCATGGGTATGGGCATGGGGTCCGCCTACTCGGCCACCGGCAGCCCTTACCTGCCCCCGCAAACCATGGACGGCAGCCCTTTCCACGGTAGCAACGACCAGCTCGTCCACAGCCATCAGCGCTCCCTCAGTCATGGGAACATGTCCCAGGCGACCTTCCATCCCAACAACACCCACCCCAACAACGGTTTCCCCGCGCCATCCATTGCCCCGACGGCCATGACCGGCATGCGCAACACCGTCCGCGGCGACTACGGTCTCGGCACCAAAGGCGACACCAACAAGGGCCAGGTGTACTTCAGCGACGACGGCGAATTGGTCGGCCAGCTGGACCCGGAACTGGCCCACAACAAGACCATCGAGGAGCACGAGATCACCCGCTCCCGGAGGATCTGGGTGGCCATCGTCTGGGCCCTCACCTTCTGGATCCCGTCCCCGCTCCTCCGCTACGTCGGCCGCATGAAGCGACCCGACGTCCGCATGGCCTGGCGTGAGAAGCTCGTTCTCTGCTTCTTCATCATTCTCATGAACGGCATCATCGTCTTCTGGATCATCGGCCTCGGACGCGTCCTCTGCCCCAACTTTGACAAGGCCTTCAACGAGCGCGAGGTGGCCACCCACACGGCCACCAACGACTTCTGGGTCAGCATCCACGGCAAGGTCTACGACATTACCCGTTTCTACAAGCTCCAGCACTCCGACACGGCTATTCCCACCGACAAGGACACCATGATGCCGTTCGCCGGCATGAACCTGGACGACTACTTCGTCGCGCCCCTGCCATTGACGTGTCCTGGCCTCGGAATCGACAAGACGGTGCGACTGTTGCGGAACAACACGCCCGAGTATGAGCACGCGGTCCACCACTCGGGCTATTACCAGCCGGACCCCACGAGCGAGCTGGACGCAGACGACTGGTACACCCGCCGCTTCCAGCCCCGGATCCAGGAATACTTCAAGGGCGACCTCGTCTGGTCGCGCAACCGGGTCCGGGACGAAGGCGAGGACGCGAACCGCATGTGGGTCATCTACCACGGTTCCATCTACGACCTGACCGACTATTTCCACACCCTGAAGCTGCGGCGGAGCGACGATAGGGTGCGGTTCCTCAACTCGAAGCTCACCTCGGTCGTCCAGTCCAACCCGGGAGCCGACGTGACCGAACTCTGGGACGATGTCATCACCAGCAGCGCGCGCAACGCCACCGAGAACAGGTCTGTCCTCAACAGCCTCAACTGCATCAAGAACACCTTCTACAAGGGCACCACCGACTTCCGGACCACGCCCCGGTGCACCGTGAACAACTACCTGCTGCTGGCCTTTGCCATCATCCTGGTCGCCGTGATCCTGACCAAGTTCTTGTCCGCGCTCCAGTTCGGCTCCAAGAGGCGGCCCGCGCCCCAGGACAAGTTTGTCATCTGTCAGGTGCCGGCCTACACCGAAGGCGAGGAATCGCTGCGGAAAGCCCTCGACTCGTTGACGGCCCTCCAGTACGACAACAAGCGGAAGCTCATCTGCGTGATTTGCGACGGCATCATCGTCGGCGAGGGCAACGATCGCCCGACGCCCAAGATCGTCCTGGACATCCTCGGCGTCGATCCCAAGGTCGACCCGCCCGTGCTGCCCTTCAAGTCGGTCGGCACCGGGAGCGAGCAGCTCAACTACGGAAAGGTCTACTCGGGCCTCTACGAGTACGAGGGCAACGTCGTCCCGTACATCGTCGTCGTCAAGGTCGGCAAGGAGTCGGAGCAGAGCAAGACCAAGCCCGGCAACCGGGGCAAGCGAGACTCCCAGATCTTGCTCATGAGCTTCCTGAACCGCGTGCACCACCGTTCGCCCATGAACCCTCTCGAATTGGAAATGTTCCATCAGATCAATAACATCATCGGCGTAGATCCCGAGCTGTACGAGTACTTGTTCATGGTCGACGCCGATACGAGCGTACGTGAGGATTCGCTGAACCGGCTGGTGGCCGCCTGCGCCAACGACGCCAGGATCGCCGGCATCTGCGGCGAGACGGGCCTACAGAACGACGAGAAGACGTGGTGGACCATGATTCAAGTCTACGAGTACTTCATCTCCCATCATCTAGCCAAGGCCTTTGAGTCTCTATTCGGCAGCGTTACCTGTCTTCCAGGATGGTAAGTGGACTTCCCAGTCGACGACATGGTGAATGATTACACAATAGTACCCAGACTGACCATACTTTGTCCAGCTTCACCATGTATCGCCTCCGATCTCACGACAAGGGGAAGCCGCTCATCATCTCCGACGACGTTATCCGGGAGTATTCCATCTGCGACGTCGACACGCTACATAAGAAGAACCTCTTGTCCCTGGGTGAAGATCGTTATCTCACTACGCTGATGACCAAGCACTTCCCGTACATGTCGTACAAGTTTATCCCCGATGCCTATTGCGAAACGGCCGCCCCGGAATCGTGGAGCGTCTTGCTGTCCCAGCGTCGCCGTTGGATCAACTCGACCATCCACAACCTCTTTGAGCTGATGCAGCTCAAGCAAATGTGCGGGTTCTGCTGCTTCAGTATGCGCTTCGTTGTGTTCATCGATCTCTTCGGAACTATCATCCTCCCGGCTACCTGCGCCTATATCGGCTACCTGATCTACCTCGTCTCCAGCGGCACCGGCCAGTTCCCCATCATCTCCATCGCCATGTTGGCCGCCGTCTATGGTCTCCAGGCGCTGATCTTCATCCTGAAGCGTCAGTGGCAGCACATTGGGTGGATGATCATCTACATCATCGCCTTCCCCATCTACTCGTTCGTCCTGCCCGTCTACTCGTTCTGGAACCAGGACAACTTCTCCTGGGGCAACACGCGTATCGTCATTGGTGAAAAGGGCAAGAAGCAGGTGGTTGCCGTCGACGACGAGGGCTTCGACCCGCGCAGCATCCCCCTGCAGCGCTGGGACGACTACGCCATGGCCAACAACCTCCCGGGCCGCCGGGGTGGCTTCCCCGAGAAGTACGACGGCGGCTTCGAGGACCAGTACGAGATGGACGACATGAAGTCGGTCTACTCTTCGATCCGCCAGGGCTCCGTCGTCACGGGCCTGCACAACCGGCCCAACACGTACATGGCGCCCCATTCCCCGGCGCCTTTTCCCGGCGGTAGCCCCAGCCCCGGCCACCTGACGCGGCATTCGACCATGACCAACGCGGGCCCCTTCGCCGACCCGCAGAGCCACAACCTCTCGCACCGCCAGTCCATGCTCTCGATGGGCATGGGCCGCCCCGGCGACGTGCAGCGCACGCAGTCCCCCTTCGCCGACATGCCGTCGCCCCACCTCGGCGGCGGCGCCGCGTCCAGCTTCCACCGCCCCAGCATAGGTAACTTCCAGGGCCATCCGTCCTTCGTGGGCGGCGCAAACCGCTCCTCCACGGCGCTGGGTCTCGGGTACGCCGGCGGCAGCGGCAACGCGAGCCGGGCGTCGGTGCTGGGCCCGGACGCGTCGACGGGCTCGTTTGACTTTCAGCGAGGGTCCGGCGCGGGGCCGGACGACGGCGTCATCACCGAGGCGATCCAGGGCGTCCTCCGCGAGGTGGACCTGGATACCGTGACCAAGAAGCAGGTGCGGGCGCTGGTCGAGCAGAGGTTGCAGACGGAGCTGGTTGGCGAGAGGAGGACGTTTATGGATCGCCAGATTGACAATGAACTGGCCAACATGTAAGGGCGGATCAAAAGGAAAGAAAAGAAGATTACACTTGGGACATGGCAAATGAAGTATTTCTGGATTTTGTTCTTGGGGTGTCTTTGGTTTTATTTTGGCCTCGGCGTGAGAATATATACATACATAATTTCCTGCTTCATCTTTCGTTTCTCGTCTCTCATCATTGTCCATGCATCGTATTCGCAACTCATCTGGCTGGACAAGGCCGAGGGAGGAAATCAAAATGTCAACAATAGGGCGTTTTATTTCACTCGTTGCTCCGACCAAGTCTGACCAAGAGCCAACTCCAGTCACAGTAGAAGAGACAATATATTTTGTAAAGATGATTGATAGTTGTTGAGCATGACGATGATCATGACCAGGATCGCTTCATGCGTTGGGATACCGACCCCTAATATACCACTAAATAACTTCATATAGCTTTCCGCTGTCCATATACTCCCCAACCCCCGTGATGATCCTTAATGGCGTCTGCAGGGCTTTGGACATGTCTCGAATCCCGTTGCTGCCACTCTCCCTCGCCAGCCCCCCATTCCTCTTCGACGCAATCATTCATGGATAGTAGTAATTCAGAGATTGGTGGTGGTGTTACAAGGTCCTCCATGGACCGTACAGGCCTGAGAAGACTCGAGATTTTCCCGCCATTGAAAGGCGTGTTTCTCTAGAAAAAATCATTACGCGTACGCATCCCTAAAGCGACGGCGCGTTGATGAACGACTGATCGGCTGGACTGAATCGGGCCGGACCGGACGTGTCTACACCAGTCATACGTTCGTCCTGCCGTGAAGATACCGTGGGCTTCTCATTGGCAAGTCCCGTTCCCATCCCTGTTCCCGCTTGCTGACCATGGACCGTCAGATCCGAGGACCCCACGGGAACATGCCGTGGCTGATGATAGTGGAGTTGAAACTGCGACGCGTCGCGGTACGGGCGAGTGGACGTCGTTGCGGGAGGCGGAGGTGGAATATGTGCAAAGGTGTAGTTGCCGTTCCCGGCCCCTTGTATGAGCTCGTCGACTGCCCAGCCCCGGTGCTGATGTGGTTGGCACCCCTGGCGTCGTTGTCGTTGCTGCTGTTGTTGCTGTTGCTGTTGGCATTGTCCAAAGCCGAATGGAGCCGACATGGCGGCTGGTAATGCTGTGGACGGTGAGGTTGGCGCGGATTGCGACCATCTTTCGTCCATGCGAGGCGGCCACCTCGCGCCCTGGTAGTCGGTCCCTGGGCACGACATGCGAAAGCTTTCAGGAGGCTGGGCCTCGCCATGGGGAGCTCCACGCTCATACGCTGCCAGGTTTCCATTGATGCCAACCAAAGTCCAAGCAAAGACGGCGACATCACGTATCGACCGCATCAATTGGTCCAACGGTGGTCCTCTTGCACTCTTGCAGTGATCCGGTACTGGGGCCTGTGATGGTATGGGAGGGGGAGGGTGATAAAGAGGCGGCGGAAGGGAGAGGATCCCACGTGGGTGATCAAAGGGCTGGATGGGGTGCTGGCCCCAGGGCGCGGCGAAGGGGTCGCTGCTCGCATGGTCTAGCGCTGGAACGATGCGAAGGTGTTGGGATGTAGGGATAGGCGGTCGAGCCTTGCGGAGAACGACGACGAGGCCATCTGAAGTGCATGACACGACAGCTTCCAGCTCCAGGCTGGGGGTCGGTTCGGGTGCTCGTCTTCTCCTGTGGGCGCCGCGACTCGAGCTGGATGGCGAGGGCCCCCGACCCCTATCCATGGCCATGGCGCCGAACGCCAAGGGAGTCTGCGTTGGAGTGTCCGGGTCCTCCTTCATTTTCCGTGAAAAGTCGTGAGACTCGGCGGCAACGTCCATGGAATGGCCCGGGTCGCTTAGATTCGCCCAGCGTTCCTGGTGTCTTTCGTCCTCGTCCTCGTCCTCGTCCTCGACGTCGTCCACGTCTGCCTCGAAAGTGTCTTCTCGCCGGGGATCCCTGTACCAAAAGCGGAGATAGGCCATCGAGTCGTTTGCCTTGGCGTTCTCCAAGCATCGTATGGCTTCCGGGAGACAACTTTCCTGTATATATTCATAGAAGCTCTTGTCCTTGATCTGGTCGGGACGGACGCCGAGAATGCTGGAAATGGTGTGGGTGGCGAACATGACGGTCAAGGTGCGGGTGAATCGGTTGAGAATCAGGGCTGCGCGGGGTTCTCGCTCCGTCGGGGGCGTCCTGAACTTGGGTGACAGGTGTTCTAGCATCTGGTAGCGGGGGTCGCGAGGTGAGCTCGAGAACAACCGGCGAATCTGCGGCGCTTCGATGGCACGTCCTAACGAGATGGAAAAGAACTGCGTCAGTACAGAAGAGGCAGACAGGCGTGGAAAGGCCATGACAGAGCCTGGGAAATCAGGGCCAATGGACCGGACCTACTTTGGCTCTTCTCGCCCTGGCGGTAGATGCTTGTACAGGCAACCAGGACATCATTGGCAACAGTGAAGCAGCATTCGCAGCGGATCCACTGGCCATCACGCGAACGGATGCGCGCATATTGAAGGACAGCCGCCTTGTCTAGCAAGACACTGCGATGGTGGACGGAACGGGCCGCGGGTATCTCGTCGGGATGTATGAATTCGAAGCATGGCTTGTTCTGCACCTCGCAGGGTTGGTAGCCTAGGGTTTCGAAAATGGACTCGGAGGCGAAGAGAATGTTGGCTTCGGCGGAGAGGTCTGGGGATCAAGTCAAGTCGCATGTTAGCCAGACGCCACGCAGCCGAATGGAAGAGTGGCAGAAAGCTAGCTTACTGTGTATTGTAATGAATGTTTGGTCCATGGTAAAGAGGCGCCCGGGGGGGTTGGGGGGGGGGGAGGTGTTGACAGGAATAGGGTAGGGAATGGCGGGAGGGATGCTTGGTTCTCGGTAGGATTTTGGGTGCCGTGGAATGCAGTAAGGACAATGTTGGTATTCTTGTCAGAACTTTTGTCCGTCTTTCTCCGTCTCGTGGCACGCCAGCCTAGTCGAAAGCATGTCGAGGCACTCAGACCCTGGAGACTGGCGCCACGGGGGCCCACAGACTCGAGAGCTGGGGAAAGACAGAGGCTCAAGGAAGGGGAGGATATGGCGAGATCGGGAGCCGCAGGTGTATGTCAAGATCCCGGACGGCTTTGTGGTTACGGTAATGCGGACGGGGATGGCTGATTGCTCGAGATAGCTTGTATAGGAGCAAGCCGTTCGAGACGAAGATTGAAGGAGAATAGTCGAGGAAAAAGGTCGACAGGAGTTATTTGTGCCGACAGCGGAAAGAACACGCGACAGGGAACAGCATGGGAACGATACCAGGCTGCACAGCTGTAGTGTCTGCCGAGTTGGGCTGGCGCGTGAGGTGAGGTCCAGGTCGAGGTTGAAGCCGAGGTTCACGTTGAGGTTTGCGACTTATCCAGCTATGTGAGGAGAGAATGTTCGCCAGCGACTTTGAGTCCGACCTTGAGGGGGCGAAGGAGGATGCTCTATGAATATGGATTTGAATATGAATATAAATGGAAGAGTGAATATAGGCAATGTCGTCCTGCAGATGATTAGGAGGAGGACGGGATGAGCTCGAGGATGCTGAAATGACAGAGGTCCGCCCGGCACGCAATCCACGACGAACCCCGGTCGTGTGCCAAACAGGGGCTCTGATTGGTCCTCAGAACAACTTCCAGACTGATCGACGCGTGCAGGGATGAGGACGTTGGACAGGGAGGATGGCCAAGGACCAAGGTACCTGGCAGGCAGTACATCGTTGTATCGTTACAACGTAGGTACCGGAACTAGGAGGCCGACGACCGGACAAGTACAGGAAGTACACGCACAGTACAACTACGAAGTACAGAGTGTACCTACAAATCCCAGCTACAAAGGGTAGGTCTTATTGTTCATTGATTTAGCGAATTTCCTCTTGCAAAGTGTACATGGCAATATAAGAAGGAAACATCGTAGACGAGAGAAATAGGATATAAAGATCTGCGAAGGATTCTGCTCGGGTGAGCTAACGGCTCACCCGTACAACGTATACGGAGTACGAACACTTATACGCTATAGGTGCTTACCTATTATGGTGGTGACCGTCAGGTGAAGCGGGGAAAGAAGACCAGGAAAGTGATTGGCGGTCAGGCGGGGAAACAGGTGCTAGTGGACACTTGTTGCGGGGTGTTCGTGTGCTGTAGGTACATCCAACGTTGTACACCGTGCTGGACTGAACTAACACAACCTTGTACCTAAGGTAGGTACCTTAAACAGAACACCGAACCTCCTATGCAAAGTCAACAGAGAACACCTCGACAGGATGGTAATTATGTAATGTTTGCTTGTCGCCGCATTTACTTGTACACTAGATGGACCGTCAGGTCTCACCACCAATTTGACGTCACTCTCAAGCATTCCTACAAACGAAATACTCCCCGACCTGGTAATTAACCCCCTGGTATCAAATTGCATTCACCGTCGGTCCGTCCAACCGTACGAAGTACATACTCGAGTCTGTCTGCCCTCATCTCTCTCATCTCGCTTCAAGACAGTCCATTTCGCTCCCACTTTAGAAAGGCACCTCGCCCAACGATACCGAAACGACTCCTATTCTTTGTCTGGGAGATATTGCCCGTCCTCTATCGACAAATTACTTCGCTGTCTGATACCTGCAAGGCCTAAAACCCAGCACATGCGTGATGTGGGAGACGATCCCACACAGTCCGAGATATCGTCTTACATGGCTCGTCTCTCCTCTAAAAGAGGCCTGCTCTAAAACTGGGAAACAGGATACGACATGTAGCTCAGGCCCTCCGACGAACCCAGTCTAGCCCAGTACCCAGCCTCCGTTTTCTCTTCCGATACTTCTCCCTACCGCCTTACTGTACTACGGTAAATCTCATATCATACTACAACGTAAACCCCATTCCATATCAATGCCATCCGTCACAGTCTGCCCACGCTACTGCAAGGGACGTGCCGGCCTAGACGTGACAGCAGTTGCCTTGGGACGGCACGAGTAGCGGTCGCTGTGCATCCCACAACACGCTTGTGTCTCCTCCTCCTAGGCCCAATGCATTGAGCCCAAGTTATCGAGTCTCCAATGTGAGATCGTCCCCCAGAAGCCTCCTTTGGTTCACCCAACCGAGCAAACGACCCAACGAATACCCGACTACCCGCACGAGTCAACAACGAATTCTGGCCGATTCGCCCCGCGTAACCCTCGCATGCTTCCGGTACTACTGCTTATCTGAACGACGTGCCAGTCAGCCTGCCACAACTGACTCGACTCGACGTTGGAGTATTCGTATATGCATCAGGACGGGGTCTCTCTGATTCCAGTCTGTAGGAAAAAAAAAACAGGTTACTGGCGTGTATTCTGTCCGAATCGTACGACTTGCCTTACACTTCCTGGTAATGATATGTTGACATGGATTCTTGTCTCTCGTCGTCCCACGCGGAAAAATTGATCTGCGGTGGAGTAAAACGCAACCTCGTGCAACATGGCGAAGACTACCGTCGAGACACATAAGCTCTACTGAACTAGTTCCTCAACCTACATGAATGTCTTGGGCTAGATTCCGAGGCCTTGCCTTATAATCGTGGTCGATGTGACCTGGTGAAGGGAGACAGCGTTGGTCAAGGGAGCCTTGGGCCGAAAAAGAGACACCTTATCCTAACGAAACCATGGCACGTCGTAGCCCATGCGCAGTTGGTCACATTCCCTCATGATCACCGGTGGAGGTTTTCTCAGAAACAAATGTCATTCGCCATCTCATTCATGTGCTCTCTCCAGTTGGGGGCCATGGGGAGAGGGGACGCCGCATGGACCTTGCGTGGAGACCGAGTCCCCCTACCCAGCCATAGCCACCTTCGGAAGCCCGTGTACATCCACGTTCAATGTCATCGTTAGGAGTGACAGCACAATTCGGCAAATGGATTGTCTTTGAAATTCGCAAGGCGAGAATGGCTCAACCTAGGCTTCCGATGGTATGGCCCGAGTCGAGCACGCCTATTTCAGTCAAGGTCCGAGCATCGCCGCCGTAACGCCCTTGATCGGAACGTAATGCCACGTCCTTTTATCGTACTGTCCCATGAGTAACCCAAGTAAAACCGCGTGGTCATGCCATGCCCTTAAAACAGCGGCCAAGTCGTCCAGTCGCCCCTCCCCGCATCCACACACACGAAGATCTCCTTGTGCAGTTGTTTCCCTTCTTTATCGCAGACGCCTGGCCTCACGCTCAGACTCGAGCAGGCAGAGGATGTCATCCTCACGGACTAGAAAATTGTAACTTGTCAGCATTGGCCCGCGTTTTTTTCTTTCTTCTTCTCGCACGTGAAACACCTTGCGGACAAATGTGATGACGGGGAGACCAGGGAACTGCAATTCGGGTAGGGCGAAAAGACGTACCAGGGCCCTTGACGTTACGGATGATGGAGCGGGTCTGGTCGTCCATAAACTCGACGCGGACCTGGGTGACGCCACCGCGAGAGCCTGTCGCCCACGTTAGATTCTCGTCTCTTGTCCAATTTTCCCTTCCGTTCTTGTATAGCCAGGATCGGCTCTCAGGGAGAGGTGTCTTGTGGTGTCGTACCAGTTCGGCCGAGGACGCGGGTGACCTTGACGAGCTTGACGGGAGCCTTGGAAGAATCCATTTTGACGGTATTGCGTTGGCGAGACTACGCTTCGGAAACTTGCGAGGGGCGAGGGGGTGGTGTTGTCCGAGAGATGTGGTTTCGCAAGTCCTAGTCGACGCTGCACTTTGTGATTATTTCGGTTTTTTTTTTTGTGGGGAATTCTGTATTCCCTTTCGCCAATTTCGTGCGCCGAGGCTGCCACTCAGAACCCGCTTGGTGCTGAAAGTCACGTGACTTGAGGCTTCGCTCGGTGTAGAGTGGCTTGAAGAGAGTCCAGCCACAATGTGCCACAATGCTGGTGCCAAGGGTCTAGGCAATTTGGGTTGTACTCTATCGAATTGATAAGTTGATAACTAATCATCAGCTACTACAGCAGCTCATCACATCAGAGATGTTCAAATCATTCTCTCCGAGATGAACATGAAGAGTCCCGGCAGATTATTATAACTTTTTCAAGAACGGCGCAAACTCACATACAACTGATAGGAGCTCTGACACTCGTCTCAACGGCAAATGGACTGGGAAAAGCACTCTTCCTAGATCGCCTGCCTGCTCGTCTCTAAGCCAAGACGCCCGGCCCGGGTGATGCCATCCTCGTTGCACTCTGCCTCACAGGCATTGGCGTTCAAATTTCAGGTCCTGTTCGGCCGTTGACCTTGCTCGTTGTCGTACCCATCGTTTCCACGTCCCCTGGCCGTCGGTGTCGGCGTCCCAACACTGAATAACAAAGGGGAATCTTGAAATATTCGCCATGGCTCGCCCCGACGTCGTCCCGTTCGAGCTGCCCAAGTTACGCGTAACCTTTGTTCCTGAGGTTAGCTCTCAGGCCCATCATCCTGTCGTCGTTACCAAAACACAGAGATGCTGATACGAGAATGATATCGCCAGGATGACACCAGATTCCTCTCACAAGAAGATAATGTCCCTGGTACGAACTGACACGGGCCGGTCATACTCATGTCCAGACGTAGCTAACACCTCTCTTCCCAGAGTACTTTGATGTGCAGTTCTGTCCATATCAACCTCTAGATGCGGATCCTGTATTTGCGGCAGTCAGCAAGAAACATGTACGCCTTACCTATACCATTGCACTACACTGTCCGGTCTCTTGATTTTATTATTATTATTATCTTTCTGACTTGATGTCGTTTGACTGCCAGGTCGTCGTGTGCCGACTGACGAACAACGCCAAAGACGACACATCTCCGCCGTATTCCATTCTGCAGGTGATACGAGACGACGACGTGAGTCGGCACTCCACTGAACCCCCGTTACACTTGCCGATCCCCGGGCGATTCTCTCTAACCCCTACACAGATCGAAGCGAGAAACTACACCTGCACCTGGTCCCAGGAAAAAGAATCCGGCAAACCGCTCCTCTGTGTGGCTGGTGAAGATGCCAAGATTAAAGTGTACGACGTTATTGAGGGCAAGCTGGTCAATGTAAGTGGTCCTCTCATCGCTCCCGGACGAAACCGAGGGCCTCGTCTTGCTGACTCGGGCTGGATATAGGTCTTGATCGGGCACGGAATGGTAATCCGCCTTTGGATAGCATTGGAACTCGATCGAGAGGACTGACTTTACGTAGGACATCAATGATTTGATCACGTCTCCTATTAATCCACTTATTATAGCCACGGCTTCAGACGACACTACCGTTCGTATCTGGAGTCTGGATCCCATCCACGCCAAACAACCCTGTCTCTGTATTCTTGGAGGCGAGGGTCATCAATGGAGCCTGCTGACTATCGTAAGAGCTCCCTTTGACGAAGAAGAAATAAATTGATGGGCCAGTTGACATTGCAGTATCGACCGGACTGACCTTCGTTCCCAGGCATACCATGATACGGGCCGATACATCGTGTCGTCAGGCCACGACCAAGTCGTCAACCTGGTACGTTTCGTTCCCTCAATACTTACAGCCCCTATCTGGTCGAGCTCAAGCTGAGAAAGAGGCAGTGGACACTACCAGACCTCCCCGAGGAACCCGTGCACCACCCTCTTGAGGTGCACTATCCTCACTTTTCTACAAACGAGGTACACAGCGGCCTGGTCGACTGGTGCGTCCTCTACTTCCATTTGCTTTTCCTGGCGTGAGAAGAGCGGACTGACCATCGCATTACCACACTGCAGCGTCGCATTCTTTGGAGACTGGATCTTATCACGAGCATGCCACGACGACATCATCGTCCTCTGGAGGATCGAGGGCTTCTCCTCGGAAGACCCGCCACCACCGCCACACACCGCCCCGACCACCATCAACCCTACCCTGCTGACCCGGTCCGCCTTTGTGCCCAACGCGTCGGAGCAATGCCCGACGCAGACCCAATACACCCGGATCCTGACCTTCTTCACCCCGGGCTGCGGACCCCAGTTCTTCATGCGGTTCAAGCTCCACCACGTGCCGGGCCAGAACCCGGTCCTCGCCTTCTGCAACGCGAATGGTAAGATATTCTTTTGGGATCTGGCGAGGATCACGGGGTACCACGACTGGATACGCGCCATCGGCCGCGCCGCAAAGAAGAAGGAAAAGGACGGCAGCGTCGCCCTCCCGAAGCGGCCCGCCTGGCTCGCGCCCATCGTCCACAGGAACCGCGGCGGCACCGGGCCGGACGGGAAGCCCAGGACGGAGCCGACGGTGCGGGAGAAGAAGGCGGCCGATAGGGCCACGCTGACGGACGCCGAACTCCTCGAGGAGCTCGCCGAGCAGTACAACAAGGAGACGCTGCAGTCGTGGGATGGCAAGTACAACACGGGAGATCCGCACACGCCATTGCGGGCGCATAAGGTCGAGACGATTGGTGTGATGGGTTTCGTGGGCAGGCAGGTGGCCTGGAGCCCCAATGGCGAATGGTGCGTCATTGTTGGTAGCATCAACCTCGCGCTCATTCTGCAGCGGTGGGCTCCTTCCAAGCGCGAGGTGGCGGTTTGAGGTGGAGTAGGTAGCGATGGAGGCAGACATTAAAGGAAAAAAAGAGGGAAAAAAAAAAAAAAAAAAACCAGGTCGCTCGCTCGGCCAGAGCCAGAGGAATGAACATGTATCGTCCGACATCCGTCTGTATTCTCGCCGCGAATCAGAAACGAACCTGGCGCAGCCTCTAGCCGCCAGGTCTACCATCTCGAATCAGCAACGACGAAAAGGCCGGCAGAACCATCTCCTCCTCCGCCTGATCGCTGTCCTCCTCGTCCATCCCAACAGCCGTCCGCACGGCCGCGTCAAGCCGACCGCCACACTCCACCATCTTGAGGAAGAACGTCCGCGCCGCTTCCATCTCAGCGGCTCGCTCCGCCGAGGTGGTTTCCCTACCCGGCTGGCCCGCCGGCGCGGCGTGCCGGAGTGCGAGCAGGTCGGCGATGTAGAGCGACACGGTGCCGCGCAGGCGCCACATCTCGGCGCTCCGTATGAAGGTGGCGTCCTCGAGTCTCCGGTCCATCTGCGCCGCGAGCGAGCGCATGGCGCCTATGGTGTCGTTGTAGATGCCGTCGCGGGCGCGGTGGACGCGGTCCTCGGGGTGTCGGGGTCGGAGGATCGCCGTTCCCAGGTCGAAGGGATCGGCTGTGGGGTCCAGTTCTGGGTCCTCGTCGTGGAAGTACACGCCGGGACTATACCCCGGCCCTCTCTCGTGGTGGTCGTCCTCCCCATCGCCTTGGTGTGAAGAATCCCAGCCTTCAGCTTCGGCGTCCAGGTCGGCGAGAGAGATGGTTAATCGGGTGTGGACTTGGAGGATCTCGTAGTTGATGAGAGCAGGGTAGAATTGTAGCGCGGAAGCAGCGCGACGGGCGCCGAGGTGGTGCGGGTAGCGTCGTATGAGGGTTTCGAAGTATTCCCTCACTTTGGGGACGTTGGAGAGTGGGTAGAGTAGCTGGTGGCGTCGTCTTTTCTGTTCTTCGCCCTGCTCGACAATCTGCCCCCCCTTTCGTTCTTCTTCCTCTGCCCGCTCACGCATGAGGATTTCGGCGCCGAGTTCCCAGTAGTGGTTTCGGCGAATGTCGACGGGCTTCCCCGAGACTTTGGATCGCATGAGCAGACCAAAGGCACGTTTTGCGGCAGGGATATCGCCGCGGGATAGGAATGTTCTGATGGAATTAGCCAGGGGCCGGAGGGCGGCACGCTCGGCGGCGTAGGACTTGGCGCCGGGCAGCTCCGCGGTAGAGGAGGGCGATGCAGGGCCACTGGCTCCGCTATCTGGCTCGGTTTCCGGGTCGATATCGGTTTCTGTGTCGGTGCCCGACTCCGTGTCTGTGCGAGAAGGGGGATGATCCTTCCGGCGCCGGCGCCTCCTGGGTTTCGTGGTCGATGTTGGATCTCGCCATGGCTGATGTGGGAATCCGGGTTGGTAGATGGACGGGAGGTTGTCTACTTCTGACAAGCCTGCGGTGAGAAGTTGATGGAGAGTGCTGGGAGTATGGCTCAGTGGATTTATGGTGTCGCTTGGATGATTATGGCGGGCAGATGATGATATAGACGCAGACGTAGATACTGACGATCTCTTTCGTTTCAGGACATTTCTCCGGTCCATGTTGTTTAACTTGAGTTTGGGAAGAAATGTTCCGACTTTTTGCAAGAGATGATGAGTTTATTGCTCAATTCGAGGCTCAGGATGAAGACGAAGTCGAGCAGGGTATGCCGTCCCGTCCAGGCATGGAGGAGGATAGGCAGCCAATAAGGAAAATCCAGTCTAAGGCTCCATCCGACTAAGGCTTGGCTCTGCTATAGGCTTTCGAAAGCTCACGCGCTTTTTACAAGCGAGTCTTTCGAGATGATCATGTTGATTGAGGATATGGAGAACCAGGACCACCGAGTTGAGTCGGATGTGATGTGAAGGCGAGATGGGAGTGGATGTAATTAGGTGGGGTGAACCTAGAAGACGGGAGCGCAATGTCATGTGACTGATTAGATAATCCCCTGACGATCATTGTGCTACCTTGGACAGCACGTAGGCCGCCATCTCAGTCTCTAAGTGAACCTCACTCTACTACTAAACCACGACTCCAACCATCAGGTCTTCTGAAGACAAACGCACCAGTCTTTTCCTCCGAAGGGTGACGCTGGAACGCGTACATACCAAAGAATTATCCTTGACCAGACAAATACCCATTGACTCATCTTCATTTATTCGCGCCCCCGGGGCTCATTCATCACCATGGCCGAGTCACGGAATGATAAGGCGTATAAATATCGCCAGGAAATCAGCCAGGTATGTATGATATTTAAGTTAAATTGCGGATTATTCTGTTATATTCCGCCCTCGCGTCAATCTGTCATGTACGCCATGTTTCGCGCGAGCCACGTTCTCCAGCATCGCGAGAGAATAGTACTACTTCAGCGTCTCAAGAGCAAACGGCAAGAAAGTAGACATCCCACCCAGGAGAGCAAGACAGGAGCAGTACCGGCACAGTCCAAAACGAGAATTGCCTTCAGGGGCCGCAACCTAAGAGCCACGTCGAATCGCATCAGACCTCATGCTGAACCGCACACTAAGCTGCCTGACGACTCATCACTCATCGCAAACAGCCGCGTCGGGTCGCACAGGGTCATGTCAATTTGAAGACGAAGCACATCGGGCGAATGATTGTCTCTGGCCTGCACTCCCTTGGACCAACCCGGCTCCCAAGACCAGCCAGGAGGAACATGGAGTCGTGTGCTTCAGTTCCAATCAACGCACTTGGAGGTCCCGAGTGGGATATCCCTAGGCCTCACATCTTCTTTCTCATCCTACGAACAAATGGGCGCGCATGGTAGCACGTTATAATCCGTATTTGGTCTGACTAACACGCTCAATAGATGATGTACGTGTCTGGTGAAACTGGAGAACCATCGTTCGAAACAACGAGCATCATTGAGGACATTGTTCGGCAGCAGGTCATTGAGCTAGTGAGTCGATAATATCACCGATTCAAGAGGACCAACATGACACCTGGTCCCACTGACGCATTACATAGCTCAGAAACTGTACAGAACAAGCGGCTCGCCGTGGGTCTCGATCGATTAGCATTAACGATCTCATCTTCCAAATTCGCCACGACACGGCCAAGGTCTCCCGATTGCGGACCTTTCTCTCCTGGAAGGACGTCCGGAAGAACGTCAAGGACTCGGACGACAAGGGCGCCGACGCGGACATTGGCGCAGCCGAAGACCCCGTCGGCGGCGTCGTTGCGGGCGGCCCCGTAGACGACGCGGGCAAGAAGAACAAGAAGGCCAAGGTGGGCCTGCCCTGGGAGCCCGCGTCGTACTACAGCCAGGAGGTGCCCGAGCGCGACGACGAGGAGGACGAGGAGGAAGAGGAGATGAACTACATCACGCTCCAGCGCCTCCGCAAGGCCGACGAGCGCACCAAGGCCATGACGCGGGAAGAATACGTCACGTGGTCCGAGTACCGCCAGGCGTCCTTCACGTACCGCAAGGGCAAGCGGTTCCGCGAGTGGGCCGGCTTCGGCATCGTGACGGACAGCAAGCCGTCCGACGACATTGTCGACATTCTTGGCTTCCTCACCTTTGAGATGGTCCAGACGCTGACGGAGATGGCGCTCAAGGTCAAGGAGCAGGAGGACCTCTTCAAGGCCCAGAGCGGCGGCGGTGGCGGCGGCGCGGCCGACGGCGAGGGCTCGGCGAAGAAGCGGAAGCGCCAGCAGGGGCTGTTCGACCCGCCTAGCGAGGGCAGGACGCCCATCGAGCCGCGACACGTGCAGGAGGCCTTTCGGCGGCTGCAGGCCCGGCCGAAAAAGATCAGGGCCATGCTCAATGGCACGCACTTGCCGCACCGTACTCCTTTGCATCTTGTATGTTTCTTTCCTGTCACTACTACATCGTTCTCCGTTCGATGCAATTTTGAAGATACGAGACTGACTGGGTTGTGTAGTTCTGATTATTTATGACGATACGTACTTCTGTTTCCTCTGCGAGTGCAAGGAAAGGCAATGTCGAAGTATGAGGCGTTGCCAAAGGCGCAGTTTCGACTTTGCTCGCTTACTCGGTGCTTGTTCTAGTTAGCAAGGGATTGCGTTTTGTTTTCTTCTTCTTTTGGAGTCACGGGCTTGTAGGTGTTCTCCAGGGTAGGATCATTATCACGAGTGGCCATGTCCAGTCTCACGATGACAAGGACATGACAGGCAAGGCAAGGCGTTTGGGAAATATCTGCTTTATGGCATCCTATCAGTGCATCCTATCAGTGGGTTCTTGTCAGGTGACAGAGATCCAGGAGACCATCAGCGAATAAAAATATTTGTTTGCGCTGCGGGAGCCCCGACAGCGTCTGTATCTTCTTCCGCACCCAGCCGTGAATTTTCGTTCGTATTTAGTTAGGAAAGCCATCCTCGGCTCTCTCCGTGGTATCTCAGACTGGGGACAACGAGACAAAAAGTCCGTGTTTCCTCCCAGTCGTCGCTGCGTCTAGCCATCCGCTGCTTCACACCCCGGCTAACCCTTCCTCGGCCGAGGGTCAGAGGTTGTAATACCTACCAGAAAGGGGTGGTGATTGGTGCAGGAGGTATGATCAACTCTCGAGAAGACGGGCAACATATGGTCCAGTCGAAGCAACGGCCTAGTCTGCCCTGCTATCCTCTCTGCCTGCCCGCTTTTTAAGCCCTTGCTTCTAGAGTACGAGGACATGTAGGCAGACGGGATATTCTTTCGGCATTACCGTCTCGCAGCATGGCTCTGTTTGGCGAGTCTTCGATTCTTGATAAAAATACTAAACCCCATGGGAGATGCAAAGGACTCAAGACGGAGTGGCCATTTTCATCTTCAGCATGCCCAGCTCGGAGCTCTTGGCCCACGAACCTCGCGGGGTCTGGCGGTAAAAGACGAGCTTGCCGTCGTCACCGGTACTTCCCAAAATCTGGCCGTCGTCGTCAAAGTCGACGCGCCAGACGGGCGTGCGGTGGCCGTCGAGCTTGGCGACTTCCTTGACCGTGTGTACGACCTGTCCGGGCTGGCCGGACGGCAGCCTCTCGCCGCCCACGCCGTCGGACTTGGCGAGGCTGGCGCTCAGGCCCGACTGGTGGTGAGGGGGGTGGTGCTTCTCGGGCGGGGTGGCCGAATGGGGCGGGTTGGGCAGCTCGGGCGTGGCGGGCTGGCCTTCACGCTTGGCAATGTCGGCGGTGGCCCAGGATTTCCCGTCCTCCTCGTCGAAGGGGGTCTCGACGCGGAAGACGCGGACGAAGCCGTCCTGGCAGGCGGTGGCGATGGTGTCGTAGCCGCGGACGTTTCCGGGAGCCCAGGCGACATCGCGGACCAGGCCGCGGTGGGGGACGACGGAGGTAATGTCAGCGGCGAGGTAGAATTCGCGCTGGGCCTGCGGCACGCCGTACGGGGCGGTGATGACGTCTTCGCGCGAGCGGTAGATCTTGACGGAGTGCATGGCGGCGACGACGAGGGCGAGGGAATCGATGGGGGCGCCGGCGCGGAGGGCGTTGTAACACGGGTCGGGATTGGGATCGAATCGGACGCGGAAGCTCAGCTCGACTCCGCGGGGCGGCTTGGGACCGACGTCGAACTGGTCAATAAGGGTCCACTCGGAAAGGGTTTCTGGCTGGTCGTTCTCGTAGATGACGAGACGGCCTTCGGTGGTCAAGAGGGCGAGATGGGTCTGGCGGGTGTCGTCGTTATGCTTGAGGGAGAAGGAACGAAACGGTGCCCTGGTGGAGCGGGTCTCGAAGGCGGGTTTGCCGGGGGTGGTTGATCGGGAGCCAGGGCTGAAGCGGCGGCCTGGGGCGGCGGAGGGATCTTCGCACCAGAGCTTAAATCGGCCATCTATGCCGAGGGAGGCTAGGAGGTTCGGATAGACGGTCGGTGGGAGCCATTGGAGCTGCGGGAAGTGAATTGTCAGCTGTCGGGTTCGAGGCCAAGGGTAGAATGGAAGTAGAAGACTAAAATGAAAGGAAAATAAAATAAAAATAAAATAAAGATAGTCGACAAACACTTACTTCAAAAATCTCCCCTCCATGGGCAGTCCAGTTGTCACAAACACGCCAGATGCCATCCTTATGGCGGTTAAAGACGCGAATCTTTCCATCCACAGCTCCAGTGGCACAACGATCACCGTAGGCATTAAAGGCGACGGCCTGGACAAGATCTCGGTGACCGTGGGACAGGTTCAGATCAAAGCCGGCCTTGTCATCTGCTGTTGATGGGGGATCCGGTGGATCAAGTTGGACGTGTGAAGTCATTGGCTTCCTCTTCTTTCTGCCGTGATTGTGATAGAGGGTGGAGGGTGATAGTGAGTGATAGTGACGATGTGCGCGGCGATGTGAGAGAGTGGTAGGTAGGTAGTGGGGAAGTTAAGTGAGTGCGTGCAGCAGCATTACGGAGAGCTATTCTGGGGAGGAGCTATCCAATTGTCTAGCATGGATCTAACCAAATCAAGTATGGACCTTGGAATGTATACTGTGCGGATATAATGGACCATAGACAGTGCAGGCCGTACATTACTAATGCGGCACGTGATATAGAACCCAGGGGTTCAGAACTACGTACCTAGGATTGAGCAGCAGCTCACCACCATCCACTGCAAAGCCTCAGATATTCAGACAGACCGTACAAGACTGGTCTTGAAAAGAGCTCTCCAAAATTGGCCCTACTTCTTACTTAGTAGACCGTTTGACTCCGTAGAGTGCAAAGACTTCTATTTCATCGTAAATTGGCGTCGCGGGACCCGACATCATGAGAACACGGTCGATAACATCCAAGATCCCGCAGTTGAGGTTAGCCTCTGGCTATGTAAGTCATCTTCACCTTCACGTTGAATGCAAAGCTCTCCCCTCGCTCACCACCGCCAGAACATCCCCCAAGTCGGCTTCGGCCTGTGGAAGATCCCCCCAGAGCAAACCGCCAACGCCGTCTACCACGCCATCAAAGCGGGCTACCGTCACATCGACGGAGCCTACGGCTACAAGAACAGCGTCGAGGCCGGCGAGGGCATTCGACGCGCCATCCGCGAGGGCCTGGTCTCCCGCGCCGACCTCTTCATCACCTCCAAGCTCTGGAACAACTACCACGCCCGCCGCCACGCCATCGAGATGGCCCATGTCGAAACCGACGCCTGGGGCCTCGACTATCTCGACCTCTTCCTCATCCACTTCCCCATTGCCCAGCAGTACATCCCCCTCTCCGAATCCCGTTTTCCCAGCTGGTACCTCGACGCCTCCCGCACCCGCGTCACCCCTCGCGCACCGGTCCCCATCTCGGAGACATGGCAGGTTCTCGAGTCTCTTGTTGCGCCGGGGCCCGAGCAACCCTCTCCCACCACCACCAGTAGTGGCTTCCTCCGCTCCCTCGGCGTCTCCAACTTCAACGCCCAACTCCTCTACGACCTGACCTCCCACGCCCGCGTGCCCCCCTCGGTCCTCCAGGTCGAGCACCACCCGTACCTGGCGCAGCCCAGCCTCCTCCGCGCCGCCCGCGACCTCGGCATCCAGGTGACAGCCTACTCGACTTTCGGCCCGCAGTCCTTCCTCGAGCTGGACAACCCGCGCGCCCGCGACGTCGTGCCCCTCCTCCAGGCGGAGCCCGTCGTCCGCGCCGCCGCCCGCCTGCGCCGCACCCCGGCCCAGGTCCTGCTGCGCTGGTGCACCCAGCGCGGCCTCGTCGTCATCCCCAAGTCCGTCCACCCCGACCGCATGGCCGAGAACCTCGACTGCTGTTCTTTCGACCTCACTGTGGAGGAGATGGACGCCATCTCTTCCTTGGATAGGGGGTTGCGCTTTAATGATCCCGGCATGACGCATGGGTCGCCCTTGCATATCTTTTGAGGGAGGAAAATACAAGGAAGAGGGAAAATAGGGGGCGACTCCTTAGGCAACGGCACGATATGAGCGAATTTGTTTGGCCTTGGATTTGTTTTCGGACCTTTCCTTTCGATTTACGCCGCGCACTAGAGCATCAGCAGACCTAAGCCGAAACACCACAGCGACAGCTGCACATGTGAAGTTATGTGATGAGACAAACTTCTCAGTGCATATTGAAGTCTCAAGACTAAAGACAATCGTTGTCAATTACTCGTGAAATCCGTCTATATAGCGGAATAAGTTGACTATGGACTACACAGGACACGAGAATAATAATCCCCTCCCCCTCAGCAGTTGCCGGGCTGACCCGTCGGTCCGTTCCATTGCTCATTCACCACCAAAACATCCGTCGTGCCGCAAGGTGGCAGGTCAAGGGTGCGGTCCACCCACTCGTAAATGTAGCCCTGGTTGCAGTTCTGGCGGCGCACATACTTGTACTTCAGCGTCTGGCCCGGCGCGTCCACGTCGACCACAGCGTTCCACAGGGGATAGTTGTCCGAGTACTCGTTCGTGGACAGGGGCTGCGCGCTGCCCATGTCCCAGTTGCCCAAGTTGGACGCGCTGCCGAACACGTAGATATCCTCGCCGTAGTAGGTGGACGCCAGCACGCGGAACTCCACGGGAACGGCGCACAGGCTGTCGGTGTTGTTGGGAGCGCCGGCGGCCACGGCGGGGGCGTAGGTGCCGTGCGGCGGGTTGGGGACGGGGCAGGGCGCGGACGGTACGGATTCGCTGTCGGGGACCCAGCTGGCGGCGTGCTCGCCAGCGCGGCTCGCGGCCATGGTGATCATGGCGGCGTACGACCAGGTCAGGTCGCGGGCGCCGACGGGCTGGAAGGGGTGGTAGCGGTTGTACTGCTCGGCGAGGGCGCCGTTCTCAGGGGTGTAGCGGCGGGCGACCTCGACGAACGAGTCGGCGTAGGCGGTGACGGCGTCGACCACGCGAGAGAAGACGGGGTTGTCGGCGCTGTACGTGCCCTCGGATACGCTGGCGTCGAGGTCGGCGAAGAAGGCGCGCGAGGTCGAGTCGATGGTCAGGGAGCCCTGCCGCTCCCACTGGGCGGCGGCGTTGTAGAGGAACTCGGCGGCGCCAAAGGTGATCAGGTACCAGGGATGGCCGCCCAGGTACACGTCTTCGGTGTAGCGGCCGACGGCGACGCCCCTGTTGCGGGGAATGCCGGCGTTGATGGGGTAGGCGCCGGCATCACGGAATCCGTCGACCCACTGCTTGAAGCTGGCGAGCGCACGGGACGCGCAGGGCTGGATGGAGGGACTGTCGCAGGGGGCGTTGACGTCGAAGACGACGTTGGACCCGAGCATGGAGTTGGCGTCGCGGCCGGAGCGGGCGTGGGAGTGGTGGATGTTGGAGACGAAGTACTGACCGTTCCAGAAGGCCGAGTTGAGGAAGCAGGCGACCTCGGGGGCCTGGTCGCAGGCTGGCCCGCACGAGACGCCGAGGCGGTCGGCAAGCTGGGCGCCCTCGACGAGAGCACGGTACTGGGATTGGACGGTGAAGAAACTGGCGCCGTGGACTTCTTCCCAGAGGTCGAAGCCGGTCGTGTTCCTTTTTTGGTACGGTCAGTGGGACCAAGGCCGGCGTAGGATGTTAGACGGTTGACTTACCAGTACTGGCCCGTGTAGCTCAAATCATTGGCAATGACCGGCCAGATGACATCGCGCGCCTCGGCCTCTCCGTCAGGACCTTGTTCGGCGAGCCACTTGGCGTAGCCGATGATGGCAATGGCGCGGAGGGGAGGGCCGTCGTGTTGGGGGCGACCCCAGGCGCCGTTGTAGCGCGAGCCGTCGACGTGATATTTGACCTCGCCAAGACCGCGGCCCGAGGGGAGAAGAGAGCCGGAAGGGTTGGTGACGGTCTGAAGAATGGCCTGGGAACGGATATAATTGTCGATGTGTTCTTCGAGGTGGGCGTGGCTGGAGGGGTTGCGGATGAACTCCTCGACGATCATCTTGAACGTCAGGCCCGCATCGCGCGACCAAGTATAGAAGTCTTATGAGTGATTGGGCATGTCAGTCAGTTGAATCGATGAACAAAAGCTGGGTTGTTGGGGTACATGAGGGGAAAACCAACAGTCAGGATCATGCTTGGAGGGACTGGCGACGACGAGGCCGGCGGCAGTGCCGGGAACCTGCGAGCCATTTGGGCCGATGTTGTCGAGGACAGACTGGAGAGCAACGGGTCTCTCCTCGGCGATGTACTCGCCGAGCCGGTCACACTCGGCGCCGGCTGCAGCAGCCAGGACCAGAGATGCGGCGGTGAGGTAGAAAGAACGGGATCCTAGGACCATGGTGACAAGAGTATGGACGTCGACGATCTAAGGGGATCAGCGGAGAGAAACGCGGCTTGATCTGAGTATGTCAAGATGATCGGCCAATACTGCGCGGCTCAACCCAGGCGGAAGAAGATCTTCGTTGACTTGTTGAAGGATGGGAGAGTTGTAGAGAAAGAAACTACGGTGGGACGACGGGGTTTATATCTCCAGTCTTCTCGAGGAGGACGGGGACCAAGATGTAGACGAAGATGAAGGAATCTAGAGAAGCGAACAGCGATGACAGAGCCAAGCCTGGCCTGTCGGTCGAGTTGCCTAAATCGAACAATTCGCCTTTGGTGCAGAGGGCTGGAAAGGAAGAAAATGTAAAGTCTCAAGGCGGTAGATGTCGTGGTCGTCGTCTCTGGACTCCCTCTTGTTCAGGATATCCAAGTGGATTGCTAGGAGCTTGTGCTACAGCCACATGCCCATAGAATGACGAACCCTGTACAACGTACATCAGCTCGGCACCTACGTTTCCCACCCCCTGGGAGCTGAGAGGGAAGGGATGCACGCGGCAGCCGGAGTGGGTGTCGTGGGGTTGGGCCGAAGGGGGGGACTGCAGTAGGACCAGGAGGACAGGAGGACCAGGGTCCTCGTAGCACCGAGTGTGGACTGAGAGAAGAAGAATTCGGGCCTACTAATCATCGACCTTCAACACGGTCTCGTGCCGTCTCTGATTCACCTACATTTCCATGTGCCTCGCTTTGGTGCTCGGATCGTCGATCATCCCGGTGGCCAGTTGACACCTTTGGTGATGTCAAGTGCTTTGGAGGAAGGCAGATCATGCAGCCATCTCCTAACCAGGTACCTTGTCGTTCAGCTGTCCTCTCAGTAGCACGTTTGATTGCAGTTGGCAGTTTCGTAGCTTATGCCATAGTGCCTGGCTCATAGCTTATCGTCTTAGGAAGAGGATTACTTGACGATCGGAAGCCAGCCACGGATCCCAGGTTTGACTACAAGCGAGATGCAACGCAGCTTCCCTCGTCTTGTTTTGTCCGTGGACCGTGTCAGTGTGGTGCGGACAGTACCGTGAGTGTCGTGCGGCCCGATTATGGAGAGGGAATGGCGAAGAGAGGGACGACAACGATTTCGAAGCATCACCGAGTACGACGCTGCCAGTAGATCTGTACGGTAGTGTACAGTGGTTGTCGTAGAGTTGCGGGGTAATTGGGCCGCGCACGGAGTAATACCTGGTATGGTGTACTTTCCAAAGGCACATGCTTACCTAACGTCGGATCCAGGGACTGGATTTGCATGTGAATCCCTGATTCGCCATAGGTTTCTTCCGTTCATCTTCTCCCCCTTTCTCGATCCCTCCGGTGTACTACGCTACGTGCAGCAGCTGGTAATACGGCCCTTCTTGACTTTGGTAGCATTGCCAAGCGAACATCGGAGCTTTTCCCCAACATCGATAGTCCTGGTTATACCCATGGCAAGCTTTTCAAGGTCATTGGAGGAGTAGCCGACACGATGACAGCTCGCCAAGTCTGTCGACCGGTTGGTCAATAGCCCCGTCAAATGGCAAGATGTTCTTCAAAGGAGCCAAACGTCGAGTCTCTACCTGATCCTAGATCGCTCCGTACACATGTCTATAAGTCTTCATTCTATGAACCAGGTATTCTTGTCAAGCGACGAGCTTAATGATCGCTATTCGCTGTCCAGACGGTACACAGGCAGTGGATGGCCCACCAGTCCGGTCCAGGAAAGACTTGGACCTTTGACGGAGGTCTTAAGGGAAATCCCGTGATACGAGGGAACATTTGAGCGTTTATATCAGTGATCGGTCTCATGTCGGTCGCAGTGATGCGCGGAGGGACTGGAAAACGCCACGCATCGTCTCATGATGTTCCGAGGGCGTACAGGTAGGCTATAAGCCGCATCGAGTATTTATTTCGCTCTTGTTTGAATTCTCATCCATACAATCCAAGGCCTTATTGTATGCCAAGACGGGTTCCCTTACTGTTTCGGTCGTCTGAGAGTGCTTCCCTCTTCGGCCTGACTGCGGCTCACCCCATGCATCGATAAGACGCCGAGCGGTTCCTGCACGTGTGAATGTCGGGCTCCATGCGAACTCCGACTCTTCGTGACGATGCGACGGTACACTTTGTGAAGTAGGAGAGGGCCGGTGCCTTGGCAGGCACGGGCAGGTCATGCATGTCATATCCAATCCGACGACATGTTTCCTTCAGCTACTTAGACAGTCGGTCTATGGGTACGATATATCCATGCGATCATCCTGGGAAAGCCGCAATCGTTCACTCGCCAATTATTTGATAACGTCCCGCTCAGTACTGCAATATTGTGGCAACCGAAAATAGGACCGAGCATTGCAGAATATGTAGCAATAAAATGGCTCCGAGACTGTTCCACGTATATACCGCCCGCCACTTGCAGGAGACTCCTTTACGACGATGCGTGGTCTGGATCGGCCTAAGATCAAGAAACTAGGCACCGCAGCTGTATGTCATGAACTTTGGTTCCGACCAAAGCAGCATCTGGACGGAGAGGAGAATGGATTGGGCCTTGGAGGAGCATACAAATATACTGATTTCCGAGACCAGGGAAACCAAAGAGTTTTCGTTCCTTCGTTCCCACACGCCTGTATGGTTGTCTCACGGGGATCCGATATTCCCTTTTAGAAGGGGCAAGCAAGTATGCATGTTCGGAGGTCGCCACCCCTTCCAGAGTGAAGTGTGAGGCAGCCTGGCCCAGACCATCTGTCGTGTAACTCAGATACATATCAAGCTGAAGGCATCGTATTGCATGGAACTCTTGCCCTGGATGCCTTGTCGTCATGGTGGAACAGACAGGTCCCCCCAGGAGCAACCAACTGAAAATCCAAAGTCGTACCCTCGCACAACGTCGGACGTCAGGCAGTGTTATGCATGTCGTCTAGCCTCCCACGTCACATTCAGTGGTGCGCAAGCGGTCTGAATGAGAGTCATTGCCACGCCACTGACTTGCGCGCCGTGGAATTTGGCGGCGACTGAGCCTGGCGTTGGTTGTCAAAGCACGTGTGAGGAGAGGGCCGTTACGAACCCTCTGGCAGCCGATAACCTATAAACCAACACTGGCCCTAATCCATCGACTATTCTTGGGGATTACCACCAATAGGGGCAATATAGTCGGTAACTTCGAAGAGACTCTGTATCATGTGGCGTTTCATGTTTTCGCGCTCCTACTCAAGGTCGTCATTGGGTAGATGCTATCCTCCCCGAGCCATGGTAGTGGCTAAGAGTGTAATGTGTGGTAGGCAATGGGCAAAGTCCACAGCGATGGATGATATAATCGTGCGTCTCGGTGGCATGGCGCACAATATGGGGGTCCACAGATGAATCCAGAGGAGCTTCAAGAGCCTCCGTAGTCTGAAAACCTTACTGCTGAATCTGAATGCCGCCATGACGAGGTGTAGCCGCTTCGATGAGTGGGTTGTCGTACGAAGGGGGCCCCGGGTCCATAGCTACGGGACACGAGCTGGATTTGCGAGCGTCTCGTCCATGATGAGATACAGCGATAGAAATGCGAGAGGATGAGAGAACGATCAAATTTAGAACATGAGCAAGAGACCTGTCCGAGAATTCGGGAATCGAGTTACGTCAAGTGAGGCTAGAATGGCTGTTTCGAAGACAATCGAGCCAGCTATTTCGGAGCCGTGTTGAATCAGTTTCCACGTGAAGAGAAAGGGGCTGGCGTTGACACGAGTTGACAAAGCCAATGTCTTGGTAGAGTATTCCAGAGATAAGATAAGATAAGATAAGATGACACTCAAGCTCACAGTGATTTATTTGAGGTACGTACCGTCCCGTCGCGTCAAATTTCAATTCAAGACCGCGTCAGGCGTGTCCCGTCGTTCCATGATTCACATCCACCCTTAGTACATGACAAAGCGTCGTTATCTTCACCGTTCTTCCCTCACATTGAGTATCTCCAGCCTTCTCAACAACGGAATAGGTTGATCACTGCCCCTCTTCTTTTTCTTGTATCCCTATTGACCACTATCGGCCTGCTACTCACCATCCTACTCCCGGCATTCGTCTTCTTGCTCACCACGAACTGGACGCGTCCCATCTTCCACCAAAAACCTACGAGACCTCGACTTGTCGACCTCGCCTCCCGTGCTGCGTTCGATCTTCCAAGGGCCCCCGAGGCAACCAACTCGCCTCTACCCTCACCACAGGGACCGTATACCGATTAGACGATCTAGCCCATGAATCCACGCGATCCGTTCCGAGGAAACGCGTCCAGATCCTCTTAGCCATGTATCTACCCCGCTCGCTGATATCGAAGCTCTACCTGCACCTCCAGAATACGCGCCATCCCCTCTCTCCACCAGTCCTCATTCTCGTCGCCCTCGAACCCGATGCCCTCTGCGCGTGCCGAATCTTGACGAGCCTCTTGAAACATGACTACATCCCGCACAAGATCCAGCCCATCTCGGGATATGCCGACCTCGAACGCGCCGGCCGGGACCTGGTTCAGCCCATGATGGAGTCGAATGGCGGGAGTGGTGGCGTGGTGGTCAGCCTGGGCGTCGGTGGCATGGTCGACCTCGGTTCCTTGCTGGGGCTCGAGCCCGAGGGCGGAGAGGTAACATTTTCCGGTGTCGAGGTCTGGATCATCGACTCGCACCGTCCGTGGAACCTGGGCAATGTCTTTGGCGGATACCCCGTCGAACCTGCCTCGGAAGGCACGTCTGCTGCCTTGTCGACGAGATGTCCCCCCGGTGTCAGCAGGGGCAGGATCGACCGCTCCTACACGCCCGGCAAGGGAGGCATCATCGCCTTGGACGACGGGGATATAGAAGATGGCCTCGAGGCTGAACGGGAGGCGTACATGACTTTGCTCGACATGCCCGACGTGGACGACGACGGCGAGGATCTCGGCGGCGACAGTGACGATGAGCACGAGGAGGACCTTTTCTCCGAGGATTCTGTCCGTGCCGGCCAAAAGAGGAAAAGCTGGTCAGATCGAGGAGACGAAGAGTCGAGCGGCGACGAAGACCGTCCAGCACAGCGCCGGAGGAGCAACTCGGTAAGAAGAGACGAGACGATCATCGTGGTAGCTAGTGCAACGCTCTAACAAGTGAACACAGTCAACTTCAATACCCTCCTCCCCTCAACGACCACAGAGGGCTGGTCTCTTATCAATAAGAGGAAACCAAACAACAGCCCTCTCCAGCGACCCTCTCGAACCCCCGTCAGCCGCCCAACCACCGCCCGCGCCATCCGCCAGAGCTCTTCGACGCCGCCTTTTGCGGCTGCGACGGGAGAACGAACGCGTGCTACAAAACTATTACAAGATGGGAGCGTCCTTCTCCGAGCCAATATCGTCCATGATGTATTCCCTCGCCTCGGACCTCGGTAGGGAAGACAACGATCTTCTCTGGCTTACGATTATAGGAGTCACCTCGATGGAGCTCTACGGCCGGTCGTCGGCCGGCATCGCCGTGCCCGTGCGCAGCTCGGACCGGGCTCAGGGGACGGGCTGGATGGGTGTTCGGGGAACGCGAATTCGCCAGCTGTTGCGAGACGAAGTACGACGCCTCAACCCGCCGGACCTGAGCAACCCGCGCCACTCGATGGAAAATTCCGGCATCATACCCACGACCGCGCGGAGCCCCGAGGACACCTCCATCAGACTGTCGCCCGAGCCGCGGTTCCTCCTCATCCGGCACTGGAGCCTGTACGACAGCATGCTCCACTCTCCTTACCTTTTCTCGCGCCTGAAGACGTGGAGCGAACCGGGCCTCAAGCGGCTCCACAAACTGCTCGCCAAGATGGGCGTGAGCCTTGCGCAGTGCAAGCAGAGCTATGCGCACATGGACATGATGCTGAAGCGGGAGCTCCGCACCAAGCTCCTCAAGTACGCGTCGCTCTACAACCTGGACGACATGGTCCCTTCGGTGGAGTCGGACGGCCGAGACCGGGCGGGGGCCAAGGACGGCTGGGGTTTCGTCCGGAGCTGGGGGTGGCGCGCCACGCTGAGTGCGCAAGACGTCGGGGTCATTATCGGCGCGCTCTTGGAGGTGGGAAAGCACGGGGATGGCGCAGCGCAGCAGTCGTCGGCCGCTGAGACGGTGCTCGACGCGGAAGACGACGGCACGGCGGCCGAGGGCGAGGAATGGATCCGCCGCTTCTGGGAAGCCTATGATGCGCTGGAAAAGTAAGTCTTTTCCCACGTTTTGTTTTTCTCGTCCAATGGCGAAAACTAACATGGCATGCGCAGCATCGAGAGTCTCAAAGCCGGCCTGCCCACGGCACAGTTTCTCCACCGGGCCATCTACCGCACGGGCACCTCGCTCATCAACAAGAAGCAGATCCGACACCTCCGAGCCTTCCGCATGTGCGTCGTCAAGGACGGCCCAGACGTATCGCTCTTCACCCACCCGGCGGCGCTCACCAAGCTGGCCCTCTGGATCGGCGAGGCACTCGTCGAACAGGAACGGGACACGACCGGCCGACTCTCCCACGGCGGCCGCGGCACCCCCCTCGTCGTGGCCAGCCTCAACGAGAAGCGGGGCGTCTACGTGGTGGTGGGAACCGGAGGAGGCGGAGGGCCCGACACGACGTTCCTGGACCGCGAGGCGGCGCGGAAACGGAAGCAGGCGCGGGAGGAGAAGATGCGGGCCAGGGAGGAGGCGCGTCGGGTCAAGGCCAAGATTCGGGAGGAGAAGAAAGCGGCGCGCAAAGCGGCAGCGGCAGCCCAAGGTGACGACGGCGACGACGACGCGGACGAACCCGAGACAGAGTCGGAGGGGTCCGATTCCGAGTCGGACTCGAGCGATGACGATGATGACGACGACGAGCCGAAGCGGGAACGGGGATACGGGCTGAACAAATTCGGGTCGGCGTTCCAGGAGGTGGTGGCCGAGACCAATGCGCGTGTGCGGATCGACAGCTTCGAGCACTGCGTGGTGGAGGTGCGCAAGGAAGACCTGGGGGGTTTTCTTGAGAGTTTGAGTATGAAGGCCGTGGTGGGATGATGGCCATTTCCCTCACGCACGCACTTACAAACACTCTCTCTCCTCATGACGGCGGTTGGAGTTTTGTCTTGGTCTGTTTTCCCTCTGGTCTCTTTTTCTCCACCTTTCGTCTTGTTTGGCGGCGGGCATAGCTTTGGCGAAACGAGGTCTTGGCTTTTACTGTTTCCTTTTGTGTCTTCCTCCGACCCTACCCTTCACGTGTGCTTGGTGGCGGACGATGGGAGGAATATCATCCTCCTGAATCCCATTTTTAGAGTACGGTCATAGGAAACAGGGTAGCATGCGAAGTAATCAGCAATGGTCAGTTGACGTTGATTCACGACATGTGCTAGCAAGGCGGTAATTAATGTGTATCTAAGTCGAGAAGCTCGTCGCATGTCTCGATGTTGACGAGGACAGCGACAGAGGTCTCTCGAGACAAAGTACCGAGTACCGTACCCGCGTCGTTACTTTGTACCTGTAGGTACCTAACTAAGTACCTCTCAAGACAGTTTGGCTGCACGCTGCACAACACGATTACCAATAATCCCAGGCCGATCTATCACCTCATTCGCCGGCCTCAACCAGGCTGACTGGGACTGAACCCCTCCCCCCAAGTCCCAGCCTTTTACGCCCCCTCGTGACATACTCCGTACGTTGTACTTAATCTATACTTATCATCTCGCTCCCTCTCTCTCTTCACCCAACATCTCCTCTTCCGGAGTTAGCCCTCCGTATTAGTAGGACCCATTCACCTACGTACTTCGTAGTAACGCCATTTCCTCCATTTCTTCTTCACCTCGTATTATATCTTCGTCCCTCACAACGTCAACGTCCTTTATTGACCCCGCCCAGGAACAGCATCACGTTTACGGGATATTACTTCGACATTCAATCCTCCTAGAAACCTAACCTCCCGACCACAAGCCAACGATCATAATCTCTCGATCATTGGTCGCCAAATCGTCGCCTCCTCTCTCGCGCCCTCCAACGCCAATCGGCTCATTAATCACCACCCTGTGCCTTTAGAGCCAAGCCTCGGGACGCCGCCAGCTTTCCCAACTGAAACCTTACCTCGGACTCTCTTCGTTCGCCTTTGGAGGTCCTTAATCAACCACCGGCCCGGGCCCCATCGCCCTCCTCGCTTTATCCTACTCAGTAGACGTGCTTCCCTTGGCGTCCGTTTTACGCGACCCTGCTTTCCTCGACGGCCTCTATCTTTCTCTCTCTCCCTCTCTCTACTCTTGTCTCTTAAAACGCGACGCCCCACCATCCACCTACCTCGTACGGTAGCGAGCGATTCGAAGGCGACCCCGCCAGAGCATCATGGGCAAATCGTAAGGCTTCTCCGCTGTTTCCCCGTCTTACCCTGCCCATTGCAATCCATCACACAACGCCGTTCAAGGAATGGCATTCTTCTTTCTGCCTATCCGGACGATCGCCTCGGCGTCTTGATTCCTATATTAGCCTGCGCCTGGCGAGTCCGCGCCCTACGTCATAATCCATCGACCCTACCCTCCCGTCCCCTCCGAGACTCATTGGCTAACGTCTGGCCTCCATCGCCGTAGACAATCCAAGCTCTCGCAGGAGCAGCTGAACGACCTCCAGAATTCAACCCATTTCGATAAGAAAGAACTCCAACAATGGTATAAGGGTACGCACGTTGTCCTCTCACCCTTGGACCCATTCCAATTCGCTTCGCCCCGCTGTCCCCCTCATGCTCCGTTCACCCAAACATGATCCGGCTTTCCCACCGGCAAGCGCATTCCAACATGCTAACGCAGGCGTCGCCGTCTCCCAGGCTTCCTCAAGGACTGCCCGTCAGGCACCCTGACCAAGGAGGAGTTTCAAAAGATTTACCGGCAATTCTTCCCCTTTGGTGACCCGAGTTCCTTTGCCGAATATGTCTTCAACGTCTTCGACAGCGACCGATCCGGCACCATCGACTTTAAGGAGTTCATCTGCGCCCTCAGCGTCACCAGCCGCGGCAAAATGGAGGACAAGCTCGATTGGGCCTTCCAGCTCTACGATATCGATGGCGACGGCAAGATCAGCTACGACGAGATGCTGCAGATTGTCGAGGCCATTTACAAGATGGTAAGACATGAAGACACTCCATTGCTTTTTCTTTGACAGCAACAGCACAGTATGGCATTAACAAACCGTCTCTCCAGGTTGGTTCCATGGTAAAACTCCCCGAAGACGAAGATACCCCCGAGAAGCGCGTGAGGAAAATCTTCCGCATGATGGACAAGGACGAGAACGGTAGCCTCGACCTGGAAGAGTTCAAAGAGGGCAGTAAGCGGGACGAGACCATCGTCTCGGCCCTCTCGCTGTACGATGGCTTGGTGTAGCAAGAATATTTCGGTAATGGGAATTGGGGCGAGGGGGAGGTACAGAAACACAGGCGAGGCCACGGATCGGGTAACAAAATGCAGCGATGCTTTGGACGCTGCCAGATTCCTGTGAACGGATGACAGGAGGGAGTGTCGAAGAGACCCGGTTCGGATCACGGTTTGGTACAACACGGCGAGAGCGTACTCATTGCCCTTGGTAGACCAGGCCTGTATGGACTAGATACCGACGGGAGTAGGGAAAAAAGACAACAAAAAAATGAAAAACAGGCAAAAAAAGAAAGACAGATATGATAACATTGCGTCGATTCGACTAGGCAAAGTCCAAGATTCGTGTGAAATTGGTATATAAAACCACTCAAAATGCGCGCGTCCATTAGATGAAGACGGCGAGGGCCTCATGAGACCAGGAACGGAAAACGATCCGTCTCCTTAGCTACTCCCCTCGGCTGCTCTCCGAAATGCTCTTCAAATCCCCTCGACTAAACCAAAGAAAATCATGGCACTAAGACCCGTGGGACCAAACTCCTGGGATATCAAACCTGGAAGCGACGCACACCAAAAGTACGCACAAACAGAAGAGAATGAAAGGAAATCCCTGGTCTGCGCCGCCGTCCTCCTCTCAGCTTCTCCAGACATACACTGACATACACTCCTCGCAACTGCGCTCACCTAACCAGGCAGACCAACAACTATACCATTCCATCAAGAGCGACATGTCGTTCAGCTAGAGATGCCATACGCCTTGTCCACCTGGGCCTTGTACTTGTCGAGGATATTCTTCCGCTGCAGCTTCTGGGCGGCAGTCACGAGATCCTATGGGGAGGTTAGCGCTTCATTCGATAGACTACGGGGAATGGACGCCAAGTTACTCACATTCTGCGGGGTCCACTCGTCATCGCACAGAGCGACGCCCTCGATGATCTCAATGCCAGACAAGCCACCCTGGCGACCGGCATTCTGCAGCTCCGCAAGCACGGCGGCGTTCAGCTGCTTGTTGTCTACGAGCTCGTCCAGGGTGTTGCCGCTGACGCCGATGGACTTGGCGAGGTTCACGAGGGCGGGCTCCGCCGGCACGATAATGGCCACGGGCTTCGTCTTGGACGCGTCGGCGTAGACGCAAATGTTGGCGACGACGGGCGCGGCCCGGTAGACCGACTCGAGCTTCTCGAGGGCAATGTACTCGCCGTTCAGCGTCTTGACCAGGTTCTTCTTGCGGTCGATCAGCCGGAAGTGGCCGTTGTGGTCAATCTCGCCAATATCGCCCGTCTTGAACCACCCGTCCTCCGTGATGGCCGCCTTGCTCTCCTCGGGGTTCTCGTAGTACTCTTCCAGGACCGAGGGCCCGCGGATCCACAGCTCGCCCTGAGGATACGGCTTGTTGGTGGAGAAGTAGCCGGCGTCGGCAAAGTCGACCAGCTTCAGCTCGATCGAGGCCGGCATGGCACCCATGGACTTGTTGGTCCACTCGTCGGGGCTCATCAGAAGGCCCATGGCCGTCGTCTCGGTGAGGCCGTAGCCGATAATCATGGGCGCGATGGCCATGGAGATGAAGTGCTGGGTTTCCTTGGCCAGAGGGCCGCCACCGCTCATGCAGAGCTTCAGGCGGCCGCCCGTGGCGTCCTTGAGCTTCTTGAACACGATGGAATCGAGCACGCCGGCGCCCGGAAGACCGGAAGCCATCAGGGTCGATTTGAGGTTCATCGCGTTCCAAAATAGGGCCTTGACCAGCGGGCTGCCGGCGTTGACCTTGGCGATGATGCCCTTCTTGACCGTCTCCCACACGGCAGGAACGCCCACCATGATGGAGGGCTTGAATTCCCGAATATCACCCAGGCAGTTACGAACCGATGTGTCGGAGAGGGTCTTGGGGTTTCCGTATCCCAGTGTGGCGCCCCAGCACAGCGCCGCGTTTTCAAAGACGAACTCGAGGATGTGCGCAAGGGGAAGGAAAGCCAGGAGGCCGTCGCCGGGTCCGATAGGCGGCGCGACAACCGAGCTAGCACCGGCCACTAGACACAGCAAGCGTCAGCCATCGGAGAAAGAGGTAAAAAAAAAAAAAAAAAAAAAAAAAAAGGAAACGGATGTTTAGGGCCGCTTACCAGCAGCACAGACTGCCTTGTGCTTGAGAGGGACGCCCTTGGGGGTACCGGTGGACCCCGACGTGTACATGATACAGCAGAGGTCCTCGGGCGAAGGCGGAACTGGGTCAACCATATTCTCCTCGCCGAGCTTGCGCAGCTCCTCAAAGCTGAGAATGTTGACGTGGGGGTGGGCCTCCTTGAGCAGAGTGACGTGCTCCTCGTTGATCTTGTGCTGGTCGTTCCAGACGACAATCTGGATCTCCTTGGCGTCGTGAAGAACGTTGACCAGGGTCGGAAGCAGATGGGGGTCGAGGAAGACGGCCTTGGCCCGGGTGGCCACCATGGAGTATCTCAGACCCTGCTCGCCCAGAGTGTCGTAGGCGGTAACGATGGGCATCGACTGGGTGGTCGCACCGTGGGCTGTGGCGAGCCAGTTGGCACTCGTGGCAGCGAAGATGTGGACGCGGTCACCAGCGACCAGGCCCAGCTTTCGGAAGCCGGCACCAACCTGGAGGGCGCGGGCCTCGTACTGGGCGTAGGTGATGTACTCGTAAGGGCTCAGCTCGAAGTAGGTCCATTTCTTCTCCACCTCCTGCTCCTCGCCGTTGACCATCTTCTTGACCTTCTTGGTTTCGACATGGGTATTGACGAGCTTGCGGGAGCCGACGCATTTGGAGTTGGCGAATTTGGCGGCGGACTTTCTGAGCAACTCGTAAACGGTGGAGATGTCGCCGCCGGGTTTGGTATAGAGATCAGGGACGGTGCCCGGACGTCTGCGCGGCAAAGTCTCGCCCTTGGGTTCCGGTCCTTCTGGGTAGGGGACGGTGAAGGGAGGCTTCGCCGTCATCCGGGGGAGGACGGGCGACCTGGACTGGGGTTCCGGGTACTGCAGCTTCCCAGTCATGGTGGCGGTTGGCTATCGAGAACGACGGTCTACGGAGAAGAGGTATCGCGACGTCTATTCAAAGGAATACGCGCTGGCTCTGAGGATGAAAAGGGTGGGCGAGACGTCGAGAGAGATGCGACAATTGGGGGGGGATTCGGATGAGAGGGAGATGCTGAAGAGGGAGAAGAAGTTGGGAGGGGAAGACCGATACGGATGGGTCTGGGGAAGTCGCGTAATTTCAAGGGAGGAAGCCGGGATGGGGGGGGCCCGAGGTGCGTTGTGGGTACCTGGCTGGCCTTGTCTCTTAGTGGACACCAGCTTCCCGTTTTTGAAGGCTAAAAGGTCTAATATGGAGTAAAAGGTACCGAATAAGAAGCTTGAGATGAAAAAAAGACCAGAGGCCCGTCTTGGTCACCATCAAGTATCTTCCCTACACCCTGTAGGCCGCAGGCAGCGGTCTTGGGGTTCAGAGTACGTACTTTGTACCTGGTGAAAACTTACTTTGAGGTGTTCACACATTGGCTGAAAAAGGGGGGTTGGGGGAAAATGCGGAGACTCTAGGACCCACCCCTTACCCCAAGGTCGAGTTATATTACCAAACTGGCGATTTGCAGATGTACGTTCGTTCTTACGTATAAGTCCAGTTAAACGTACAACATGCCTAAGGTTGTCTTCGTACAGTCCGAGAGCCAGTATTACGACTTGCGGGTTATTGGAATGTGGTATCATCTTGGGTGAAAGCCGCATGGAACGTATTTCTCTCCTTCGTAAGTACAAGTCAATGAGTACGAGTACTTGGTAGCGATTCTCAAGGGTCACGATGGTCAGCGGTGGAAGACACAAGTATCGGAACCCAAGAGATAGGACCAAGTCGCTAGGGTCGCATTTGTATTGGTTGAAAGCGCCCGTCTGCTTGGCATCAGTCAATGCAGGCGTTGGCGTCCTCGGCACCCTCCACTCCCCATGACTGAGGAACCTCGAAACAGTGCAGGCGAGAGCATAATCATCGTGGTGGCGTTGCCGCGCCCTCCAGCCTCAGGATGTGATCAATGTGTGTAGGTACATACATGGACAGTACCTAATACAATACTCTCCATAGGTACCTGCACAGCCTTTCACCCTGACAGCAGCTCCATGCCATGTCGCAGTTACTACCCCACCTGGCTACCTGAGAGGATACATTGCCCTGACCCCTACCACCCAGACTGTGCATTGCATGTCGGTTAGTTAGCTCAGGTATACAACGTACCAGCTCTTGATGTTACGGATGCTTTCGGTACCAACCTATGGGAGGAGGAAGTTTATGAGTGGTTCCGAGAGTCTACGTCCCCCGACTTCTCTGACACTCTGTACTTAGTATTGTTGCAGTTATTACTAAGTTGCTGTATCTAGAAACAAAATAGTTGAGTTTCCGGAGTGTAAGAGTAATAGTTCTCGATGAAATGCACGGTCAGTCATCTCCAGGGAAACGACTAGGCCTGCCAATCGCCGCTCCTGCATACAAAACTACGATGATTGGAAAAGATCAAGCGGGTAAAGGAGGTGAAGGATGCCTGCATATTCTTCTGAGCAGAGCGCTAAAAAGAAGCCCGAAAGCCTCCATGCTCCTTATCAAGACTCACAAAGTCACAGTACAACGTAAAGAAGACATGGGCTTAGAACAGCTTACGAGGCAACCCCAGTCTTTCGCCTCCGAGTAGCAGATTCGTTGGAGCCAAGACTCGACCGTCATCATGTGAGACCCTCCTCCACAAACGAACTCGGTCCAGGCCCTCGTCTGTGCAATGTTCAGTCTGAGTGGGGTCGGAGACTTGCGAGCTATCGCCATGCGAACAACACCACGTCATAGGACCCGGAATCTAGTGTACTGTATTCGTATTATTCACAAGTCTCTACCCTACCCCTTCACTTCCCAAGCATAATGGCATCGTCCGTGCAAGCTCTCCTGGCGCAAAATTTGCCTCCCGCTATCTTTGTCAGTGTAGAGGGCGCGATGAAGTGGTTCCATGCTAGGAGGCAGGGAAGGAAGAGAAAGGTGCCTATATAAGTCGCGTTCGACGTCGGCTTCGTGCTCGATGAGCTCATGAGGCTCGCTGAGATTGTTGACAGGCCGTTGTAGCCGGATAGTCTCTGTGAAATCATACTGCCCGTATCCGTGAGCGGTCATAGACGGGTCTACCTGGGCGGACCAGTGAAAGCAAGACCATTGACCACTACTTTTCGTGGGCCATCGGAGATACTGAACGGTGTTCTCTGCGCCGGCGAGTTCAAGAACTGGGGCGTCATCGTTGGGAATGAGTGGATTGGAAGCAGAGAAATGCGCGACATTTGTAAGAGACTGGGCAAGGAAATGAGAGGGTAAGCCAAATCCAACCACAATGTCTGCTAGGATGCCCTGATGAACTGATGAGCGAATAGGTACGCCTTCAAGTATGATTGCCCCCAGGTCTTTGTGTTCGACTCAAGATATCTCCTGATATTCCAATTCCGGGCAAAGGAGGGCGATAAAATCCAGAGCGCAGATTGTGAGGTCGATACTTGGCTAATCCCACGATCGAGACGTGATGGTGATCAATCATCGATGCGCTGGGCGTTCTACAACATGGTATGGAGGGGTTGGATGCGCCTTGTCGGCCAGCTGTCGGCGGCGATCCCAGTCCAGCTTGGATCCTATCGTCGGGAAATTGAATACTGGTCCGGCCGCCCTGTTTGGAGGAACGTACATGATCGAAGGGACAAGAGGCATTGCCGTCGAGTAGTGGCAGAGTACTGAAATCGATGGCATAATAGAGCTCCTATAGAGCTTGCTCTTGTTAGGGTTGTCCGTCCTAACCAGGCGTTCCGTGGTCTTCCTTAGCTTTTGGGGCGCCACAACCTGTCGCCAATGGATACCAATTCTGGCCTCTCGGGCAGCAACACACAAACTCTCCTTGGAACACCTCGATCCAAACGCCATCTAGCGAGGAAGATCAACTTGGGAGTTGGGATTAGACTCTATTGACGAAAATGAAGGGAGTACAGTAATTACGAAGTACAGTCTGAGATTTGAGATATTCGAGCCGTTCCAGGCCTGAGGCAACCAGTTATCGCCAAGGGCGCGGCATTCCAAATATGAGTAAGCATACGAAGTACAGACAGGGACCATGAGGTATCGGTAGCGACAGCGAGGAGAAGCAACCTCATGTGTTGGATCTGATACAAAAGGTGGGGTAGCAGTACAGGTGGGTGCGTCTACGACAAACGAGCGGCCAGCAAGAAGACGTACATGTACAATCCATAGACGAATACCCAGTGACCGACGACGACGACCGGAATGACCCAAGGACAACCCGGGCTTCATATACGGCATCGATAACCTCCAGATTAGTCCCTTTAATATCCAGCCAGTGCTGTCGCATGATCCCTCCCATCAGTTGACAACCAAGGGTCATGAACTCGGCTTCGCTATCGGCTGCCAAGCAGCAACTGCGGTCCCTCGTCAGGTCCAACCTTGCTCATGTAACGCCGGAATCCATCGCCAGCCAAAGTCAGCATACTACTCAACACGGGCATTTCTCGCTCTCCTTGTGGCTGACCCGTCCGAACGTCTAGGTCGCAATGTATTTGATCGTCTTAAATCACTCAAGCCCTTCGAGGAGGCCGAGCGCATCAGCATCTTCCTCTCCATGCCTTCGGGAGAGATACAAACGGATGCTATCGTGAGACATGCGTTGGCCGTCGGCAAGCAGGTGTTCATCCCCTACTTGCACAAGTCGCCCTTTGCGCCAGGTGAGGGGCCCCCCAGGGTAATGGATATGGTGCGCTTGCGCGACCTGGAAGACTACGAATCGTTACAGCCCGACAAATGGGGCATACCCAGCATCGATCCCGCCACGGTCAACGAGAGGCAGAGGATTCTGGGCGGCTCAGATCCAGCCTCTGCCGATTCCTCCTCGACCCTCGACCTGATCCTCATGCCCGGCGTGGCTTTCGACATTGACCCGGAGACGGGTCTCCTGCGGAGGCTCGGCCATGGGAAGGGCTTTTACGACTTTTTTATTGAACGATACCGGAAAAAGACGAAACCCCCGGGACATCCCGACGCGCGCCCCGTGTTGCTCTATGGCCTAGGTCTCGCCGAACAGTTTCTGACCCCGGATTCTGGCACCTCCGTGCCCGTCGGGCCACACGACAAGTCACTGCACGGCGTTGTCCTCGGAAACGGCCAGGTCAAAGGCCCGTCTGATAGCTCAACTTGAGAATTCGTCCCTTCCGCGCCCTTTCGAGATTCAAAACTCCATTTGTTTGTGGTATCGTCTTTGCATGCCGCGACCTTTGCCGATTACCGTCCGTTCCCATGTGTCTTCTTTTTTTATAGAGCGGCTTTTTTGCCCCAGGAACCTGATTTCCATGCAAGTGATGTGCCCTCGACGTATCTTCTTTCCCGGTCCCAACGCCTGCTACTACCGCCTACCCAGCCAAACCCTGGATCAGCGAAACATTGTCTCCCTTGAGGAGGATTTGCCCTGGCAAGGTTGTCAGTACATTTCCATTTTCCCCACCATCAACGCGAGAACAAACCTAACGGCCGCCGGCTCTCCTCCGGGTTCGTCTTGGTAATTTGCTTCACCTCCACAGCGTCGTCGAGGACGAGGTTCATGAACTCGTCAAATCCCTAGTTTCGTAAAACCGTCAATACCCCAGCTTGGTCGGAGCCCAACTTTTCCCGGATCCAACGCGCGAGACAACGCACCCTGATTTTGCCCTCAATCCGAATACCCAGCTGCTCATAAAGCCAGACCTGCACCGTCGATTGTTGCTGCAGGAGCTTGAAGATGAAATTGATGGGGGGGAGCAGCACCCTGCGACCTCCGCCGCCTCCGCGCCCAGTCATGACGAGTCTGTGAGTTGGCGCAAATGGCTCCAAGCGCAAGCGTTTGTCAGACGTATCGGAGCGTCTATATCGTTGGTCGTCGGTCGGGGGTTCACGTGGGTCACGATATCGCTTTCGGTCGAGTGACGGCAAAGTTCGTCTAGAGCTGGAAAATATTCCCTTGGATGGTTGGTTGATTTGGTACGCAACTGGGTAGCTTGGCCGCCTGCAGTTGACAGGATGATTCGGAAGCGGTGAAACAATCTCCCGACAGACAACGCCCCGCACAGGTCAGTGCACGTACAACGTACTTCGTAGCTCCGTAATTATGGATTAGTACGAGTACATACGCACCTACGTACAGTGCAGTACAGTATGAGTACATGCGCCTGCCCCGCCACTGGCAACTAAGCCTGACGTCCGCCGTTCTTTATTATTTTCCTGGCCAGAATATTGTCTCTCAATAACCTCGTCTGCCATCTATCCGTGCGATCCCTTTCACGAACCACATTTTGCCAGCGTCGGGCACTGCCAACACTCAGTACACACGCCCTGAAAGCCCTCTCCACTCTCTGTCGAGAAGTAGCCGTCTTGCGATATTGTTGCGGGTCGCGTCCTCCTTTTCTGCCTCCCGCGACAGCACGCCTACCAGGGTAGCAGGACGACCACGATCCCTATTCGTTCCGGCAGCTTACAGAGACCGTTATCCCCGACTTCATCTTAACCGTTTTTATCTCCCGTCTCCAAAATTTTCACGCCATAGCCAGTACCACGTCCCCCCTGGTCCCGGTCTCCCACCATGGCTGCGAACGGCGCCTCAACCACCTACACGCCGAACCATGTCCTCCAGGCTGTGGTCGCCATGCGTGGCGCTGATCGGGGAGAGAAGAAGCAGGCACACGAATATCTCGAGCGCTTCCAGAAATCGGTTAGTTATCTCCCACTTGTGCCACCGGTTCCCCTCTCCCCTGACTTTACAATATTCATGACTGACTTGGACGGCGATAGAAAGACGCATGGACGCTTGTGATCGGAATCCTACAATCTGACGCCGATGCGGAAGCCAAGTTGTTCGCTGCAACCACACTACGGGGAAAGGTCTGGGCCAAACAAGCCATTTCTCCCATCACGTCCGGAGAATCCCATGACTGATCATCTCGCAGCTCACATATGATTTATCGACCGACATTCCCGACTCGGAGCTTCTCGCCCTCCGGGACCAGCTCCTGCTCCTTCTGAAGCATTATGCGGCCGGTCTGCGCCCGATCAGAGTGCAGCTCTGCGTATGCTTGGCCGTCTTGGCTATACATATGAAGGAATGGAAAGACGTCCTTCCTGTTGTCGTTGCGGCACTTCAAGGCCCGGAAAGTCACGCTGCCGCCCTTGACTTCTTGCGCGTTCTTCCCGAGGAAGTAACCGAAGGCCGCAAGATTACTCTCTCAGTACGTCGGCTGTTGTACCGGTTCCCTCGACAGGCCTTCCCAAGCCCGACACCACCCATCACGGATCACGTTCTAATACGCAATGGCAGGAAGAAGAGCTATCGCAGAGGACCAAGGAGCTCCTCGGCGATAACGCGGACCAGGTGGTGCAGCTACTCCTCAACTACGCGCAAGCTTCCGGTGGGTACCAAACCATTCCCGTCTCGAGGATGGTCGATGTGCTAACAACGTTGCCGCCAGCTAAACCCGCCGACGACCCCTTGCTCATGGAATGCATTACATCTTGGCTGCGTGAAGTGCCCGTGAGCACGATTGTGGGGTCGCCACTTTGTGATGTTATTTTCGCTGGCGTCGTTGGCGACTCGGCATTCCGGGAGGCGGCCGAAACCGTGTGCACGATTCTGAAAGAAACCAGGGAGGTGGACGATAACCAGGAAATCATTCAGGTTCTGTTGCCAAGGATTCTGCAGCTCCGATCCGGACTCGACAAGGTCATCACGGAGGAAGACACAGAGGCCTACGAAGCACGGACCAAAGTCCTCGCCTCGGCGGCCGAGGCCTGGGTGGTGGCCATTGTACGGGAACCTGGACACTTCAGGCCCCTCGTCGAGGCGGTTCTCGAGTGCGCGGTGCGGGATGAGAACCGCGAGGTCATCGAACACACCTTTGACTTTTGGTATGAGCTCAAGCAGTACCTCGTGATCGAGAGGTACATGGAGGCGAGGGTTCAGTTTGTGGACATCTACTCGAGGCTGGTCGATGCTCTCTTCAAGCATTTGCAATACCCGCAGAGCTCCTCGGGCAGCGAAAATGACCTCTTCGAAGGTGACCGCGAAGCCGAAGAGAAGTTCCGGGAATTCAGGCACCGGATGGGCGACACGCTCAAAGATGCCTGCGCTGTCATGGGCGTCACGGAGTGCCTGACCAAGGTGCTCACGGCGATCAACAAGTGGTCGGCCGAGAAGAGCACGGCCACGTCCGACCCAGGGGTTGTGCCGCATTGGCAGGAGCTCGAGGCGCCGCTGTTCGCCATGAGAGCCATGGGACAGATGGTGCCGCCGGATGAGAGCATCGTCTTGCCGCAGCTGATGCCGCTGCTCGTGGCCATACCGAGCCATGAGAAGCTCCGGTTCGCCACCATCATGGTGCTGGGCCGGTACACCGAGTGGACGGCAGCTCACAGCGAGTACCTCGAGCCGCAGTTCAACTACATCGTGTCGGCTTTCCAGACCGACTCCAAGGAGGTGATCCGGGCGGCGGCCATGGCCATCAAGTATTTCTGCACCGACTGCAAGGAGCTGCTGAGCGGTCAGGTGGTGCAGTTGCAACACTTTTACGACCAGATCCTCGATAAGCTGCCGGACATGAGCCAGGAGGAGATTACCGAGGGCGTCGCTAGCGTCGTCGCGGCTCAGCCTGAGAGCGAACTGTACAAGCTCCTCAAGCTTTACTGCGACCCGCTCGTCCAGAGGCTGATGAATAAGGCCAACAACGCCACGGATGATGAGGGCAAGGTGGCAGTCGCTGGTACGTTGTTGTGGATTTTCGATTTTCTAACATGTCGACAAAGGGCTTTCATGTCGGTGCTAACAGTCTACGTTCAGATCATGTCCAATTGATTACAATATTCGTCCAGACAGTCAAGCCGTACTGCGCCCCGGGGACGGAGAACCCGGCTGTCAAGTACTGGCAGGAAGTGTTCCCGGTGCTCGCCACCATCGTGGAGAACTTCCTCGACTTTGTGCCCATCTGCGAGCGCATCTGCCGCTGCTGGCGGTACATGGTCATCTCCAACAGGACAGCCATGACACCTCTCCTGCCCGAGCTTGCCAATAAGCTGGCGAGCGGGTTTGCGGCCTCGAGGCAAGGCGCGTTCCTCTGGGTGACGGCGGCGATCCTGAGGGAGTTCTCGGAAGACCGCGAGCACGTGGACCAGTCCATCACGCAGAGCATCTATGCCTTCTTCGAGGCCCAGGCGACGACTTTCTTACGGGTCCTCAACGAAATCCAGCCGAGCGAGCTGCCGGACGTCATCGAGGACTTCTTCCGGCTCCTCATTGACGCTCTGCTCTACTACCCGCACCGGCTCGTGCCGTCGGAGCTTCTCGGACCCATCTTCGAGGCGTCCATCTACGCCCTGACGCTGGAGCAGCGAGACCCGCTGTCGGCCACTCTCCACTTCCTCAGGGACCTCCTCACCTACGGGGGCAACAACCCTGCGACGTCGGACGCGCTGCCGGCCGATGTGGCAGCGCAGATTCGGACCATCATCAACGCGTTGCTGGCGACCCACGGCGAGAAGCTGGTGAAACAGGTCATGGCCGGCATGATGATCACGTTCCCTCGGGATTGCTTCGCGGACGGTAGTGGCGTCCTGCTGGCCTTGTTCGAGCTGCTTCCGACGGAGACGACGGCATGGGTGGAACGGACGCTCCAGCTCCTCCCGGAGGGCACGGTCAGTCCCGCGGAGGCGAACCGCCTGATGACGAAGATCAAGGAGCGCATCGGGGCCGACCTCGGGAGCATGCGGCAAGTGAGGGCTCTGCTCCAGGACTTTACCAACACGTACCGCCGACGGTACGTGGCTCCTCGCGACGGGCTCGGCCAGCTCGAGGCGGACCGCTTCCGCTTCAACCGCTAAATGTCTGGTGGGCGGCGACAACGTGTTGGTGATGGGCAACAAGAACAAAAAGAAAAAGAAAAAGAAAAAGAAAAAGGGGTGGGACCGAAAAGGGAAATGGAAAACGGGGGGGCCGCATGATGGCGGCCAGGGGTAATAATAAGAAACGCTGCGGCTGCGACGAGGTGTTGTTTCTTGGGCGGGAGGATGCGGCGGTCCGTAGGGTCGGCTCCGTTTAGAGGTAGCCAAGGCATGTTAGTTGGCGGAATGATTTGGCCAGGCGTGACGAGATATCCAAGATGCCTTCAACCGTAGTACAGGTAGCAAATACCAGAGCTAGCTGAGGAAAACATGCTGGTTGAAAGGGTCTAGCCGGGCAGATGAAGGACGACAGATGGAGACGATGAGCCTGGGATAGGAATCCAACCAGTTAACAATCAGCCAAGCGCGAGCTTTTCCATGAGATTGGAAGTGGGAGAATACGAAGCTATGGGAAGGATCCCACGGGCTAACAAGTCTAATAGTAATTATTATCAAGCCTTCCTCGCGGCTGATGGGAGAGTGAAGGTGATGTAGAAGTAGACGCGATGGCGATGCTCGGAGTAGAGATGTGGTGTACTTGGATCGAACACAGTGAGTATACTGTGTTCGCGATTTCAATACTGTGCTTACTAATCGTTTTCCCCATCATCACATGACTTCGCGGTATTGCTACCCCGAATTGATCAACACGGGCTGCACCTTCCAGGAAACGCGACGACGCTTAACGTAGAGACTGATTGTTTCTTTTTATTTTCCTTAATACTCCTTTCTTCCGTCTGTCGATTCCCACGATATTTTGGCGTCAGACAATCAGACGAACCAACTGTGGTCCTTCATTTATTTTTGTCCTTTTATCATGCTTTAGCGGTATTCCATTCCTGCATTCACCCGACCTCTAATCCACTTGGCGGCCTCGTGTCGTGTTGATTCCATCAGGTTTCAAGAGTCTCGTCTTGTCTTGATGCCAGCTCTTCTCCGGCCGTCCATCCATCCATCTTTTTCCCTCGAACCATACCACCCGATTCCAGAACCGACGCGATGCCCCCCAGCAACAACTTTGGAAGATTGGCCCAGTATGTCCGTGGCTCGTCCGAACCCGATCCGAACGTCCAGAACAACACCCCCAGACCTGTTCCCCGTCAACAGAGGGACGACATGCCCGCGACGGCAACAACAGCGACCTACTATCCGCCAGCGTCTAACCCTACTTCTCGCCTGGCCATAGCCGAGGCGGCTAAGATGCCCCTCCCCAAACCCTCCCCTCAGCGCGCGCCAGGCCCAGGCTCGCACCTGCGGCAACCTAGCAACGCGAGCATGCCTCCACTCGGATCGCCTCCCGTCCTGGCTCTTCCCAACCCACAATATGCACCATCATCCACGCGTCGACGGCGAAGCAACTCGGCGGAGAAAGCGGCAGGGATCTGGTCCCCCTCCTTACCTTCCAACCTAGCAACACCTTTCGACTCGCCGAAATCGACCATTGAGCCGCGGATTGATAGGCAGTACTCGACTCGACACGGACACGTGAACATGCCCCAGAGCATGCGCACCGCCGGGGATGTTTATCGCGGTAGCACGACTCCTCCCCCACTTCTTCGGGGTATCGATGATCCCTTGGATGTGGCCGAATCCCGATACGGACCCAGCACGGCCACTTACCAAGGTCTACACAATAATCGGCCGACTGGTTCCACATGGCAACAAAACGGAACTTTTCCCAACGAGGCCGATGGGTTCTTGTCTTCGCCTAAGAGGCACCCAGCCAGACTTGCGATCCACGACGCTGGCCATAGGAGGCCATATGTCGTCGGGAACGAAGAAGCCGCTGGCATGATGCAAGTCAACGGCCGGGCATCATCACCCACACTCAACCGATTTTCACGCGGCTTTACGACGTTCGAGGAGCAGCCGAGAGAGCCACAACGCGCCGCGAACCGTCGCCATGACGCGCTAGATGACCTACGCAGTGACTATCCAGTGAGCGAGGACAACGACCGCCACCACCACGAAGGTGACGACGACGACGACGACGACAACCGGGGTACACCTCGGCCCAGAACCAAGAGGGAGAGGACACGGGAGGCAGACGGATTCCTCGACAGCTCACCGCGGCCGCATGCGGGAGGCCTGAGCCTAGCCGACAAAATCGCCCAGAGCATCAAGAAGCGGACGCGCGACAGTTGCGATTACGAGGACCAGGCGCTCATGCAAATGAGTTACTCGGAACTGAAAAGCCAGCCGTTTGACATGGATCCGACGCACGTCGTTCCCGACGGAGCTGCCAACGGTGCCTCGGTGGGCGAGAGCCTCCCCGAGAAACTGGCACACTACCGAGGCAGGCCCGCAGAGGAGCAGAGTCAGCTGTTCACGCAGATGAGCCTGCGGGACTGGGAGCGCTCGGGCGACTGGTTCCTGGAGCAGTTTGGCGTGGTGGCGCAGAAGCTCAAGGAGGCGCGGCAGAAGAAGCGCGCCACGGTGCAGTCGTTTGAGGAGGAAATCGCCCGGCGCGAGGAGGCGGTCCGCTTGCGCACGGAGAATATTAATAAGAGGCTCGGCGAGATTAAGCACAAGGGTGAAGATATGCTAGCCGGCAAGGAAATCTGAGGAGAAGATGAAGATTTGCTCGACGTTGGAATCATATTGATACGACTTGATGTGGGTTTACGACGGTCATGACTGGCGGGACAGCGTCTGGTATGACGTATCTTTTCGCTTCTTCTTTTTAATGTCAAGGAACGAAACAAGAAATAAAGTAGTAAGTGGATGGAGCAATAGCGACGACATGATATTGCTTCAGAGAACTTATTATTAATTTAATTCTTTTTTCCCAGGAAGGTGAAACACCTGCATGTGCCAAGATGCATCGATTCTATCTACATGCTCTATTGGACATGACTCTCCCTCACCTTCCTATCCTTCCCCACGACAATGCGCAACTGGCGGCCAGGGCGACCAGGGAAGACGCCGTTACGAAGGGCATCGGAATAGAGCTCGTAGGCAGGGTAGTAGCCGTCGACAAAACGGACGACCTGCTCGTCCGACATGCCGACACCGCGCTCGGCGCGCAACGCAGCCTCCTGCTCGCGCCGCCAGTCGTAGACGTACCGGGTGTCCTCGGCGTCTAGATGGACAAAGACGTCCAGGAGGTCGGTCAGAGCATCGTACTCGCGCAGGCGGTCGTTGACGAAGAGGAGGTGCGGCAGCGGGTGGGCGGCGAGGGTGCGGCTAGGGAGGGCACGGCGGGATGCCACGGCGGCGTCGTCGGGGAGGGCGCGGAAGCCAACGCACCAGCCTTCGAGGATGACGATGTGGACGGCGCCGGGGCGGACGGAGCGCCAGGTCGATTCGGGGGCGCGGTCCCCCTGGCCTCCGAAGGCGGCTTTGTCGTAGGCCGGGACGCGGACTTGCTCGGGCCGGCGGGAGAGGAGGTCGTGGAAGAGGCGGCGGGCGAGGGGCAGGTCGTGGGTCCCTGGCTGGCCGCGGTGCTGGAGGAGGGCGTTGTCCGGGTTTGCGGCGGCGAGGGCGCGCTGGTCGGCGTGGCGGAGGTAGAGGTCGTCGATGCTCAGGACCAGGGTGGGGTGGGCGTGGGATTCGAGGGCGGCGGCGAGGGAGCGGACGAGGGTGGTTTTGCCTATGCCCTGGACGCCGTTGAGGCCGACGAGGAAAGGGCGGTCGCGATCGGGGGAGTGGAGGTGGGCGGAGAGGTGGTTTAGGATGAAGGGGATGCAGAGGGGGGTTTTGTCGTCTGTGATGGGGGCCGGATTGGTGGGGGTGGAGGAGGACATGGTGGCGTGGACTAGGGAGGGACCGGAGGGGACGGCTGGTTGGGCCGGGATCGGGAGGTGAAGGTAGACGGGGCTGTCATGGTGATGGTACTGCAGGTTCCGGGACTCGGTGTGAGCGGCGATAGAGTGGACGACGAAGTACCTAACTGTCCCTCGAGTTTGTATTGGCTTAGCTAAGGAGCCGTTTGCGGGGGATGAAATGCGGGGTGCAAATGCGGAGCTTGCTATGTCGGGACATGTACTGTGGGGTTCCGGTACATGTACATTGTACTGTTACCGCAAAGTCGCGGCCGAGGTCGGATCAGGAGTGTCGCGTCTGAGTACTCGGAGTGTCGTGTCGAGTCCTCGTCGTGTCTGTTCAGCAACTTTTCCTACTGAGCTATGCGTGGCTGCGGATATGAAGAATTCGGAGCATCAAATTCATACTCGCCCTTGTATTGTCCATATCAATAATACAGAAGTAGTTTCAGATACTCTGGACAGGTTCAGGTCAAGTCTGAGAAAACAATGGCAGATATTCACGTGACGATGGTTCCCCGATTGGGTGAGCTGACACATGACGTAATCCGATATGACCCCCGAAGGCATGTGAAATGCCAAGAGGGCCCCACCTCGAGCTCTGCAGCGAGTGGGTGGAGAGCTCGGTTTCGGCATAAGTGCGCGGGAAGCTGCCTCGGCTTCCATTCGTCGTGTCCAGTTTCCTCCCAGTCTCTCTACCCACCACCTGTCTCTCTACAGCATCCTCTTGCACGATATCAACTAATAACTAACCCGAGGTCGCCGTGCTTTCTACTCGAACCGATTTCTGACGTGCCGTGTCTACTCCCTTTTCAGTCTATTGTAAATACTCTCGTTCCGCCTTCCGGGTATTTGACTCTCATCTCTCCTTGACATCCAACTTGTCTCCATCATCCTTTCTTCTCCCTACTCCTCTCCCGTCTCCTACTTCCCCAGCTGGCTCGCGCATCAGAAGCCATGGCTGAACAGCTGCGATTCGACAACCAGGTGGTTGTCGTCACCGGTGCTGGAGGTGGTCTCGGCAAGGCCTACGCTCTCTTTTTCGCTTCCCGTGGCGCCAGCGTCGTCGTCAATGACCTCGGCGTCTCCTTCAAGGGCGAAGGCAGCTCGACCAAGGTCAGTGCAAAACTATCGACGCCTTGAATCTCACCGACACTGACAGCTAACTTTTCTCTTCTTCCTAGGCCGCCGATGTCGTCGCCAATGAGATCAAGGCTGCCGGCGGAAAGGCCGTTGCCAACTACGATTCCGTAGAAGATGGTGACAAGATCATCTACACCGCCATCCAGGCCTATGGGCGCATCGACATCCTCATTAACAACGCCGGTATCCTCCGGGACATCAGCTTCAAGAACATGAAGGATGAGGACTGGGACATCATCAACAGGATCCATGTCAGGGGCACCTACAAGTGCACTCGCGCCGCCTGGCCGCATTTCAGGAAACAAAAGTACGGTCGCGTCATCAACACTGCTTCTGCTGCTGGTCTCTTTGGTAGCTTCGGTCAGACCAACTACTCAGGTGAGCAGACCCTGGATCCCAGGCCTTTCTTGTCGTCAACAGGATGCTAATCTGAATTCTTCCAGCGGCCAAACTTGCCATGGTTGGCTTCACCGAGACCCTAGCCAAGGAGGGCGCAAAGTACAACATCATCTCCAACGTCATTGCTCCCATTGGTAAGTCCGAGGACATCTCTCGCCTATGCTTCGGGAACGCCGCTAATCTGTGCTTCGTCCACTGTAGCCGCCAGCCGCATGACCGAGACGGTTATGCCTCCCGACGTTCTCAACAGCCTCAAGCCCGAGTGGGTCGTTCCCCTCGTCGCCGTCCTCGCCCACAAGGACAACACGGACGAGTCCGGCTCCATCTTCGAGGTCGGCGGCGGCCACGTCGCCAAGCTGCGTTGGGAGCGCTCCAGCGGCCTCCTTCTCAAGGCCGACGACACGTACACGCCCGGCGCCATCATCAAGAACTGGAACCAAGTCACCGACTTTTCGGACCCCCAGTACCCCTCGGGGCCGAACGACTTTTTGACATTGCTCGAGGAGTCGATGAAGATGGGTCCCAGTGACCCGGGCGAGAAGCTTGACTTTACCGGTCGCGTCGCTCTCGTCACTGGTGGTGGAGCTGGGTAAGAGAGTCCCGGTATGGAGCTGTGTTGGAGGATCACATTTGACTGACGCTTGCTTCTTGTCTCCCTGCAGCATTGGACGGGCTTACTGCCTGGCATTTGCCAAGCACGGTGCGTCGGTTGTCGTCAACGACCTTGCCAATCCCGACGACGTGGTCAACGAGATCAAGAAGATGGGCGGCAAGGCCGTGGGCGTCAAGGCTTCGGCCGAAGACGGCGATGCCGTTGTCAAGGCCGCCATTGATGCTTTTGGTCGCATCGATATCATCATCAACAATGCCGGCATTCTCCGCGACAAGGCCTTCAACAACATGGACGATAGCCTGTGGGATCCCGTCATGAACGTCCACCTTCGGGGCACCTACAAGGTTACCAAGGCCGCTTGGCCTTACTTCCTTAAGCAGAAGTATGGCCGTGTTGTAAACACCACGTCGACCAGCGGCATCTATGGCAACTTTGGGCAGGCCAACTACGCTGCGGCGGTTAGTCTACTCCCTTTTTTCCCTTTCTTTCTCACCTTTGCTCACTGACAATGTAACAGAAATGCGGTATCCTCGGATTCTCTCGCTCCCTAGCTCTCGAAGGCGCCAAGTACAACATCTACGTCAACACCATCGCCCCCAACGCCGGCACGGCCATGACCCGAACCATCATGCCCGAGGAGATGGTCCAGGCCTTCAAGCCCGACTACATCGCGCCCCTCGTTCTCGCTCTATGCAGCGACAAGGTGCCCAAGAAGCCCACCGGCGGTCTGTACGAGGTGGGCAGCGGCTGGGTCGGTCAGACCAGGTGGCAGAGGACCGGTGGCTACGGCTTCCCCGTCGATGTGCCCTTGACCCCCGAGGCGGTGCGGGAGCAGTGGGAGAAGATTCGCGACTTTGATGACGGCCGGGCCGATCACCCCGAGACGCCGCAGGACGGTCTGAAGAAGGTCATGGCGAACATGGAGAACAGGAGCAAGACGCAGGTATGAGCACATATTTTCCAATCTGGCATTTGCGGTTATTACAGAATGAACCCATGTATTCCAAAAAACAAGGCATTTAGCAGGACGTAGCGGAATGAAAGCAAATTGATATTAACCCTCTGGCTGTGTCGCGCCACTGCGTCTTTTTGTAGACTCAAGAATCATCCTCCTCGGACGACGACGGTTCCCAGTACCGCGCCGCCATCGAAGCTGCTCTCAAGGCGGAACCCACGCCGACCGAGTTTGTCCACTCGGATCGTGATGTGATGCTTTACAACCTCGGGATCGGAGCGAAGCGCACCGAGCTCAAGTACGTGTTCGAGGGGGCCGACGACTTCCAGGCGATTCCCACGTGGGGCGTGATCCCTCCGTTCGCCGCCGAGACGCCGTACAACTACGACGACATCCTCCCCAACTTTTCCCCCATGATGATCCTCCACGGCGAGCAGTACCTCGAGATCAAAAAGTACCCCATCCCCACGGCCGCCAAGCTGGTCTCGCGCGCGCGCCTGCTCGAGGTCGTCGACAAGGGCAGCGCGGCCATTGCCAAGAACGGCGTCACCACCGTCATTGCCGACACGGGCGAGGAGGTCTTTTACAACGAGGTGACCGTCTTTTTGCGCGGCTGCGGTGGGTTCGGCGGCCAGAGCAAGCCGCGGGACCGTGGCGCCAGTACTGCGCCCAACAAGCCGCCTTCGCGCCAGCCGGATGTTGTCGTCGAGGAGCGCACCAGCGAGGATCAGGCGGCGCTGTACCGGCTGAGCGGTGATTACAAGTGAGTGGAGCGCGTCTTTTTTTCTCTCCTTTCCCCTGCCGTTTCTACTTCTCAACGATGGCTAACTTCTTTCCAGCCCCCTCCACATCGACCCCTCGTTCGCCAAGATGGGCGGCTTCGACGCGCCCATCCTACACGGGCTGTGCACGTTTGGCTTCGCCGGCAAGGCGGTCTACGAGCGCTTCGGCGCGTTCCGGAACATCAAGGTCCGGTTCGCCGGCACCGTCATCCCCGGACAGACGCTTGTGACGGAGATGTGGCGCGAGGGCAACAAGGTCATCTTCCAGGTCAAGGTCAAGGAAACGGGCAAGCTTGCCATTGGGGGAGCGGCGGCCGAGCTGGTTGAGGCCGACAAGGGGAAGATGTGAGTTGGCGTCTTGGGTGGCGGTGTCTGAAGTCGTGTACGATACAATATGATATATCACGCCTTGTTAAGTCTGAATGGTTGAAACATGTCTTCTTGTGAACACGTCGGGAATTCAAGGCTGAATTATACTGATACGCGAATGGATATCCTAACATGAGTGTCTCGGCGAAAGCAGCGCTGCCATGTCTTCCCGTCGTCTAACCGTCCTGTGATGCGCTGTTCCCTTACCGAGACGTCGCTTTAGCCCCTTGACTTTTGAAAGGGACTGGTGTGATATAATACATGATAACCGGGCCCCAATCCAACTGGATTCCCGCAAGACCCTTCCTCTCGCTGGGAGCTTTTTGCCCGTTGTCGACTCAAAACGCCCTTCCCATTACTAGCCAAACGAACGATCCCAATAAAACACGACGAAATCAAAAAAGAAAGAAAACGAGCCCCATGTCTCCTTTCTAGATCACCCCAAGTCTCTTATCCCGCTACCTCCCCAGGCTACGCGAACAAACTCCCAACGACGAAATCGCAAAACTCGGCGAGCGTCGGAAGCCGGCGCTGGCGGAGCAGTCCATCCAGCTTGACCTCGTCCCGCGCGGCGCCAGCACTATTGGCGGAAGCAAAGCCCGTCTCGAGAAACGCCCTCTCGCCGCGACCGACCTCCCGGCGCTCGGCCTCGCGCCACTTGCGCTCCGCCTCCTCCTTGGCGGCGCGCAGGACGTCGTCGGTGTCCTCGGACTCCCAGAGGTTGCAGCGGTCGCAGTGCGGGCAAGGCGACGGGTCGCCGTCGGGACGGAAGTGGTCGCAGAAGTGGCGGTAGCCCTCGCCGCCGTCCGGGCCGGAGCCAATGTCCTTGCGGCAGACGTAGCACATCTTGTAGCCGCACGGGCAGGTGAGCTTGTTGCAGCCCGAGTTCTTGACGAACGAGGTGGCGCAGCGCGGGCAGACGCGCTTGACGGCCATGCTCATGGCCTGCTCGATCTGGGTGCGCAGCGCGACGAGCGACGACTCGTGGCACACGTGCACGTCGGTCCACGACTTGGCGCACGAGAGGCACGAGGCGCGGCCGCACGTCGGGGCCTGGCAGGTGAACTTGAGCCCGCGGCGGCGGCGGCGGTGGCGGGTCAGCGCGGCCGACCATTCCTTGCGGAGCTGGTCGCCCAGGGCGTGCTGGGAGCCGAGGAGGAGGAGGGTGGCGGCGGCGGAGAGGGCGACGACGGGGAAGAGGAAGGGGACAAAGGCGACGCAGAGCAGGAAGATGGCGAGGTTGACGAGGCCGTCGGCGCGGAGGCGGAGCTGGGACTGGCCGCGCGGCACGTAGAGGTCGTCGACCTCGGCGTAGTCGCAAAAGGGGCAGCGGACGAGCGGGAGGTTGGAGGCGAGCAGGCTGTGCTCGGCCAGGCGGCGGTCGAGTTTCTGGAGCACGTCGGGGCCGTTTTTTTCGTCGAGCATGGCGCGGTGCATGTGGTACGAGGGGATGCGGCCGCGGCAGCCGGCGTCGTCGACGGCCATGCACTTGAGGGTGCCGGAGGCGAGGTCGATGGTGGTCTGCCAGCCCTGGCCGAAGACGGCCTCGGTGACGGAGTGCTGCACGCAGCGGAAGCAGATCATGTGGGCGCCGTCGGCGTCGCACTGGGTGAACTCCTCAAAGGCCGACTCGGTGAAGCAGCAGCAGCACTCGTGCATGGCGTCCATGGCCTCGGCCTCTTCGTTGTTGAGCAGGACGGCCAGGCCGCGGTCTTTCTCCAGCTGGAGGCGACGGGCGCGCTGCTTCAGCGGGCGCACCAGGGCCTCGTAGAGCTCTCGGTCGAGTTCGCGGCTACCTGTAGCTTTTATGGCCGGGATGATGGAACCATGGCCGGTGGACTTCCAGACGACGAGCGGGTGGTTTTCGGTTTCGCCGTCGGCGGCGGCAGGGGCGGGAGCGACGACGGGTTTCCGGAGCGAGAAGAAGGACGACAAGGTGACGCGCCACGACTTGGAGGACAGGTCGACGAGGGTGGCGCGGGCATCGAGGTAGTTGTAGTTGGACTCGGCGAGGACGGCGTGGAGGGTCGAGCGGGACAGGCCACGAAACTCGTGCTTGGCCAGGGCTTGGACGGCGGCCTTGTACTCGTCGCTCTTGAACGACTCGCTTGGTTGTACGGGTGCGGCCGGGGTGGCGCTGGTGGTGGCGGCGCCCTCGACGACGCGCCAGCGTCCCTTGACCCATTGCACGCGGTTCTTGAGCAGGGCGTCGGCGACTACGGCCAGACGGGATTCGCCATCGAACTTGGTGAGCATCTCTCGGAAGACCTCGACCTGGACGTCGGGGAAAACGGCAGCTAGGGCATCGAGGCAGTTGTTGAGCTCACGCAGGTCGGGGCACTCGGGGGGCGGTTCCTGAAGCTGGGACTCGTCGTGGATGTACTCCAAATCGGGGTCGGCAGTGGTGGTGGTCGTTGTAGTAGCATTCGTAAGAGGAGAAGCTGACGACGGGACAGGGCCTGGGGAAGTAGAAGCGGCCGAGGCAGAATGAGAGAGGGGGGAAGAGGACGACGGTTTGGACCGACTTTGGCGCCGTCGGTCAGTAGAAGACGAGCCGAGGAGGAATGAAAGCACCATGGTGGCTGGCGGTCATGGTCGTCGGACAACCCGTTCGGGGAGGGGAGAGACGTGGAGGGCAGAAATCGGAGGCGTTACGCTCTAATTACATTGGCGATTCTTGGGTGTAAGGTAAGCGGCTGAGTGGATCAACCACCCGATAAGACAAGGTTGGGAGGCGCAGGAAGACCCAAAGGATGATGATGGTTGAGTGATGGGAATGAGGCAGATGGTGATGCTGAAGGCAGCAGCGGTATCGGTACCGGGTACTTGGGGAGAAAATAATAAGTATAGGAGAAGTACTCCGTATACGCGTCATATCCAAACCTTGTCGGAATTGCTTAGTAATTGAAAGTCGTATCGATACGTACTCTTCCTACTTTATCCACCTGAAACTCAGAGCAGTAGAGAGTGATAGCTCAATACCTAGGTAAGGTAGGTAGGTACCTTAAGGTAGGAAATGGATTTCTACCTAGGTATTCTACCTTATAAAATACATGCATCCATGTACAATTGTTCGTCCCACGCAGATGCCACGATCATGATATATTGTGTAATTACGAAGGGATACTCAGTACATACGTACTCTACATTAGCCAGTCTTCCTGTGCAAAATACCGGCAGCCGCCTAGTAACCAAGTATCGCAGTCAGTACAGGAAACCGTCTCCCGAGAAATATTTGACTAACCTGGTGGCTCGGGAAGATGAGCGTGTCCGCGATAACAACGTTCTGTCTGCGCGATGCAGCAAAGACGATGACTTCGGCAACATCTTCGGGCGTCAAGGGTTCACATCCACTACCCATCGCATCGCAACCATATTAGCAACGGGCGACGTCTGTAGAATTCAACCAAAACTTACGCATAGACGGCATCAGCCTTGGACTTGTCGCCGTAGAACCGGACAACCGAGAATTCCTGTCCACCTGGAGTCAGTTTTTCGTTCCGTTCCGTTTCTTCTCTTCTCTTCTCTCCTTGAACCCACCGTCTCGACTTGACCCGGGTCAACCTCAATAATGCGAATCCGTGTCGCAATGAGCTCTTTCCTCAAGCTATCGCTGAAGCTGTGCACCGCCGCCTTGGTCGCGCAGTAGATTGATCCCCCCGCGTACGGCTCTCTACCCGCAATCGACCCCACGTTGACAATGTCACCAGCACCGCCTTCAGGCCTCTTCTTGAAGATGGGCAGCACCGCTTGCGTCATGTTGATGAGTCCCGTCACGTTGGTCTGGAACATGATGTTCATGTCCTCTTCCGCGATATCCGGCGCTTGCGCCACGCCCTTGACGAGGCCCCTAGTTGTATGTCAGTTGGGAACACCATACGGACCGCCTTGATCATCCCGGGAAAGCAAAGTAAAGCAAGAGTCAGCCCTGTGCATACACAGTATTATACATACGCATTGTTGACGAGCACATCAATGTCTCGAAACTCCTCGGGCAACCCCGGGACAAACCCTCGTACGGCTTCCGGATTGCTGACGTCCAACTGGACCGGTAAAATCTTGACCCCGTCGCCGACCTCCTTGGTGATATCCGCCGCGATCTGCCGGAGCGCGTCGAGGCGGCGCGCCGTCAAGACGAGTTTCAGATTCTGCGGCGCCGTGCGGGCGAATTCGAACGCCGTGCTGCGTCCGATACCGCTCGACGCGCCCGTGATGACAATCGTCTTGCCTTCCAGGCGCTTCGCTGCGGCCGCGGAGGAAGCCATGGTTCGGATACGTGCTACTGCTGCTGCCGTGGGGAATCGGGACCCGGCGATGTGAACTCGGGGAGTGCACGTGATTCTGTGGTTGATAATCGATCTGAGTGTCCTGAAGGCACGGGTGTGTTTGTGCATGAGTACGGCCTGCTTGGAACGAATGGGAGAATAGTGGATAATTATACAAAGAATTAAAGATTAGACGCGGGGGGGGTCCTCTCGCTGCTTGAGGATCTTCTTTATCCGTATCGTATCGTATCGTCAACCAATGACGTGGGAACCTCCGATGCCGCTTCGGACTTGCGTTTGTCCTGGTCGTCTCAGAGCGAATGAGGAGGAGAAGAGGGACGTGGTCGGCTTCACTGGATGACCATGAGCCGAGAAGAACCCCACTTAAAACGCGGGGTCCGGCACAAACAATCCCGAATCCCGATGCCGCCCGATAGCGGCCGCGGGGTGACGGGGTCCACCGGACTTGCTATCGTATTACTTTAAACGCATCATTGAGGAGACGTCGACTCTTATGACTGCGGTCTCCAAATTACGCTGGCTTGGACTACGCGAACAGGTGAATACCTGCGACCATGGGACATTATTCGGAAAGGATCAGAGCTGGCCATGCACTGTGCCATTGGGCTGGTCTACTTAATACCTAGCCAGGGCCAAGGCGCAGTGGATATCGCTTGTTCTGATGGGAATGAAAGCCACCCGAGCAAGTGATGATGCGTTGGCTAACTGACTTCTCTTTCTGCAAGGATAAGTGGTGCCGACACGCCTTATATGTCGTTAGGAATGCAAATATTCAACATGTAAGCCGCGGAAAGGCAGGTTTACACTTCTCAGAAGAGCTATTCCCGAGATAAAAGGAGACGACATTATAACACCCTTTACACAAACACAACCAAAGCTGTATTTTGTGTGGGAGAACGTGTTTCGTTGACAATGGCCGTTTCAAACACAAAGGGAAAAAAGTTCTGCAGTGTCCGGCCAAGTCTCCATTGTCCATTTGTTGGTGCTATGCGGTTTGGTTCAACTACTTGCTTCTATAGGCCAAGGTCGGTAGCGGCGAGATGGAACTCTGCGGCAATGAGAATACAGAAGTCCCCTAAAAGAAACAGGCTGTTGTTCTGCCAAATGCGACAGTGAGGAATCTCTCAATGGTCATTTTCGAGATGTGTCAAGAACAGACAACAGCACAAAGTGATAAAGACGTGTCAAGAGCGCGCTCTACGACTACCTAAGAGCTACCGTCTATTTAGCCTTGTAAGATAGCCTCCTGGTATCTCCCACAGGTCCATCTTTTTGTCCTCCAACTTCCAAGTTCTTAGTCTGAGTTCAAACTCGAAGGCTGGCCTGCCCTCAATTACATCGCATAAATAATCGCCGAAACCTACCGTTCTTCACGGCATTACAAACGTCTTTTTATTCTAACACATGATTTGGTTTCGCACTTAGGGTTGAGTCAATATGACAAGAGATATTGATATTGATATTCTTTCTTACTCTGACATCGCTTATCTAGGCTAACTTAGCCTTCAGCCAACAGTCCGTCCTGAATTCTAGAGAGGGAGACAATCTTTTATCAACGAAAATTCTTCCTCTCCTCATGTTATACAAAGCCGTCTCTTCAATGTGACCAGCACGACATGACCAGTTGGCCTCAGAGCCTAGAGGGGTGGGTGCCAATTCAGTGTCTGGTCACCCCTTCGGCATAATGGCTAAGATGGGCCAGCAATTAGTCGAGCAGAGGGCCGTAGTAGTATATGCGCCTCGTCTATAACACCGTCTCTGCTGCGTCCTGCTGATGGCTGTCCTTATTATATGGTCCTTGGTTCGGGGTCTGTACTCCTCTTCCATCATTATCTATCCCTGCGCTCTGAATCAGGAATTAGGCTGGAAGCCGTTGGACCTTTTTTCCTAGAATATATCACACATGCTCACCACCCTAGCAAGTAACCAAATGCATTGTGAATGTTCATAAGCTCTACTGCTTATCGGAAAATCGTTTGGTTTGTTTCGTGGCCTGAACTTCAATGAAGAGACTCTACTTTATGCCTGACCGGCATTCTGCGCCTTTATACACCCAGCTACTATCTGACTCTCTAGACAGGAATCAAGACGCGAGAGTAATCTTGTTATTTCTAACCGCCCGGCTTTCGTCATTAGACGGCCACAGCCCCTCTTCTTCTCTTTCCGTCTCCTCCTACTCGTATAAGCTATCTATGATTAAGGATTCAAGGTAGTTTCACGTTGTCAGTGCGGTTAGACGCATGTTCACCAGGCCCTGGCGTATCCTGTCCCCTCGCCATGCCAGAGTCCCGTGGCCTCTCAATTGTCCGCTGCACCCAACCTCGTTCCTACGGCGATGCATCATACGCTGCTGAGTCCTGAGTCCTGACTGCTCAATGCTTAGTCTGCTCCAGTGTTCCTCTTTCCAGGCACCCTCCAGTTCCATTTTGGGTGCGTCCCCTTGAGAGCGTTAGTCATAACCTTGGCTCTCATATACAGTGAGTATCCTTAATGGTAAGAGGAAGAACGTACTCAGTAATCTATGAATAAGTTCAATGGTTGACATGACGGAGCTGACACCGTTCTGTGCTCATCTTCCTTCGTCATCCTCTTGGCGAGGAAATAAGAACGGCGACTTATTTGTCTATCCAGAAACCGCTTACATAATACACCACAATTACGATTACGGGCTGCGTATTTCCTGATACAATCATAAGCATTTAAACCAAATGCAGATAAAGAAGGATTACCTCATCACGCCCAGACCTCAGTATCAGGTCTTTGCTCCCAACTCCATGCTCGCTCATCACATCTAGGGACTTGGAAAGCAAAGGGCGCTGTCTGTCGCAAGGCTGCAAGAACTCCAGCTTAAACCCTCCGACTACGAAATCGCGAAAGCGCCGAGACGAACATCCTCTACTCCGTCGAACTAAAACGTCCAGTCGATCGTGCCTGGGAACATGGCGGAGGTCATCACCCGGACCCCGCCCATCGTCATCGGGGCCCCATCCGAGAAGGAGCGCAAATATGACCGTCAGTTGAGGCTGTGGGCGGCCAGCGGCCAAGCAGCCTTGGAATCTTCCCACATTCTTCTCGTCAACTCGGGCACAGGCACTGTTGGCATCGAGACCCTAAAGAACCTTGTGCTACCAGGTGTGTCACCCCTTGCTACTATGGTAGTGCATCTGTTTGCTTGCCCGTAGTCCTTGCGTCCGGCGTTTGTACCGTAATATGAAGCTGACAATCACTGCATTTGCTCTCCAGGCATTGGAAAGTTTACCATTGCCGATGATGCCATCGTTCGCGACTCTGACTTGGGGGTCAATTTCTTCCTCGATGAGGATGGTCTTGGCAAATCAAGGGCTCAACACTGCACCGAACTGCTAGTTGAGCTGAACCCCGAAGTCCAAGGTGACTGGTTCCCGAAGAATGGGGTAAGGAGATGGGCAAGGAAGCAAGCCAGTCTTTTATCGCCTCTCCACAAAATCGTGCTTTCCGATGGGAAACTGACGCCCAGCTCCAGGAACCCCTGAATCTCCCAAGCGTTCTTGGAAACGAAGGACCCTACACCGCCATCATTTACACATTACCCATTCAGCCCCGGGACCTCTCCGTGCTCGAAGAATATTGCCGCGAGCATAAGACACCTCTCATCGCCGTCCACTCGGCGGGCTTCTACGCCTACTTTAGCATCGTCTTTCCCGGCCCCTTTCCCGTCGTGGAGACGCACCCGGATGCAAACACCACGGTGGATCTGAGGCTCCTCTCCCCTTGGGACGAGCTCATCGCGTTTGCGAGGAATATGACCAAAGACATCGACAACCTCGACAACCATGATCACGGCCATATTCCGTTCGTCGTTATTCTTCTCCACTACCTCGATCTCTGGAAGGCAGCCCACGACGGAACTTACCCCTCGACGTATGCCGAGAAGGTGGCTTTCAGGAAGATGGTCGCCGAAGCCGCCAGAACCGACAACCCAGAGGGCGGCGAAGAGAACTTTGAGGAAGCCGTGGCGGCCGTCCTCAAGACTGTCTCTCGCCCGTCTTTGCCAGGAGACGTCAAGGAAGTGTTCGCGTATAGGCACGACGGCCCAGTATGTCCTGTACTTCTTCGGAGTGAGAAGACGGAGACGGCAAAATTTGCGTCGAGAGTCCAGACGAAAAGATGGCTGACTTGAGACGTCTGGCAGAACGAGATCCGATCCAGCTTTTGGATCATCGCAGATGCCGTGAAGGAGTTTTACGAGAAGCACGGATGCCTCCCCTTGCCCGGCGGCCTCCCCGATATGAAGGCGCAGTCTAGCGTCTATATCGAGCTCCAGAACATCTACAAGGCCAAGGCACGCCGCGACGCCGCGGAGGTCATGGAGTCGGTCCGCCGAACCCCCGGGGGCGATGCCATCGACCAAGCCGAGGTCGATCTCTTCTGCAAGAATGCGGCCTTTGTCAAGCTGATCGACCCGAAAGACGGCGGTCTTGAGAGATTACTCAAAGTAGCCGGTACGTTTTTCTCCTGCAGTTGTGTATCATGTGCGGCTGAAGGCTGAATCTCCTTCCAACCCCACAGACGAGGAACTCGCCAATGACGAGATGGCGAAGGAAGGCATCATGCCCCCGTCACTGTTCCCGGCCTATCTGGCACTCCGGGCGACATCGCACACCGACAACCCCGCGGCGGCGTCGTCCCCCGAAGCCATCCTGGAGGGCATGACGAGGCTGGTGCCACAGGTAGCGAGTCAGGAGCGCTACACACAAGCTGCCCAAGAAGTGTTCCGTGCGGCCGGCGGAGAGCTGCACAACGTCTCCGCCGTGTTGGGCGGTATGGTGGCGCAGGAGCTGATCAAGATCGTCACCAAGCAGTACATCCCCATCAATAACACCTGCATATTCGACGGCATCGGCTCCCGGTGCCAGGTGCTTCGCTTGTAGAACCCGGACAGCCGACCCAGGTGGTGGGGCTCTACTTCGTCCTATCTACAGTAATGATAGGGTATCCCTTGGTTGTCGGCCTGTCCCCTATGCTCTCCCCCACCCCCTTTTTTTCTTCTTTTTTTTACTCGTGGCTTCCCTCACCTTCTAGGCTTCTCTGTCCCTCTCTTTCTCGTAACGCTTCTCTATCCTCACACCCTGTACGGCGTATCGCCACTACCGTTACCGCCTCTCAGCTGTCAAGAGACAAACGCTAAATTAGGCGAAGCGGGATGGGCGATGGAGAGTGAAGGGTATCCCGGGACAGCTTTGAAGGCGGTCTGCAACGTGCATCCCACGCGCAGAGGGTGATGAGGTAGCCAAGGCGAGGTAAAGGGTCACCTACGGTCCTAGGTTCGATGAAGATATACGCCAGAGGAAGGCTCTGAACGGGAACTGCCCGAGGGTGTCAGGGAAATGAGCATCATGTTAGCTTCGAATGAATACCCCCTCCGGGCAGGTGAACTTGAGGGACTACGAGTATAATAGAGCGCTCTAGCGTAGTGGTATGGGCGAGAACTAAGGCCTCCGAGTACGAGCTTGTTTGTACCTGGATACGAGAAGAATACCTTGGCGGCTCTACACCGTACATAAGCACCTGGTTACCCGAGCTTTTGACATTTGCTGCACTTGATGCGTAACACGCAAGGATGGGAAATGGTTAAGTAGAAATACAACGTAAATATCATGTAATTATTGTATTCGAGGGGAAAAAAAGGGGGTAAAAAAAAGGAAATAATAATGATAATAATCCAAGCCAGGCCAGTGGAAACAGACAAGGAAACGACCAAGGACACAGGCAAGGCATGATGGACTAGGCTAGAATAATAAAAGAGGCGTTCGGAATCTGGGGTTTTGTGTCCGGGGTAATTCATGCCCCCGAGGAGACATCCCGTCCATAGTCAATGCACTGTCCGCCGTTGGGGGCCGAAAGTCCGACAGGGTAGACGTCTAAATCTGGGGAAGGAATGCAGGTGGGGTATGATTCTGCTGTGGCCTTTACTACCAAGTACCTATGAGTGCCGGGTACGTTGTACGTTGTATACGAAGTAGGTGAGGTGTGATTGTGAGTGATTGTGAGTGCATCTCTGAACCGCGTGCATCTGTACGGACCGATCCCTACGAGAAGGCCGACGAGAGATATCGTAACAGAATGCGAATAGGAGGGCATCGTGAACCCACTTCTTCGACAGGGCAAGGGAAGACACGGGCGGCACTCGGACAGTTCTCGGTACATTTAAATATGACAGGTAGAAAGCGGGCTGGAAGGGTTACACTGCTGAGGTTGCGTTTCGCCGTGGTCAAATTCACCGTGATAGACGACGACACCGACGTCCGTCCAACATATCTTCCCGCTTTTTTCGTCGCTTCGTGAAAGCCCCGTCGTAATCCTCACGATATGGTGCAGCGTAAGAGCGCGGCAACGAGGACGTGGCTCACAGTCGTGTGAAAAAGGGGCCCAAGTCAGCGCTTTGAGCGCGACTTTAGGGATCATTGTAGGCCGTGTGTGGGGGACGTGGCTTGGGGTTTGGTACGTTGTACAACTACAACGTACAACGTACAACGACGCGCCCTGCAAGCTGATCACCTGATGGGCATATCTGATCGCGTATCGGACCGCTGGCCCTTGCAGAATGTAACGCTGGGGGCCATGTAAGCAAGTAAAACCTCCCTTCCCTGTGGATTCTGCTGGGGCACCCACCCTTGGCGTCCGCAACGCGCATAGGAACCACCACGACACGGCCGATACATGTAGCGCAAGAGGGTTCATAAGCCGAGGACATTGGAGGGGGGAAAACCGGACTATTACACAGGCCGATGAGGTGGGTATCTTGGACAAGAGGCGTCTGGGGTTGCTCTGAGTATTAATCACATCGCACTGTAGGAAATTAGAGATGAAGTTGAAGAGCCGAGTCGAGGTGGTAGAGTACAAAGGTACGTACCGAGGGAAGGCTGGCAACTCACCGTGGCGCCCCGCAGAAACCCCACGCAAAAAAGCGGCTCAGGTGTACAACGTACATACATACAACGTAGTCAAGCCAGATGCCGCAGGCCCTACATACAACGCAACGTACTGCTGTGTCTTGCATTGGTCTACAAGTCTGTTCTCACCGCTGTGCTCTCAATGCCAGACCAGGTAAATAATGTGACATGTCATAAGGGCCCCTGGTACCTTTTGAGTTGTTTTGTTGATTCGGTACTTGGCCTGCTTACAACATACTTACATAGTCAATTGTTGCCGCTCATATTCGTACGTTGTAGGGAGGCGTGCCTGTACTTTCACATGCATACTATGAAACCATGTGTGGTTGGATCTGTATTTACGATCTAGCCGCGTGCTTGGCCTTGCGTGAAGGAAGGCTGGAAGTCACTCACTCCCCCTATTTCCCGTCGGGAAGACGGCTCGACTTGCGACCAACGTGAACTGACCGACCGTCAAGTCACGTGTTTTGCTGTATACCGAGTGGTATCGTTGCTGAGGCTCATTGTTGCTGGACTGAGTCTGGTGGTGAGAAGTTTAGAGAAAGAGACGAAAGATGGGCATTGCAAGATCATCTGTCTCCCCAGCTTTGCGAGTATAAGCAGGCGCTGGCGCATTGCAAGTGTCATAGACAACCCCTATGCGGTTATGCCGGTGGCCATATTCAGAGGCGAGGCTTCCAAGTTCAAGGTAGCGAGGTGAGACAATCTCCAGAGTCGGGATTCTCATCGCTATAATGACATCAGACTTGACCAGTAGACGTCATCTCAGTATGTATCAGTGCGTGCAGCGTCGTACTGAGTGGTGTTTTCTTTCTTTTTCTTTTTTTTTCTTGTTTTCACCCATCTTTTTCTTTCTTTTTCTGCAGAAGCAGAGAGCAGCGCAGCTTCGCCCCTCCTTCTTCCCTGGGGTCCCACGCTGAGCGGGGCCGGGTTTAAAGACGACCAGTAAATAACTGCGAGGCTTGCAGAATCAGCCCGCCCCTGACAATCTTCCTGCGGGAAATGACTTGGCATCGGGAAGTATCCCGAGGGTTGAGGAAGCGCGTCAAGGGGTAACTCGGCCGTGACACGTACTACGCAGCAATAATACCGTTCACCCGCTGTCAGCCAGTCTACAGCGTAGGGAGGCGGACTTGGCAGAGGATTCCTCTCGGTAATGAAGGCGCCTACAGACAAATCATGGGTTAGCCCCAGAGTTATTGCCACGGTTTTGTATGTGAGTGTCTAATATATTTACAAATATCTCGCTAGTATGGCACGCAAAGGCCGACTCGGGCGTAGCCAAGTCTTTGATATTAACTTCCCCAAACGTGCGGCCTGGACTTCTTGAATGAGCCAGTCGAAACGCCGAGCATGAGCCTGAAAGGCTGTAATTAATACAAGTAATATCGCTGACCCAGGTTCGCCGTACATGACAAACCGCTGACTGGAGTCTGGAAGGAGGCGGCGGTTCGTCTGAATTAACAGACCGCAACTTGGCCAAGTCGGAGTCCGGAAAGAATGACACTCTCTCTGCCGGAGATGAGCTTTGATTATTATTGGGTTTGAGGAAGGCCTAGCACGGACTAGATCCGTACGATAAGTGGGCGAGTTCGGATAGGCCGGGGAAAGGGTCCTGACCGAGCCACTGGGGTGTCAGGTGAGCTGATGGCCCAAAGCTGGGGAGAGGGCCCAAAAATGTAAATTACTTTGCATGCATAGCGGTAAGTTGAACGAGTTGAGAGTTGCAGAGATAGGAGGCTGCGAAGGCGGTTCAAGTGTAGCTTTCTGAGCAATCCCGTTGATCCGTGATGCCATCGAGGGCGACTGTCGACAGAATAGGGCGGGTGTTCCTGAAAATGACCGGCCACTAGCCACGTGCTGAGTGGCTCGACTTCTCAAGGATTCTCGTCTGTGGACGACTCGGGTGTTCGTCTTCTTGGTAGATCCTTTGGAGAACCGTCTTTAGTCTCCCACTTCTCCAACGGTGTTTTCCCCATGGAGAATGTACGGCGGCGATCTCGGGTAGCCTGTCCCGCCAGAAGACGACTGAGTGTCGGGCCAGGTACAACGTTGTGTACAACGTACCAACGTACCTAGGTACGTTGTACTTGCGAGTGCGGAGAAGCGGATACCATAGGGTACAGTACCTAGGTAAGCAAGAGACCATGCGTTGTCAAGACTCAGATCCAGCTGCTGAGACCCTTGCGGGGAAGACGTGGAGAAGCGGATAGGCGATTATGTACTTGATAATGGACTACAAACATGCATATGTACGTCTTATTAGTCCACAGGATGTAGTGGGATATTGGGCATGTACGTTGTACGTCAGGCAACGTAAAATATAATTGAGGAGCCATCTAAAGTAAAGTATTCGGTTGATGGAAGACGTCTTTCGCTTCCCCACGCTGTCAGTATTTTACGCTCGGGGAATGTCTTCGATTAGCGAAATTGAGAATGTAACGACAAGTTTTGTGATTGCAGCCACGAGGCGCAAGGCGGCCATGCGTTATGCGCTGGGACGTTGTGACGCCGGGGAAGCCGACTTTTGCGGGCAATGTGCGGTCAACGCAAATATGCGGCTAGCGGCGGCCGCAATTACACGTAGCAAAGGGTCAACAGAGGGGTTCCTTGTTGACCAACTCGGCCCAAGGACGAGTTGGAGTCTCGTTACCAAGTGAGTACGTCGTACACTGTACAACGTACTTAGGTCCCAGACCAAGAGCAAGTCTGGTTCAGTGCCATGTGGACAGGGAATTTCATTTGCTTCTTCGCCTTTCTCTGCCCATATTGAATTCCTATCGAAACCCTGGGGAAATTAGCGGGCTGGGAGTGCATATAAATGTCAAGTGTCTCTATTCGTACGTTGTACACTAATTACAGCCCAGCCACATATCAGGAGAAAGACTGACCTAATTCGGTTATATTGACGAAAAAGGAAGGGAGGATGAGTAAGCAGAGAGCTACAACCTACAACGTACCACTACTGCCTGCCCAGCAAGCCACTTACATCCACAGTACGACATGGCTAAATACGGAACTCTTGGCAACTCTTGGTATTATCAGACCCCTAGCACAATCTCTAGGAGGTTTTACATCTTTCTAGGTAACCAAACCCCGGCTATCAATCTGTAGTGGGCCCGGGACTTCCTATAATGGCTTAGATCTGTCTCGATTCTGCGCTGGGAATGAAAGGAAATGACCGGTACTCGCGCCAGGCACGAATGCATGTCACAGCTTACAGGTGTGGGGGGAACAAGTGAGTAGGAAAAAGTATCCGTGCATACGAAGTGCGAATAACATGCACGAAATCCAAAGATGTCCCTCTCCTTTTTTGAAAAATAAAATAAAATCCGAAATAATTAGCCGGAGATGGGCGTAAGATGAAGCGATGAATATCATGCACTAGCAGATAGAAAGCCCAGGTTTCATATGGTTTGTAATGCGTACGAAGTATACGAGACGAGAGCATTAGGCATTGCGCAAAAGGCAGAATCAAGGAAATGGTACTCATTATGGACTACAACGTACTTACCTAATGTATGTACGATGCGTGAATCTGAGAGTATTGCAAGTAATTGGGTGTGATTCTTGGTCTGACTACAAATTAAGGCGCCAAGTTCCCTTGGTCATTGAACCATGGTTTTGAGCCAGGCTCGAAGGCCATGGGACTGAGTGTCCCAGCCTTGCGATAATATGCAAAGGGCGGCGAGGTTGACAAATCATATGGCTGTTACCGAGTAGCACTATGGAGGAACAGGAACGTGTGTGTGGGGAAGAGAAGACAGGAAATTGGGAACCAAGCAAAAGATGCGTAGGGCCAGTAGAGAAATCAAGAATCAGAGCATGAATTGGGAAATGAGAATTGACGTACAACGTACAGAATCATTCCCTCCAACATGAAACGTGAAAGGGAATGACCAGAAACCGGAATCCGTACCTTTAGATCGTCTCGAGTACCTCTAGAGGGAGTACAACGTACAACGTACGTAATTAAAGGGATGAACGGACATGGGACCCCAGCGCTTGTTTCGAGAAAACCGCGCCAGAACAAAATGGTGCGCCTTCGAGAAAGAAAAAGAAAAGCCATGTTGTGGAGAGAACAGGACGGTGTCTCTCACGAGTGGGACGATCTCCCGAGTGACTTGACGGTTCACGCCTCCGCATAGGCGTTGTCTCCAAGTCATCTGACCACCGCAGGGTTGAAGCCTTGTCGTCGCGCGGTTCGATTGCCCTTCCAAGGACGGGTCATTGCCGTTGTTGGAATCGCGCCTGGTATTAGGGCGTGACGCCGTCGGTCGGTGGACAAAACAGCCTATTGCGCCGGGCTCTCGCACCCATTGACCAATTACCAACATTGCTGGACGGTGGACACTACCAAGTACTAATCTCACAGCAGACCAGCCACAGACCGAAAGGGATGAGCTGAGAAAGAAGAAAAAGAAGCAAAGAAGCATGATTCCCACACTGCATACGTAGTGAGTACAACGTACGGTCCACAGCAAAAGTGCCCGCAAGTGAAAAGGAGACGTCATGCTTCGGAACTTTTTCTTTGTGAAGCTAAAGTGGGTTTGACCTTGGAAATTACCAAGTACACTACCTACCAGAACTTTTGCAGAGCCACTGTGCAGAGCCACAGTAGGTAAGGACCAGGACGATCGCAAGGCAGCAGAACGCGCGATTGGCTATGGGAGGCCGTCTTGGAGTATCTGTGGCGTATTTTTGGTGGCGAGGATGGGAGACGAGAAGGACGGGAGTCTGTCTGAGAGAAGCGAGACAAGGCCGAAGACGGAACACGACGACTGAATTCACAAAGCCCAAACCAGAATAGGATTCCCAATTGATTCCCAACTGCTTACATAGTTCATCTTCATATCCCAATGGCAATTCGTACCGCTTTTGCAGTTCTGCATCAGCTTCCAATGGATGATGCTTCAATGTACGAAGTACCGCTCTCTTGTACTAACCCACGCCAATTCCATCAACTTTCCAAGACAATGCCTCTTGAGACGACTAAAGACAACTGACACCAGCGGGCAAATCTGCAACGGCTAATCGGTACGCCTGTGCGTGCGCTAACTGGTCATGGGTTAAGCGAAGGGATTGGGTGTACGGTACTTCGGGGTACGTACCCGTCTTGTCGGTCCCCGCCCAAGGCCCCAGGCCGGGGGATCCCGGCCGTTAAGGTTGCAGGGAAGCGGGTCATTTCCCCACATTTAGCTTCCTATGCAACGGTGCCTGAGTACATATGCACGTTGTACGAAGTACAAAGTACAACTACGTGGGTACAAGCAAATATGTACCTACTCAAGGCTTACGAATACGTTGTACGCACAACGAGACTCGACGCCTCGTTCCTCATCTTCTTCTTTCTCTCCATGCAAACCACGTCCTTCTACCAAGACCACTTGAAGAATCCACCCACGCCACCCGCCTCCCTCTCTCTCACGCTCTCGCTGTTCACTAAATCTGTTAGTGGGTTTTCCCACATGTTCCCGGCTTTCCTAGCTTCCCCTCTCCGCCTTTTCGTCCCTCCACATCTCCCTCTCCCCTCTCCCCACAGATCCCGCAACATGGATCGTCCCCCACCCCGACTACGAAGTACGAGAGTAGAGTAGTCCGTTATTCGGACCTCTCACGGAGTTCCCGTCTCTTACAATCCATTGCCGCTTGACGCCATCACGATCATGCACGTAATCAATGTCTAGGCGCTCGCCCAGCGCAGAAGACTGCGAATATCGGGGGCGAAACCCAAGGCCCAAGAGCCCAAGAGTCCAGGAGCCCGTGTAGCCGAAGCACTCTCTGGATACCGTTGTATTGCGGTCCCCGCTGTTCTCCAGGTTCTAGCTGCCGGTCTTCGCCAATGAGCTCGTCCATCAAGCTCTCCCCACGATTTCTACCTCGTGTGAGTTGCTCCTCAGAAACCCGCATCCCCCCGGATCATCCCATCCATCATCTACAGTACCCAGTATTCGTATGTATGTATCTGTCTATCCGCTCGTACCTGTTACAATGCTGCGTGACACGGAGTGGTTGTGATGTGTGGGTGCCTGTTAATTATCATCATGCGCGTGATTTTACTCACTTTCATCACTGCCCCTCGTCATAGAGGGGCCCTGGCTTTGGCCTCAGGCTTGGAGCAGGCAGGCTCGCAAAGGGTCCTCTGTGCCCTGTGCCCTGTGCCCTGTGCTCTGTGCTTCTGTGCCTGCCTGTGTCGCAGCAAAGTTCTGACGCAGTGTGGGACAAGCTAACGGATCCAGGTTGCCTGAATCCTTGTCCTCGAACCCAAGCTTGAAACGACCCCACGAATAGACAGCGGTCGAATCGAATCGTGCCCGTGTAGCCGCTTCCGGCCAAAGACCATCTTTTCCTATTGGACTGGTAAATCAGGACAGGAGAGCCGATTTCTCAGTCTTCGACATGTCGTCTCTCTTCCCCACAACTCCCCAGCCCGGCCGCCCTGGTTCAAAGCCGGCACTCAATCTCCACACAGACCATACAGACCCGCCGACCCGCCCCCTTGGCCAATCTACGAGGTACGTTGTACGGGATCCCACTACTGCCATCTCCCCTGCCCATTCTTATACCATGTCTGCTATAGGTTACACCCCCTGGTCATGGCCGTGTGCACGTTGTACATGGTACTCACCTGAACTCGCCGCCTTCACGGAAGACGCCCCTCTGGATGCCGGCTGGCCCTCTGTCAACGGATTCATATACAACGTACATACATACCCTTGAGATATATATCGAGATATATTAGAATCCGGGTCCCCTACACCATCCACTCTGGACAGCCGGCCGGTTCTCTATTCGACTTTGGGATCACACGCCCTCCGTTGTTGTTGTCAACTCCTTCACATCTCTCAACTCGGTTTCAATCTTTTACTTGTTTTTGATTTTTCATCGGGGCACTCACTCAACTTCCTTTTCACATCTCCCCCATATACTCTCATCGCATACGAGTTCTACCTGGCCACAGGCCGCGAACCAGGCATCACCATGGCGCCATCCATCCCCATCCCTACCCAGGGCGGCATGTTTCATACCTGTAAGTGGCTTCTTCCACGGGAGCTTTCCAACCCAGCCGCGCTCACACATGGCACGCCGCAGTCCAAGGAGTCACGCCCCGGAAGCCAGCCACCGACTCCCAAGGAAACGGAAAGACAACCGGGACCACCACTACCAAGAGAATCACCACACCACACGCCTGTGCCGAGTGCAAGAGGAGGAAAATGTGAGTAGTGATGAGTCTTGATTATGCCCCTTTTTTGAACATTTGTGCCCGCCCCAAGCGTGCTGTGGACTAGCAGCTGAACATTATCCTGCACAGCCGATGTGATGGCCAGCAACCATGCGGGCAGTGCCTGTCCAGCAGGGCGCCCAAGCGGTGTTTTTACGACAAGCACAGACAGCGTGTTATCCCCTCGCGAAAGACCCTCGAGGCGCTATCCCAGTCCCTCGAAGAATGCCGGTCTATTCTAAGGCGCCTCTACCCGAACCACGAAGTCCAGTCACTCCTCCCCCTCTCCCGACAGGAGCTTCTTAACCTCGTCGAACGTCCCGTTGTCGACACTTCAGCCACCGCTCTGCCATCACCCCCGCTCAACACGTCCCCGATCTCCCAGGACCTCGAATCCCCCCTCGGCTCTTGCTCGGAACCGCTCGCGAGCCTCGAGCAAATGCCCGACCGCGACTCCGAGTGGGACGAGGAGCGCCGTGGCCGCGACCCCATCCCCATCGAAGCCGACGACGTCAACGCCCTCTCGCTCTCCGTCGACCGGTCCTCGTCGTATCTGGGCGCCTCGTCCATCAAGGCCGCCTTGATGTGCATGCTCAAAGTGCAACCGGCACTGCGCACCCAGCTCACCACCCCGCTCAACACGTCCGAGCCCGCACACAACATGTCCGCCCGGCCGCAGCGGGATTCCTCGCCCAAGGATGCTCAGCGGGTCCCCTGGTCTTGGAAGGGCCAGACTCTGATCGATGCCTACTTTAAGCGAATCCACGTCTTCATTCCCATGCTGGACGAGGCGGCGTTCCGCGCCGACTACCTCGAAGGCCAGCGCTTCGACGGCCCCTGGCTCGCCCTGCTCAACATGGTTTTTGCCATGGGCAGCATCGTCAGCATGAAGTCGGACGACTACAACCACGTCAACTACTACAACCGCGCCATGCAGCACCTGCCCCTGGACGCCTTTGGAAGCAGCCACATCGAGATGGTCCAGGCCCTGGCCATCATTGGCGGTTACTACCTGCACTACATCAACCGGCCCAACATGGCCAACGCCGTCCTAGGTGCCGCCGTCCGCATGGCGAGCGCCCTCGGCCTGCACCGGGAGAGCCTGGCCCAGAGTTCCAACGATGTCGCGGCCGCCGAGACCCGGAGACGGACCTGGTGGAGCTTGTTCTGCCTCGACACGTGGGCCACGACGACCATGGGACGCCCGTCATTTGGACGATGGGGCCCCGCCATCAACATTCGCCCCCCTGAGTTTGGCATTAACCAGGTAAGCATGCACATGACCCATGATGATGAATACGAGCGAACACATGACCCCGCGGTTCCCTTGCCCCCCCCCAAATATAACGCGCGGGGCATTCGATTGCTCGAGACTTCAAAAGCAATATAACTAACCCCACTATAGGCCCGCGACTCTGCCCAGCATGCAGGTGTACTCCCCTTGATTGAGAACATCAAGTTTTGCAAAATCGCCACCCAGATCCAGGACATGCTCGCCATCACGCCCCTCCTCCACACCGAAGACAGGTGCAACCTCGACGGCCAGCTGGTCAACTGGTACAGCAACCTTCCCTGGCTACTGCGGACGACCGACCCCTGCGCCGAGCCCCTGTACATCGCCCGGTGCATCATGAAGTGGCGGTACCAGAACCTCCGCATGCTCCTGCACCGGCCCGTGCTCCTCAGCCTGGCCAGCAGCACGAGCAACAGCGGGGTGGTGCTCGCGCACGTGGCCGAGCAGGACATTGCGGCCATCGAGACGTGCCGCGAGATTGCCAAGCAGACCATCGACGACATCTCGCGCGAGTGGTCCCGGAACCAGATGTCCGGGTGGAACGCGGTGTGGTTCCTGTACCAGGCGGCCATGATCCCGCTCGTCAGCATCTTTTGGCAGTGGAACAGCCCGCGGGTGCCCGAGTGGAACAAGCAGATCGAGACCATCCTGGACATGCTCGAGGCCATGGAGGACTGGTCCATGGCTGCGCGCCGCAGCCGCGAGGTCGTCTGGCGCATGTACGAGGCGTCGCGCCAGCCCGACCTCCGCAGCGAGAGCCAGAGCCAGAGCCCCGTCCTGCAGGCGATGGGCGGCGAGCAGGGCAACCTGATGATGGCCGTCGAGGCCGCCGACCTCCACATGTCGCCCATCGGCCTGGAGCCCGAGGGCATGGGCATGATGGGCATGCTGGACCAGCAGGGCCTGTGGGACCTGGACGGCATGTACTGGGGCGGCGGCGCAAATGGGGCTGAGGGAGGTGCTTCTCCGGACGCCCAGGCTCAGGTTCAGGCTCAGGCCCAGGCCCAGCAGCACCAGGGCCAGCCATCGCCACACGCTGGCCCTCCAGGTGGCGTCGACTTTGGGGCGTTCAACGTCAACGAGCAGATGATCCAAATGGAGTACGGCATGCTCGGCGCCCAGCCCTCACCCATGGATGCTGGTTTCTACGTCCACTGAAAGGCTGACATCTCGGATTTGGCCTCCTCCTTTTCTCATCACATCCGCGTCTTCCCACTTACTGGCTGGCAGCAGGCAAAGTCCTGCCAGTCTTGTTCTCATTTCTCTTCACTTCTTGTTACATATTTTTCACCATTTCTTCTTCTTTTTTCCCATTTTCTCATTTCCTACTTGGCGGTGGGTCGTTGCCACCAGTATGTTACATCGGGGCTGGCCAGACCAGTCTCGCTTTTCTTTTTGGTCTCTGTTGCCCAAACCCACCAAGGACTCATGGTGGATCGAAAGAGGAGCGGGAAAACAGAAAGGCAACAGGAGTTGTTCAATTCGTGACTTTGGGCGTTTGGCGGGAGGATGGACGGGGAGGCGGTTTTCTGACACTACAATGATCAAAGGGGGCATTTTAGGGGGGTTTGGGAGGTCCTTTTTTTTATTTTCCGACGCACAACCTGTATATGAAAGGGAAGGGAGCATGTCATGACACGAAAGGATAGAATACCCCAGGATGACGATGATATGGCACAGCGTTTTGGGAGGACACATGATACGGAGCAGGCGGATGACACTTTAGGGACAGGACGCGGCATGACAGATGCAGTGGATGAATATGGGAAACGTCCTTGTGTAATACCACCACCTTTGTGCCAGTACCGAGTTTCAGTGCAGATGAAAACAAGTGATTCTTGAATGGTTACCAAAAAAAAAAAAAAAAAAAAAGGGGGGGGGGGGGGGACTGGGGACTACAGACATCCTCGATCCCGTCCCCTTGACTCTCGTGTTGACCTTTCAGGCTCTCACTTGGCCACTGCGTTCTATCCAGTCCGTACAACGTACGTTGTAACCTGGGACACGTGATGCCAGGGAGGCCTCAAATCTTGGAAGACATATTGGGTGAACCAATGCCACGAGGTGACTCTGTAGACGCTCACTCCGTGCAGTAGACAAGTCGCCAAGTGAAAAAGTACAAAAAGTCGCGCGGCTACGTACGTAGTGTAGACACGGGAGAGGGTGGGTATCAGCAACAGGTCAAGGGAGACGAATCCCTAGAATCCCGCCACTCACAAAAGTGCACTCCCACTTGAAAGCAGGCCAAATTTCCAAGTCATGACGTGGTCTGGTCTGGTCCCGCCGAGGGAACGCGCCCTTGTCGTCACGAGGTCTGACCAGTGTGGTGTCGATAATTAAAGTGCGTTGTACTTGTCAGTTTCTAGCTAGCATGAAAACGCACAACGTACATAATGGAAGCCGAGGCTGTGATGGTCTCCTTGGCCCCGCTCCCTCTCTGCACACCCCTTCGAAGAAGAGTGATCGGGGTGGGCCCTGGCCGGCAGATGGCCCATGTTGGGCGACTAAGATGGGGCTGGGCGTCTGGAGCCGTGATGTGGGAGAGGGGGGCTAGGAGCTAGAGCTTCAGGTAATCTCCGTACGCTGTGCGTCGTCGTTAGTCTCAGGATCGATATCGTGGAGCCGGCCAATCCTCCCGCTCGCTTATTCTTCGCTCAACGCTTTCTTTTTACCGCCTTTTGGCCACTTACGTTGTATTTCTTTCCCCAGACCATCCATCACGATAGTCAAGAGTCGTGGTTATGAATCTGTGAAATGAGTAGGGAAAAGGGCATTTCAGGATCTGAAATGAGTGATAAGAGTAGGTACAAAGTACATAATCATTACATCGTTCACACACACACACATGCTAGTGTATGATTGGCTGGAAAAACAAGGTGGGCCTTTTCTGATTCTTAATTTGGGATTTCGGGCCGTAGCGGAAACTGAGCTGAGGGTCAGCCAGTGACGTCTGCGTTCCTGCCCGGCTCCTTGGACCGAGGCGGACGGGTCTTGGCGATACGCGCGAGGGGCTACAAGCACGGGCCTCCGAGCTAAGGTTGCACCAGAACGTTTCCACGCTCGACAGGGGGGACGTGGCTTGGGCTATCCGTTGATGCGGGGAAGTGGCTGGCTTTAGTGGCTTCACACTGAAATGGTGGGGCAAAAGTTGGAGAACAAGGGTAGCCTTCTGGCGTGAGAGGAAAGCCTTGCCTAGCCGGGTCAATTGGCTGCCGATCCCTACCGTATATGTATGACTGGCATGAAAGCTCGAGCCGTTTAGTGATTCGTTCTTCTCTTCGAGACGTTGGATAAATTGCTGGAACGCGCTATCGACGGTTTGGTCGTGATATCTTTCTGTTGCTGTTGTCTCTGGTTAGCTTGGGTTGTACTTACTAACGGTACTTGTAGGGTACCTTTTGCCACCATAATCAAACGACGCACTCGCTGGCTGTGGGGTAATGAACTTGCAGTATCCTTCCCCCCTTCTTTTCTTCTTTGTCAAACCAACCAACCCCGACGAGAAAGCAGAAGAGTCCTACGACAATGGTTAGACAATCTATGTATGTCTCATTCGACGCCATTACCTGCCCAGGAAGCCGGGATTTCCTTGGGGTCTCTAGAGGCTCGCCCTTGGCCGCTATCGTCGAACCACGTCTCCAATGCCGACCACGAGGTAGACGACGAGTACATACGTTGTACGTTGTACTCTTAGTGTACAGTAGTCTTGTTCGCATTGACCTCTGCATGTTTCCCCGTATCTGCTTGGTCCACTTGGCACTTGACCACATGAAAGATGGGACGACGACACTCCGACGCAGGTCCCGCTTGGCCGGCGGGCCTTGTTCCCGACTCCGATGCAATTGAATTGCCAGCACAGCAGACCGTATTTCGTACTTTGTTTGGAGTGGGAGACTACCATGAAGCCACGGTTTGAGAGTGTCGGGCGAAGACGAAAGCAATTCGGAGAACTTTCGACGCGTTACAACGTACCATCATTCGACAGCTGGACTGTAATGTTCGAGCATTGGCGGGACTCTGTAATTCCCATGAACCAGGTATGTTACACGTGCTAAAGACGCCCGATGTCACAGCCTTGCGAGCTCTTACACTCATTACAACGTACAACGTACAGGTAGGTTAAGCATCCGAGTTTCAAATAAACTGTGGCTTGGCGCAACCCTACGTGCTTGACCCAAGGCAGCGGATCGCTTCTGGCAGTACTTGCAGTAGCAGTAGCAGTAGCAGTCGTTTAACTAACAAGCGAGAGTGACCCAAGATGACGACGTTGACGGGGCTCCGGAGACTATAGTGAAGAGGGGCCCTCTGACGCGAGCCAACGTGGGCGAAACACTGACTGCGTACGAATGCGGCTTTTGCGGGGGAACAGCATGCTTTGTCGACGTTTCACCGAAACAAAAGGAGTCTGGCCTTTCTTCAACATTCCTCTCCCAGTGGCGAGGTCAGGCCAGCCTGTCCTTGCAAATCGTTGCAGTGCCGTGGTGTAACAGCGCCAGTCCCCCAAGTCGGGTGTCCCAGCTCTGCGTACCAGGCTAGGCTTTGACGACCGACCGGTGTTTGCTAGCGACCCTGTGTGCTGGAACTGGCCCAACTGGGCGGGTCTTGTTTCCTTTCATGACCGTTCGCTTGGGACGTTGTCTCACTAACTACCGACTCGCTTCTCTTCGCTTCGCCTCGCCTCTGTCTAACGGTTTCGGTTCCAGTCTCCTGGAAATCGCCAACGAAAGATGCCGCGGGCCCGAACCCATGGACTTGGGTGCACATCGTGGTCGTTGGTCATGACTACCAAAGGGCCAGCACTACTAAGCGAGGTGTGCGCATTTCTTTGGCATTTCCACTCGTGTATTTCCGGCGAGGGAGCCAGTTCAACCTTTGACGCCGTATGGTAATGGCGATTGAATACGACAAGACTCGGGAATGGATGTCACGAAGGAATAAGGCATCGTAATCGGATTCAACGGCTTGTGTCTATGGGAAGTAAGTATGTAGGAGCGTAAAGGCGCCGAGGCCAGCATCTGAGCATCCATCTACACAAGGCAGGTAAGGACGTTGCCATTGGAAAGTACCTACCTATATATAACATATGCCTGTGGATGCGTAACTGAGGCTCAACTAATACCGACATAAGAAGTTCCAGAGGCGAGTCACTCGGATGAAGCAGAAGGCAATTCGAGGAAGCGGTACCAAATAAGATATCCAAGGTAAGATAGGCAGGTACCTTAGAGTCCTGGCTTCCCCCTGAGTCGACTCCTGGCGCGACTCCTGACGCGTCAGTTTCAACCGGAGAAGTTCTCTGGGAGCTGCCGGCAGCCACGACCCACGACGGCCGTTGAAGCCATCGCAAGTACCTAGGCAGGTACGAGGAAGTGACAACCAACCCAAAGACATGAGGTGTCCATATGTGACTACCTAGGGACTGTACGTATCACCTACCAGTAGCATATCCCACGGGTCGTAATGGTCTTCAAAAACGTACCTCGAAGATGTACCAAATACATACCCAACACCGAGGGTATCGTCATTCGGACGTGGGGAGGTCTTTTCCCCCAAGGCATCCCTCCAGTGCAAATTGCATTCTAGAGTCTCCTTGTGTTGAGACGCCCACAAATCATCCGTCTGGAATAAAAAAACGAACTCTCTATGCAGTCAAGGCGCGGAAGAGCGACATAGTTCCCACGTCGTGTCTACGTTTGATGGGAGCTTATTATCTCAAGGAACCAGAAACAGAAACATAAACGAGAAGAAAAGGAAGAACATCTCGACCATTTCACGACTCGCCCGCACCGCCACCCCCTGTACACCATGTCCCTTGATCATAGAATCAAGTGTAACTACCTGACTTGTCGCAAGGAGCTTATAGACCGTGCCCTCGTAACGACATGCAGCCATATCTACTGCATAGAATGCGCCGGCCTGCTCAGGCTAGTCTCGCAGCCCTTTGGGAGCTGTCCGGCTTGCGAAGGCAGCGTACCAGCTGGCACGAGCCCTCAAGCCACCTCCATCGTCCATCTCAATCCTTCCGACGAGTTCAAGTCGACTGTGCTCAGCGGTCTGTCCCCAAACGACATTATCGAATGCGCGGGTCGGGCCTTGAGTTTCTGGGGCTACCAGACGACTCAGGAGATGTGAGTCTTTCAAACTTTCCTTTCCCGTCCCAGCCACCCTGTGGTTCGTCCCTCGCTGACCTCGGATGACCAGCGCCTATCAGAGGTATGTCGAAAAGACTTTGAGCGAGACCTGCAGGCGGCTCGAGAGCGAGTTGAGAAGTACAGTTGAGCGCGCCAATACGGAGATAGAAAGCCTGCAGAACCGAGTCAAAGGCGAGCACTAGCCGGCGAGATTTTTCCATTTCCATGACTTTTCGCTGACGCGGAGTTTGGCAGAACTCAACTTGGAGTGCGGGACCATGCGGCAAAAGAACGAGGACCTCGGTCGGGCATACAAGGAGAAGAGCCGCAAGCTTTTGCAGACCCAGGAGCTGTATGACCGGGCGAAGAGGGAAGCCGAACTGCGTCAGATACAGGCCGCGGCTGCGGCATGCGGCGACGCAGGCCCTCACCACCATGCATCCGCCTTCCAGGGCACCCGAGCCGGATTGGTGCCTGGCCCAGGCCCAGGCTTGTTTGAGCAGCAGGCACAGCAGGCACACCAAGCACACCAGACACACCAAACACGCCAAACACACCACACACACCACACACACCAACCACAGCCTCATCGGCTCGACGAGAACACGCTTCGAGGTCTCGACACCACGAACCACCGCTTGGCACATGCCCATGGGTTGTCGCCGCGCTACTCGATCAATGCCGCTGTACACGGAAGAGGACTTGTCCCATCACACAGTACGTGACCCCGTCTTGGGCATAGAGTCTTGTTTCTGACGTGAACAGTCGGCATGTCGCCGGTAGGTTTGAGAACTCCACCGGGAACACGGAGTGGCAATGTGTCGAGCATCGGCCTGCTCCCCAAACAGGTAGGTACATGGACCAAGTCGGGTGCAGTCAGATAGTCTGATGACGAGAATGCAGGTGCATAATCCCAACTATGCTTCAACGGCCGCTGGTCCAACTTCGATTAGATCCGGATATGGGATCGAGTCCACGGCTGGTCCCTCAGGTGAGTGGCGGAATTCGCAATCTCGGCCGAGCTGACGACAGAGTACTTATGTTCGAAATAGCAATGCCGCACATCAACTCAGAACGCCCCGTCCTGCCGACCGCGACTTTCGGTCGGAAGGCAGCCATATAAAATCACTCTAGGCACACCAGAGAAGGACCTAGGCAAAGGGTAGAGTGTGCCGGGATGGGAAGTCATTGAAATGTGTAATGTTCTTTGTTCAACGGCTGTGTTTTGACATGGAGGCAAGGGAGTATAAATTTTGTTCTTTCAGCCTGGCGGTACCTGGCAGTATAGGAACAAACGCATTGTCCAGTCGGATGAGAAGGCGGGCATGAAGAAGCACCTCGAATGGCTCGCTTGAACAGAGTTGCTGTTCTCTCGAAAGGACTCGGCAAACTCGACGTATATAAAATGTTCATCGCGCATTCCCAGGCCGAACAGTCAAGCCAGGAGCACTCGCGGGAGGGACGAAGCGGCAAACTAGACGAAAAAGAGAAAAGGATCCAACGTGCATACATATCGAAGGGGAAAAGCGGGCGACAGCTTCCAATGGATTACCGCGGGGTTCACGCTGAACACGGCAGCAGGCTGCATGTCCGGAGCAGTGGTCGCGTAACGGTCTCTCATCACGCCGGCCCTGAAGTCGAAAACGCGACAGGGACTATACCATTTGCCTCAAGGTCCGCCCCGCAGCAACGCCGGCGACAGCGGGAAGGACCTCGATATCATTCACCTTCACCTAGCCGTTTGGGCCAGACAGGCCACGGCATGTGCGACAGCGGCACGCGAACTTCTGCACCGTTTGGAGCCCAAAGCAAGAAGGGCAAGCTCGGCAGACTCCTGTCCCGGTTCAGAACAACCCACCAGACGCCGCCGTTGAGCACCGACAATGCGATCCCATACCCCCAGCGCCAGCCACCCGACGGCGTACATGGCGCCGGGCCTCGTGGGCAGTCCAGGCCATCGACTTTGGCGATTCCTTCTCCTCCACATTCAGCGCAACCAACGGCCGGGACGCAGCTGAACAGAAACAAGCTGGGAAGACCCGGCGAGGCACTGCACTCGAATCCTGCCGTGGCCGACCCACGGTGGACGAAAAGTGATCAACTGCGGCAGCGACAGCACCGTGCAGTGTCGACGGCGTCAAGGCCGGCAGAGACCTCCCAGAAGCCGGTTTTCCGGGTCGAGGTCACGCCACCTGCGGAAAGCCGGGCGGATTCCGACATGTCGAGGGACACCCAGAAGCCCACCCGTTCTCCGTCGCATAGCCCCCGAACCAGCAATCAGTTGAAGCTGCCGAGGAACGTCCTTCCGGGAAACTGGCACCGAGTCTTGTACCGCCAAGAAAGAGCGAACGAGGAGCTTCGGAGAGAAAACCGGCGTCTCGAGAGGGAGAGGAATGAGCTGCTCAGCGAGAGACAGCGCATGAAAAAGGAGCGGAGTGAGCTGCTCAGCGAAAGACAGCGTATGAAAAAGGAGACGGCAAAGCTGGCAGCGGAGAAGGAGGACATGCGACACCGCTTCGACAACACATGGCGCAACTTTTACCCATTGCTGACAGAGCTTCGCGAGCTAGAGACCCAGCTGAGCGGGTCGCACCGGGCCCGGGACGAGTCGGCGTCGCCCGGTCAGCGGTTGAGGGAGATGGTCGTGGCGGTGGAAGCGAGCCATGCGCGGCAGCTGCAGGCGCTCTGCAGGAAGCACGAGCAGACTGTCGCCGAGTTGGAGGGCGAGCTGGAGCGTGTCAATCGGATATTGAGACGCCATATCGTCGCGGCAGCATCGCGACATGCGGTCGGGACCTCACCGGGCGGCCGGGAGTATGGGAGGATTGTGACGAGGTATCCAGTTCGAAGGTGATGGACGGAGGTAGACGGCTCGACTCTCGTGGTTATCTGTAGATGTAGCAAGTCGTACCCGCTGGACGGGCAGGCTTTGTGTCTAGGACAGCCTTTATGAAGTCTCCGGCTGTTTGTTTGATGGAATGATTAGATAGCCAGCCTGTAATGTGCGGACGTGTCACCGAGGTGGTCTGTGCGCAATAAGTACGTACCTTTGACAAATAGCTCCGAACACCGAACACCGACCCCTCCATCCACCTCCTCCACTCTCACAAATGACGACAATATCATGGTCACATAGATCGAGGTTCATCCGTGTTTGTTTGTTACCTGAAATTTAGTATGAGAACTGCGGATTCTACATTTCACTACTAAAGAAAAGGATGGACAGCAAACCCCTCAAAGTAGCCATTCTCGTCGTCTCGACAAGTGCACACAAGGACCCCTCGACAGATAAATCCGAGCTCGTCCTCAGAGATGTCATCGACAGCGAAGGTGGCGGCCGCTGGGAGGTCACGGAGACGAAGATCGTCTCGGACCATGTCCCCCATATCCAGCGCCAAATCATGTTATGGGCGGACATCGGATTTGAAGCCGTTGACTTGATCCTCACCACGGGCGGCACCGGGTTCGCGGTTTCGGACCATACTCCGGAGGTATGATTGAAGACGCCCTTTCTTCTTCTCTTCCTCCCTGACCTGAACATTTGCTTGTGCTGAAATCCCTTTGCTAAGACTCGCCGTAGGCTGTTGGCGCCCTGCTTCACAAGACCGCCCCAGGGCTGGTCCACGCAATGCTCTCATCTTCCTTGGCCGTGACCCCTTGTGAGCAACTATAACCATGAGATTCTCCGGGGAGGTGTAAATGGAACTTGTCTAACTCACCGAATAGTTGCCATGATGTCTCGACCTGTTGCCGGCGTCAGGCACAATACCGTGATTGTCACTTTACCGGGCTCTCCGAAGGGCGCCAAGGAGAACCTCCAGGCCATACTGAAGACCCTGCCCCATGCTTGTCTCCAGGCGAAGGGGGTTGATTCCAGGACATTGCATGCAGGGGGCGTCCAGAAATTGGAGGAAGACGCGGGGATTGGGTCAAGCAAACAGGCTTCAGGACACCATTCCCATGGTCATGGTGGTTGTCATGGTCATGGTGATAACCACAAAAATCACGGCCACGGCCACAGTCACGGACATGGCCGACTGGTACGGCACACCAAGCCAGGAGAGAACCCCCTCTCCAACGACCCTAGCCTTGGACCGACCCGCCGCCATCGGGAGTCGCCGTATCCAATGCTCTCTGTAGACGAAGCACTCTCCCTCATCCTAGACCACACCCCAGAGCCGCAGGTTATCACGTCCCAAGTCGATCCCAGTATCATCCACTCGGTTCTCGCCGAAAGATGTAACGGCCAAAGAGAGCGTGCCGGCTTTTCGTGCCAGCATCGTCGACGGCTACGCGGTTGTCGTGCCCCAAGACGGAAACATGAAGGGTGTCTATCCAGTTACGGCCGTATCCCACGCAGCACCGGGAGACATCGGCGCTCTCAAAGAAGGAGAGATTGTCCGCATCACGACGGGGGCCCCTCTTCCCCCCGGTGCCACCTCGGTCATCATGGTCGAGGACACGGTGCTCAAATCCAAAACCGACGACGGCCAGGAGGAAAAAGAGGTCGAGATCCTCGCAGAGCGCGTCAAGCCCGGCGACAACATCCGCGAAGTCGGCAGCGACGTCAAAGAGGGCGAAACAATCCTCCAGAAGGGCGAGCAGATCTCCGGCGTCGGCGGCGAGATTGGTCTCCTGGCCTCCGTGGGCGTCACCGAGGTCAAGACGTACAAGCGGCCCGTCATCGGGATCCTCTCCACGGGCGACGAAATCGTCGAACCCAACCGCCCCGGTCCCCTCCGTCTCGGCGAGGTCCGCGACACCAACCGCTCGACCCTGACGGCCGCGGCGCGCGAGCAGGGTTTCGCCGTCGCCGACCTGGGCATCGCGCGCGACCGGCCCGGCGCCCTCGAAGAGACCCTGCGCGACGGCTTCCGCCGCGCCGACGTCCTCATCACCACGGGCGGCGTGTCCATGGGCGAGCTGGACCTCCTCAAACCCACCGTCGAGCGCGCCCTCGGCGGGACCATCCATTTCGGCCGCGTCAACATGAAGCCTGGGAAACCCACCACCTTCGCCACCGTGCCGGCCAAGACGGACGCCGGCGACCGCGTGCGAAAGCCGCTCTTCGCACTCCCCGGGAACCCTGCCAGCGCGCTCGTCACCTTCCACCTCTTCGTGCTGCCGGCGCTGCACAAGCTGGCGGGCGTGACCCCCGTGGGACTGCCCAGGGTCCCCGTGACGCTGTCGCACGACTTTACCCTGGACAAAGGCCGGCCGGAGTACCACCGGGCCGTGGTGGCGGTCGGGCGGGACGGGAAGCTGGCGGCGAGCAGTACGGGGTGGCAGCGGAGCTCTAGGGTGGGGAGCTTACGATCCGCCAACGCTTTGCTCTGCATGCCCAAGGGATCGGAGCCTCTTGGGAAGGGTGTCGAGGTCGAGGCTTTGCTGATGAGCAGTGTCCGTTCCGAGTTGTGATGCCGGGGATGGTTCACGGTGAGTTCACTCGGTTCCCAAAGCACACACCATGTTTGCACGCGGTTCGAGAGTCCCGCAACAAGTTGAATACGTCATACATGCCAGTTACGAAAAAGAAATGATGTTACAGTGGTTAAAATACGTCCTCCCCCCAAAGACCTGTATATCCCGAGACGCCCGGCCAAGTCGACCTTGGTGTAATGCATGGTACCGCTGTTATCCCCTTCTCCTAATATGCCGCTCATCCGCCAGAACTACTGTTGCAAAGCGGTGATTCCAACCTTGTTTTCCAGTTCCACCTTAGGATGGCATACCTGTTGCCTCCTGTTGGTCCTGGCGACCCCATGCACTTGTGAAAATGTGATAAATCTTTGCGTCGAACCTACTGCTGCGTCGGTTGCTTCCTTATGCCTTGCCAAAGTCGGCCGCCTTTCCGGACACGAGAAGACCGACGATGAGGCCGAATAAGCCCAGAACGGAGCTGAAAATCTCGACGACCAGAATCTTGACAAAACTGAGGACCGACATTAGTAGCTCGAAGAGGTAATTCGAGGGAGGGAACGAAAGGGGAGAGAAATAAACCAAGGGCCGCCACTCACAGCGTGGGGTCCGCAGCGTCCGCCAAGGCAGCACTGCTGCCGTTGATGCCGACAGAAACGCCGCAAATGAGGTTGCACATGCCGACGGTCAGACCAGCCCAGAAGAGGGCGAACCCGGTGTAGTAGCTATTGGCGTCGTAGGCCTGCTCGCCTTGGACGAGGTCAAGCTTGGCGGAAAAGACGATAGACATGATGACGCCGTAAATGGCCACCACTTCGCAGAAGATAATCGAGATGAGGTTCTTGGTGCGGATGCGAGGCGCCTTGACGCCACCGCCGAGGATAGACGAGCCTGTGATGAAGATGCCCCTGTATCGTCGCATTGATCGTTAGTCTTCGTTCCGAGTGGACGCTGTTCAGGGGGGGGCGCGTACCATGCTGCGCCAACAACGGATAGGCCAATGCATAGCGAAATCCCCAGGACACCCCAGGCGTACGGAGAGACTGATTCGAGGAACGCGCCGACATTGAAGGCTTCGCCCGAGCCGGTGAAGAGCATGTCTGAACAAGAGAGAGGTCGGTCAGCTTAGCGAACGTCTATCGCGGGTCTATCGCGAGGGCCGAATCGGAATCGCGGGGGACAAAAGGCAAGACGAGGCGTACAAGCTCCCACAAGCGTGAGGAAGCTCCCAATGCCCCCCAGGCCAGTTTTATAACCCAGCATATTGAATGATCCTTTGGTTGTTCCTTTCCTGGCTTGTTCGTTCGAAGCAGGCGGTGGATTCGGTTGGTGGATGGGAATGCGTCGATCGGGTCGGGGCTGAAGCTTCGTCAAGCTCTCAAAGGCTCTCCCGGGAAGTACATGTGGTGTGGTGTAATCGAACAAGGCACGTCGTATTCGTAGCCTCGCGCTTGCTTCGTAATTCATCCGAGCTACTCCCGAGAGAGACGACATGACGTCACGTGACTACATTACTACTCATGACTTAGTCAGCAACTGTATGGATATCTTCCTGCCAGAGCTTATAAATACCAACTTGCCTCCTTTGACATCACTCAACCTCCCGCCCCGCGATACCTGCCCAAAGACCACGAACGACGCCATACAATAGCGCAAACTACCGTCAAGATGGCGTCGAATCCGGAGTCTTTCTACGAGCTGTATCGCCGTAGCAGGTACAGCTGAATACAAAACTCTTACCTTGTTGTTTGCTCCCATACGTTCCAGATTGGCTAACCAAGTGCCGTCCCTGTGCCCCCCCGTCTGTAGCATTGGCATGGCCCTCATGGACATGCTGGACGACCTCATCAGCGTCGAGCGCATCTACCCGCAGCTGGCTATGAAGATTCTAGCCAACTTTGACCAGGCCATTACCGAGGCGTTGCAGAAATCCGTTCGGGCCCGTCTGACGTTCAAGGTAAGCAAGCAAGCAAAGCCTGAGCATACCATTGCGAGGCGGCGGCGCGAGACCCAAGCCGAAGCGCTTTTTCTTTTGATTTTTGCAAGATGCATCATCTTATTTCGCATGCCGCTCGTCGGCGCACATGGCGTGATACATTGCAAAAGCGCCAAAGGATCACAATGGCTAATCTGCCGGTCGACCCCTTGCTACAGGGCAGTCTATCTACCTACCGTTTCTGCGACGAAGTCTGGACCTTCCTCATCAAGAACGTGCAATTCAAGCTCGATAGCGGGGGACAGATCGTCCATGCCGATAAAGTCAAGATTGTGAGCTGCAACGCGAAGAAGCCTGGCGAGGGCGCTTAAGATGGGGTTTACGGACCGAGATATCCATGACTTTCCCCTCGGTAACAAGGAGGGATAAGGAAAGGCTTTTGTTTTCATTACGGTCTCGGATATGGATGGGATTGGCGTTCTGGAATCGATATGGGGCTATCTTGGGTTGGCTTTCCCTGCATTTCTTTCTTTCTTCCTTTTCCACGTAGGCCTATGGTCTTCTACTGCGAGACCAACTATCATGGGATGGCATACAATGGACAGGAGGCGTTGGCCAAAGACATGATACCACCGTTGGGAATCACGAGAAAGCATACATAGTAAACATGAAAAGAAAAGAAAAACCACCATGAGATTCCTAAACATGGCAGCACGGTGACAGTCCTGCAAAATGCCCAACCCCATGTATGTACAGTCAAGCCAGTCTACCTGCGCCGTTTATTGGAGCCGTCCCCATCATCCCCAGCCTGCCGCTTCCGGCCCTCCTTTCTCCAAAACTCCTTGCTCTCCTTCCGTTCCCGCGCCTCCTTCTTCTCCTCCGACTCGGCCACCTTTTGCCGGTACTTGGCGCGGTGCTCCTCCTTCTTCGCCGCCCGCTTGGCCACCTTTTCGTTGCGGATCGTCGACAGCTGCTGCAGCAGCGTCTTGACCCGCCTGTCCTCCTTGCTCGACACCACCGCCCGCTTCTGCATGTACGTCTCCTTCTTCTGCTTCTTGGCCTGCACAATCTGCGACTTGAACGGCAGCTCCGCCGCCAGCGCCCGCGGCACCCGCAGCGGGTTGAAGTGCCGCGCCTGCCGCTCGATCGCCCGGTACTGGCTGTCCCTGAGCTGCGGCGTCGCGATGCCCTGGTCCCGCCGAATCTCCCCCGTCAGCCGCATCCCCTGCCACCCGATCAGGTTGGTCACCGGGTTGTAGAACCGGTGCGGCTTGATCGGATACCACGCCCGGAGGAACACAATGTCGCTGAAGAGGATCTTGTCTTCAAACGTGGCCCGGAAGTGGCCTTCGGGTTTGGACAGCGCGCGCTTGATCTGGCCGCGGATCCCCGAGACCGTCTTGATGGACGCCCCTTCGAACTTGGCAATCTCGAGAGAGGTGTTGAACATGCCCTTGATAAACGCCGTGTTCTTGTGGATCTTGTCCGGGGTACCGGTAAGCTTGAGCTTCTTTACGATTTCCGTGGATTCGTCGACGCTCAAGACCGTGCCCGTTGCGGCGATCCGGAACCCCGGGTTCTCCGGGGAGAACGACTGGAAGCAAACGAAACCGGTATTCGGCGCGATCAAGGGCCCGTACGTGGTGGCGAAGCAGTGCATGTGCTCCGGCGTGTACTTGAGCATCCGATTCCGCGTCCGCGAATCCGTGGTGCTGTAGATGGGAAGTGTCTGGAATCTCCGCCATCCGAGTGAGAAGATGAGGGGATCGTTTGTCTTCAGAATCCTCTTGTGCCAGCGATGCTTCTTCAACCGGACCTGGATGAATCCGAATCTGTCTTCGGTCGCCGACAAGCCGCCCAGAATCAACGGCATCCGCGGCTGGAACTTGTCGACAAACTCCGCCGGGATCCCCTCGATGACGATCTTACCGTATTTGCCCGCTTTGAATCCTTCCACGCCGACCCGTTGCCGTTCGTCCAGGTTCTCCAGCTCGGCCTTGTTGATGTCCAGCTGCTTCTGGATCATGGCCTTTTGCGCATCATACCAATCATCTTCGCCAAACTCTTGCTCGTCTCCTCCCGCCTCACGTCTAGCGTTGGCCTTGTCGTTCAGGAAGCCTTCGCGGTCCTCCTCCTCAAAGCGGAGTTTGAGTTCCTCTTTTCGGCGGGCGTTCTTCTCGCGCTCGTCCTCAAACGTTTCAGGCTCGGCGGCTGCGGGTTCGGGCCCATGCTTCTCTCCCGTTTCGAGATCTTCAAACACGCCGTCTCCTTCGCCGTCCTCGTCGTCTTCCTCGTCCTCGATGCCTTCAAACTCGTCGTCCTCGTCACCGCTCCCAGCGCCGTTCTCTCGGGACAGCGCCGATGAGGTGAACCGCTGTCGCAGCGCTTCGATGTTTTCCTCCAAGGACCACTTCGCTGCCAAATCCTCGTAGTCGTACTGGGGTATCGATCGATCCTCCGTCAGGTCCTCCTCTTCGCGCTTCGCCTTCTTGAAAAACTCTTCGTCGTCCGACGCCTCAATGTCTTCCTCCTCCTCTTCTTCCTCATCGTCTCCTCTCCACCTCCTCAGCAACTCCTTGGGGGTGAGGGAGTCATCGTAGAGGAATCTTGCGAGATCTGGCGTGTAGTAGGCGCGTTTCTTGTGGAGTTTCTTGGCCCGCTCTACCATGTTCTCTTTCCATTTCAGCGCCGCGGCTTCTTCGTCGGAACCCAAATCGTCGCCGAAATCTTCTCCGTCCTCGTCGCCTGAATCGTCGTCGAAATCATTGTCCGAGTCTGACAAGGCACCGAGGTCGGAGTCGCTGTCAGCGAAAGCGACGTCTTCGTCGACACCGTTCTTCTGAGCGCCCGACTTGAAAAGCTTGCCCAGCTTCGCCTCGTCGAACTCGGTCTCGACGTCCGATTCGCCCTCGTCGTCCCCGCTGACGAACCCTTCGTCGTCGTGTACTCCGGTTTCCGAGTTGTCATCGTCATCGTCGTCGTCGCGCTTTGCCAAGCGAGGCTTGCGATGGGTTTTCCTCCCCGTATCCTGCTCATCCTCAGCGTCCACGCGTTTGATTTGCTCGCCGCCTTTGAACAGCTGGACGCCCTCGTCGGTCTGGCCGAGAAGCTTCCGCTCTCCTTGCAAGTCGATGATCATCTCCTCACCCTCTCCCCTCTCCACATCCGCATCCTTGTCGAATGTGAAGCCTCTCTGCTTCGTGATCCAGATGGCATCGCCCTCAATTTTCAACCCGCTGCGGTCGGACATGGGCGCATGCAGCTTCTTGTCCTTCTCGTCGAGCCGGCGTCGCGGCGCTTTGCCTGTGATCTTGGCAGCAGCCTGCTCCATGGCAGGGGTCGGGCAGGGATCCGGCAAGACTTCAACGCTGGAAACCGAAAAGTCACCGAGTCCGGGAACATGTACCCTCTGTCCCTCGGCGGCAAAATTCGTGCCTCGCAGATATCCGGAAAATACCACCGTCCTGTCGCACAGCGGGTCCTCTTCGATTTTGGTCGGATGTGTGATGTCCCGGTAACTGTCGATGATCGTATACGGGTGCGAATTCCTCCAAATGATGGGACGTGGATTTTTCATGACGGAGAGGTAGCGGGACAGGTTGTGAATCTCGCGGTCGGGATACCGACCATTGAGAACACCGGAGAGGTAGAAGAGGCGGGCGCCCTGGTATAGCTCGCTCCATAACCGGCGCTTCAGTCGCTTCTTTGCTTCTCGGAGGGCTTGGGGTTTGCGGAAAAGGTCGAGGTGGGTGAGAATGCCGAAGACATTGCCGGGCATGCCGGTGGCGGCAAGGATGTTGAGAAACTCCATCGTCTCCATCTCGAATCCATAGTTTCCGTCGATCATGAGCAAGACTACATCGGCGATTTTGGCCATGTCCACCATAGCCTCCAGTTCGTTGGGGCATTCGACAAAGGTTAACCGCTGCTTCTTGGAGGTGACCACCGTCACGGGCCCCTGAGGGTCCGATATGGTCTCCTTGGCATATCTCCTAATCAGCGATTTAAGCAGCGTCGTCTTTCCCACTCCGGGGGGTCCAACGATGGTGACGAGCCTAGGAGGCGGCTCGTCAGGCAATCTATCGACAAGGGGCACATGGAGACGTTTCTCTTTGATCTAATCAGAAAAGCTGCGTCAGCGGGGGGAGTTCAAGCTCGAGATTCGGGATCTAGTGGAATCTAGGATTCTGTCGTACATCAGAGGATCGGGCGGCCTGTTTCGCGAGCTTTCCGGGGGCGTTGAAAGAAAAAGCTTTGGGATTTCGATCTGGAGACATCTCATATCAGTAAAGGCATGCAGTGCTATATAGCACGGACTGACTTACCGCCCGTATTCTTCTTCTTCTCCTTCGCCTTCCTATGAGGTTTATGCACCTGCTGCTCCATGGCGACAAGAGTGTCAGAGCTTGCACGCAGATGTCGAGCCGTTCCAAGGATGCGATGCGCCTGTTTCGACGTTGACGAACCTTGTACTTTTTTCTCTTAAAGGGCATACATAAAATTTGCGATAGGCGTCCTATCTTATCCTATCTTATCTTATCGTATGTTATCTTATCTGTTCGACTTATCTCCGTGTGCTTATCGTCGGGTCAAGTCTTGGTTGCCCCGCTCCATGCCCCGCCCCGTATCTGTATGTATACCGTACCGATTTGAGCTACGCAGCATCGAGAGGATGACAGAACATGGAATTTTAGTCCTATCGCTATGATTTCTGTTTTATCAGAGTGTATGCGAAAGATTCTCCTAACCTGGCCTTTATTAGCATACAAGATATCGGCCTCATACCATGTTCACCCCAAACAAGGAGACGTCTTGATGAACCCGTCCATGCACATGTGATAGACAGGCCCGCCAGCAGGCAGCAGCGATAGGTACCTTAGCTGGCTCCAATAGAATGAAAACAGGGGTACCGCGTGTTTATCGGAAAGGTGGCATAGTACCCGCATCGGCTCATGACGTAGAGGGTCGGAGAGTGGCGGGGCTTCGAAACGCCGACTCAACTTCAAGTACCCTTTCTTGATATCAAATCCTGGAAGCTGTGTCTCGACCAGACGTCAGATACGACTCGAGACGCAACTTTTTCCGAGGATAGTGTGCTTTCATCTAGCTGCGTGACGGACGACGGGACGTTGCAATATTTACTGGGCTGCGAGATCTGGTCTGGCCCAACCTGCCACCCTACCCCAGGTACATACCTACGTTAAGGTGCTCTACCTAACCTTGCGATGAAACGTGCTGGTCGTCGTCACTCTATAAGTACTCAGTAGTCCCCCTCAGCCCCGTCCTCTTCTTACTCCCTTGCTACCACCATCATTAACACTACCCCGCCACATACAGTAACACAACTGAGACCTTCGCCTTACCGACTACGACTTATATCCTCAGCTTTTAGACAGAACCCTCCACCCAACAAAATGCCCAACACATATATTGTGAGAAACTACTTGAACTAGAAGCGATGTGTCTGTTGTCTATGACTGGAGGCTAACCCATCCCCGAAGGTCACCTGCAAGAAGGATGCCACGCCGGAGCAAGTCCAGGCGCAAGTCTCATCGCCCTTCCCCGGGACATACCATCGCTAACACTTTGACCCCCAGCGCGAAACAACATGCCATCGACCAGGGCGGTAAAATCGGCCATGAATACTCTCTAATCAAGGGCTTTTCGTAAGTGTAACTGGGTCCATCCATGCTCTCCACCCTGGCCGCGGATTGACCGTTGCTATGCGTCACAGTGTCACGTTCGACAAGGACTCCGTCATGACCCTCCAAAACCACGAGCACGTCGATGCAGTTGAGGCGGATCAAGAGGTGAAGACCTGCTAGAGAGTTTCTCGGATTTGGCTATTCGACCTTGTCGGCTTGGCCCGGTGTTTGAATGCAGGTGTCTCATGTATACTCCGTTCAGGCTCACTGCGTTTTGGACCTCGCGTGGAATTTTCCTGGAACTGGAATAATAGAATCCAATCTCTTGCTTTATTTCTTTTATACCGCTTCGTGCCACCTCGTATGTATATCTTAATCCTCGTCCTAATCTCGGCCCTTGTGTTTAGTGAATACTGAGACACAGCGGTGGCTTAGTCTAACCACGCCCTATTTTTAAATGGATCTTGTTGAAAATTGCATCCATTCTTAAATAATAATACCTGGACATCCTAAATGATACCGGGAGGATCGCTGGGTTTACATATTTGTAGTATCAAAGACCACGACTCCGTGGTCGTGACCGGCACGCTTCGTACTTCGTACATGTTGCAAGGGAGAGAGGCCTGGATCTCGAGTGTGCGGGGTTCCCCGCAGGTACCTACAGTACCTAGGTAAGTACCTCCAGTTTCGCATCTCGGGCCACCCCAGATGTCATCGGCTTAGATCGGCAAAAGCTGCCCGGTCAGCTACTTGCCACTTGGACAGACCTTCTAATGTTCTCCATATCATGAAGTTTGTTGGCAGTAACTGAGCTAACGATGCTAAGCATTTCGTGATTGTTAATGCACTACGTCGTACGTGCCTAGGTACCTAATTAGTGCGGATCGGACCTGACCCAGCGACCCCTGTGGATGATATCATCCGCCCCGATATCCTTCAGTACTTTGTACTTCGTATCTCTGGTCTCGTCTCTGCGTGCATCACCAACAAGCAGCAACCTTCGTCTTCCAATCCCGCAGCAAACCCTCACCCGCACCACACGTCCATCTGACAGCACAATGCCGCAATGCAAATCCTCGCAACCCCATTAAGACATCGCTGCCTTCCCAGTCCGCTGAGGACCTCGCAGGCCGGCTCAAGATTGTTTTCTCGCTCCCTGTACCGAACAGGACGGAGTTCGTCAACGCAACTCGATGATCTCGACGTTGCCCATGTTCTCCGCTTAGCCAGGGAGACTCAACACCCACTGAGTCTCGCCGATCTGGTCAAGTAAGTATTGGGTTGGATGCCTGGCCGCTCTGCTCTTTTTCGACGGCGCTTCTTCGGAAATCACTAACATGGACCCATAGGCATGGTCGACCGCCGTTGAGCGAACAGTCCCTCCTGTCCTCTGCCAACTTCACTCTTTCCCTCCTGCCCATCCGGCTCGCCCATCGAATCCAGGCGTTACGAAGGCTCCCCTTCATAGTCGTATCGAACCCCAATGTCGAAAAGATTTACCGCAACTATGTGCACTCTTTCTGCACCCTCCTGCCCTGGTGGCAGAAACCCAAGAATGCAATCCGTACCCTCGAAGACGAGATCCGCTTCACCGAAGTGCTTGCCGAGCTCGTGACTACCCACACGAATACAATCCCGACACTCGCCCAAGGTTTCCGCGAATGCCGCCGCTACATATCACCAGCCGATGTCACCCAGTTTCTCGACCAGCACCTCCGCGCTCGCATTGGCACTAGGCTCATCGCCGAACAGCATATTGCTCTCCACTACTCGTCCCAGCCGCATTTCGACCCCGCCGCGAGCCCCACCCCTTGCCCAGAACATCCATCGTACGTAGGGGTTATAGATACAGCCCTCCGTCCTGCCGACATCGTCATGTCGTGCGCCGACTTTGTGGCGGAAATTTGCGAGTTGCGCTACGGCGTCCGGCCGCAGGTGGTCATCAACGGCGACCCGGACACCACCTTTGCGTTCATTCCCATGCATCTGGAATACATCGTCACCGAGCTCCTCAAAAACTCCTTCCGTGCTTCTGTAGAGAACCGGGGGAACAAAGAGCCCGTCGTCGTCACCATCGCACCTGAGCCTTCCCGCAAAGACCACGACGATCCCGTCCGCATCGAGACCCCCAACGAGGATCGCGGCAGCTTCAGGAGCGATAATATTAAACCGCTTGACGATAATGTCCCCGGTGTGACCATCCGGATTCGGGACCGCGGCGGTGGCATCGCCCCCGACGCCCTCTCCGACATTTGGTCGTATTCCTTCACCACAGTCGACGACGACTTTCCAGGCACCAATGGCTCGGACAGCAACTTTGATGGCCTATCCGTCATCGCCAACGCCAATTCCGGAGGTAGTTCCATGGCTGGCTTGGGGTACGGGCTGCCTCTTAGCCGCGCCTACGCCGAATACTTTGGGGGCGGCATTGCGGTGCAGAGCCTCTATGGTTGGGGCACCGACGTCTACTTGCGACTCAATGGGGTTGGAACGATAGAATAGAGACACTCGTCGCCATTGGAGTTACCAAGAGTCAATAGTGATGGCGCAATGGTGTTCTTTTGCCAAGGTATCTTGGGGGAGTTGGGCTGGGCTTATGTTTTTCTGAAGAATACGAGAAAAGGAAAGAAGGAGATTGGAACTTGGTATTGGATGATTGTTTTCAGGGCTTTGATTAATCAATCAACTACTAATACTTTTGCTGTTTCTTGGTGTTGAAACTGTCGGGTCTTGATGTCGCAGACTTTTACCACTACGCTAAAAAGGAATATCCCTTATAACGATAGGGTACGTACTGCTTATATTGGTTGTGACACTTGACACTTCAGTGAAGTGATCGCCTGATGAATGTTGGTAGAGTATAATAACTACGGTAACTTGTAGGACGGACTATAATAACTTAGCTAAACCTATAAAAATTTTTATAGACTCTCACCGTCGAATTTAAAGTATATAGCTAAGTAGCGTTATATATTTATACTATATATATAATGGGCCTGACTGGGGAGCCTAGACGATTTGATATCCGGGCTATAGAATGTGGCTGGATGTGGGTTAATAACGCTACCCCTTATCTCCCTAAGTACTATAGCTAATTTATATGTATATCTTGAGTAGTAAATTCCACTTATTATCTAAACATATATATCTCTATTTAGTTAATTTAGGTTTAAACCGTCCGCCTCTATCCTAACTCTATTTAACTTTATCTACGATATAACTAACCGCTATAATAACTAACCACGATCGACCCTGCGGATCTAAGCTGCCGTAATAGTCTTTTCCTTCGTATACCGAGGGCCACGAAGCCCTAATCGCTCACGCCTTCTTAAACGGATACAGCCTTATTAAGTATTAATAGTATCTATCTACTAGGAATCTAATCCGGATCACGTATCGCTATAGGAAAGGCAGAGTTCCTACGGCTCGAGAGTCCTAGGCCTACGAATCTAAACGCCGGAAGACCTTGTCCTAGATAACCGGCTATTCCTTTAGAGTTAACCTCCGCCGTCGCGATACTAACTGGGTTATTAAGGCTATCGATGGTCGTATAGATTATAATTATAGCTGGGTTAAGGCTAGTGCCTTTCCGTAGTTCCGGAAGCAGGGTATTAACGTATATAAGCTTAAGATTATCTTTATATAGAATAGCGGTATTCACCCCGGGGATATCGTGATAACGCTTTATAATCCCGAAGATCTAAAGCGGCAGGCCCTCGATATAACTAGAGTCGATATTATAAACCTTATCGGGAAGCACCGCCACGATAAGCTTATAGGCAGGACCCTGATATAGTGGCTTTACGAGGTATAACCCTTTACCGCTATTATCTAATTATATACTAATTTATTAGTAAATTAATATCGAGGATAACTTCTTTTACTATAATCGTCGCGATACTATAGGCCGTATTAAATACCTCTTTATTACCCCGAAATTGGCTATTACGCTGCTATAGTAAGCGCCTAATATCCTTATTATCGACGCCACCTATAAAACGAATAAATTTAAGATACTATTACTTAATTTTTACGGGATATCGCTACTCCGAAAAGCCTTTTCGATTACGATCGTCTTCTTAGATAGAGAGAGGGAGACTTAATATACTTAGGCTCTTAAGACTCTGACGAGGCACGTCCTTATTACCGGGGTCTTTTTGCCGCGTTATATTATCACGGATCGAGAACTTGCCCTGATAAACGCCCTAAAATCCTATATAAATCTCGGATTAGTCCCTAATCTTCTATATTACTAGCATGTTAATATGAACGTGCTTACGAAGACTAAGGCGTTTTTCCCTAAGCTAACTAAGTGGACTAGGGGCCGGATTATTCGTTACCCCTCCTTCTAAGCCTTCTTAAAGGACTGGAACTCTTTAATTAAGAGTTAAACGGAAGAGATATTTATGTAGCGACTCCGAGACTTTTAGTAACGGGGAAAGCACCTAGTAAACGCAGTTAATTACGCTATATTAACCTGGATTAAGCCCTAGAAAGAGAAGATTGTGGATTGCTTTATAAATCGAGTACCTTATTTCGGTAACCGAACCACCTTTATCGCCGAGTCTTTATATACTAGTCTTAAGCGATATATCCACTTATCCACGGGTAACCTAGTAACTATTTTCGGTAGCTTAAAGCTATACTAGAAGAATTAAGAGGAGGATATAACGCTTAAGAGGGTCTGCCGAATTAATAGAGTGGAGTTTTTAATAGCCGGCGTTCTCTTTAGCCTTATTAATTAATAGGTCGTCCTATAGGTCCTTAAACGAGTTAAGATTAAGCTTAGTTTATTAGCGAAGATCTATAAGAAGGATTTATCGCGAGATCTAGCCTTAGGGCCTTATTAGCCTTATGCTATTATAACCTTTATAGGCCTGCCTTACCGGTATATACTGTTTAGGCACCTGCGCGACTCTAAGCCGCTTAATATCGCGTTATTTAACGTTTACTAGCGATAGGATCGCTCCGGCGTTAATACTAGTACCACGCTTAGGCCTGCTGCCCTGGGCCCCCTAGAACTAATAATAATTTAAGGAAAAGGCCGGCTAAAAGGAGCTATTACGATATCTGCCGTGGGGAAGAGGAAGGGCTAGGGCCAGAATAGTATAAGGCGGCTGCTATCGGCGTTCGAAATCGTGGCCGTAAAGGAATAGCGCGATGCTATTAATATTAACGCCCTCCCGCCGTTAATAGCCCCGGCTACCCTAATCCTAGTATACGAGGCAGGCACGCAGGCTCCTCGTATATTAGCGAGGATCTTCGATTAATTAGAGACGATTACCGAGGTGTCCTTATAGGATTAGAGATTAGAGGTTATTTCGCCTGAGTTTAAGGGCGAAATAGATAAGTTAGTAAGGATAGCCGAGGAGGAAACTCGGCTAACTAAAGAGAGGGCGGAATTAAGTGAATTAGAGGCGATATTCATGGCTTAGATAGATACTAATTACTTCCTTAGATCGATATTCTAAAATGACTGTTTATATGTTTTGATAATAGATTTAATTTGCTACTTAAGATTATTAGTACTATACCCAGAAAATAAATATAACTATATACGGTATAGTACGATATACGAAACCTCCTATAAGTCAGAGACTTCCTAAGTCCGCCCGAGTCCCCTAGGGACTTCCTAAGTCCTCTAGGGACTTCCTAAGTCCTCTAGGGTCCTCCCGAGTCCCCTAGGGACTTCCTAAGTCCTTTAGGGACTTCCTAAGTCCTCCAGGGTCCTCCCGAGTCCCCCGGGACCCTAGGTGGACCTATGGACCTCTAGGTAGGCCCACGGACCTTTAGGTAGACCCATAGACCTCTAGGTAGGCCCACGGACCTCTAGGTGAGCCTATAGACCTTTAGGACCTCCGGAATAACCCACGGACCTTTAGGACCTCTAGACACCAGATTAGTAGCTTGAATAAACCGCAGGAAAGGACTATATATACTAGGCTGCCCGCCTCCCTCTTCCTTTCCTTTTTCTCTCTCTCTTTATATCTTACTTCTATAGTCTTTATAGTCTTCTATAATTTAAACTGCCTCTTTTCCTCTAAATCTTCCTCTTCCGTTCCATCTCTTCGTGACCGTTATAAAGGTTATAAGCCCGGAAAAGCAAAGGAATTTCTAGATCCCCTCTTCCTTCCACCCTTAAAGTCCTTTTTAGGCAATTTCTACCCTAAATCCACCTCTAAAGCCCTTTTCAGGCCACCTCTAAAGCCCTCTTTAGGCCGCCGTTAACTAGTTCCACCTCTAAAGCCCTCTTTAGGCTAACCCCCTTTCCCCTTTTTCCCTTTTTTTACTTTTTCCTGAAAAAACGGAAAAATATCATAACAGGACCCCGTTCCGAATAGTTAAGTCTTAGCATCTATACCCCCTATATACTAGCTATACCGCCCCACTATACCCTTATAAAGGCTATGATATTACGTGGCTTATAAACCCTAGTCTCTAAAAAAAGCCAATCTCTCCTTCGTGATATATAAGAAACGGCTCCACTTTTTTAATATCCGTGAACTATACTACTACGTGGCCCCACTTTTCCCCGCTTTAGACCCACTTTTTACCCCTATATCTAACCCCTCGGGTAATTAGAACCAGAAATCGGGTATTTCCACTTCCCCCCTTCTAATACTAGCAAAAAGACCACCGTTTTAAAGCTAGGAAGATAACTAGTAAGGATTTTATCCCCACGGTTAAGAAACTATAAGGCAGCACCGATTTTCCCTTCTAGAGGATGTCTATGTATGCCTATTTTGCCTATAAAGGGAAATTCCTAAACGAAATAACCAAACCTCTATAGAATCCCTCTTAAAAGCAGAAGGAAGACTCTCTTAAAGCTGCTAGTAAAATACTCTCCACTCTTTCTAAAGGACCTCTCGCCCAGGTTTAAGGTCTAGATACGGCCCACGAAGTCTAGGAAAAGCTAAAAGGCCTATACGAAAGGAAAGGCTTCTAAGCTGATTTTAATACCCTAGGAACCTTCTTTAATAATTCCCCCTTAGACTATAAAACCCTCGAATCCCTCTTATATAAGGTTTAAGAAAATCTGATAGCTCTAGAAGGAAGGGAGATTTCCTTTCCTAATAAGGTGATTTACGCGTGGATTCTTAACGCCCTCGATAAGAGATACGACTCTATCACTAACCAGATCACCTAGTCCCTCCGTCACGATATCCAGAGTTATATACTGGATAAAATCGTTACTAAATTAATAGACGCCTCCCGGAAAATAGAGCGTTCCCTAGCAAATAACACTCTCCTTGTTAAAGGGTCTAAAAAACCCTGGAAAAAGACTAAGGGACTATTTTATAAGAACTGTAAGAAACCCGGCCACGTCTCCTCTAACTACTATTTCCTCTACCCAGATAAGGCTCCTAAGGGCTGGGTTATAAAGGAAAATACTAGAAAAAAGCAGAATCGGGTCTCTAAGAGCACTAAGTCCTCCTCTTCCAGGGGCAGATCCAGGTCCCTAAATCCCTAGTATAAGAAAAGGGAGGACGCTATTATGGCGCTCTTAAAGAATTAACTGCTTTAGACGCTTATAAATAATAAGGATTCTATGAATATAATCCTTAAAAAGTAACCTAAAGAACCCGAAGAAGAAGAAGATAAATCGATCACGTTCGAAGACGTCCTCCTGAACCCGGAAGCCGAGGATATAATAGACGTTAAAGAAGTAAATATAATAACCTAAAATCCCCAGAATACTCTATATATTAACCTGAATATAGGTGGGATAGTTAAAAGGATTTTTAGAATTCAGGCAGAGAATAGGTTTAGTTTGGACTTAAATTTTTATATAGATAGCGGAGCTACCTCCTATATAATAACAAATAAATCTCTTTTCTTTATATATAAAACCACTACCAGGCTCGCTAGTTAGGGTAAAGTAAATATAATAAAGATAATAGGCGTAGGAAACTATATTATAGAGTTTAAAAATACTAGAAAAACACTGTTTCTAAAAGAGTGCCTTTATATTCCTAAACTAGGAACTAATATAATAAGTCTCCTAAACCTTAATAGCAAAGTCAGAGGTTTATCCGGTAATAAATAACTTATTCTTTTTAAAAACGAGATAGTAAAAGAGTCCCTTTATATATATATAAGAGCTAGACTCTTTAGAGGACTCTACTAGGCTATAGTAAGGCCAGTTATCCTAAAAGGTAGGAATAAAGAAATCAATATAATAAAGGAAATCCCATAAAGCTTAGAACAAAGAAATCAGAAAAGTCTAGACCTTTAGAAACAAAGAGACCAAAATAACAAGAAAAGAACCGTAAAAATAAAAGAGACTATATAACTATGGTATAATAGAATAGGCCATATAAACCCCGTTGCCTTAAAAAACCTATATAACAATACCTCTCTTTTTAAGGACTTTAAAGTATCAGAATAAGAAATCATAGATATAAATAGCTATAATACCTGCCGCCGCAGCAAGGCTATTATACTAGCTAATAAAGATTCAGTTAATAAATACAAAGACTTCTCCTACCTAGAAAAGGTATATATAGATCTCTACGGCCTAATAGAACCAATAACTTATAATAAGAAGCGTTGGATTCTACTAATTATAGACCGTTCCACCCGGTTCCTTTAAGTAAAATTACTGCCTAATAAATCAGAAGCAACCGTCGTTCTAGCTATAAAAGAGTGGAAAATACTAGTAAAAAATAATAACTACGATATAAGAATAAAAGAAGTAGATACTAACGGTGGAAAGGAGTTCATAAACGCCTCTTTTAAACGTCTTTTCTAAGGCGTAAAACATAATATAAAACCACTATATACCTATAAGACTTAAGGCTCGATCGAATACGCTATTAGAACTATAATAGAAAAGGTTCGTAGCCTGCTTTTCCACTCAGGACTACCTAGATACCTTTAGGGAGATACTGCATATTCAGCAGTATATATATACAACAGGACCTAAAATTCAGCCATAGGCTTTAAGACCCCCTTTAAGATGGTTGAAAAGAAGAAACCGAATATAAACCATATTCGGGTCTGGGGCTCTATAGCCTACTATAAAAATAACGACCCGAACCAGAAGAAACTAGATAGCAGAGCTATTCGTGGTGCCCTTATCGGCTTTAACGATTATGACTATAAGATATATAACCTAGTCTTAAGAAGGATCGGTTAGTTTAGAGACGTATATATACTTAAAAATCAGTTTATACACTCTTCCTCTTTAGACCTAAATACTAGTAATATCTCTCTCTAAGAAGAATAGGTTTCTAACCTAGAGCCTTATCAGCTTCTAGAAAAAACTATACAATAATAGGTCTTAAAACGACCTTTTAAGTCTATCTAAACTAAAGAAGAAAATAACTTATAAAATAAATCGAGGAGTCTACGAGCAGCAACAGGCTACGATAACCCAGATAGACCTATACACACTGGCCACTCTAGTATATAAGTTAAAATACCTTTGAGACCGAAGTCAGCTTTTAAAGACTATATATCAGTTAATAATAAAAATAATAAGCGCTTATTATACTTAATAGAAGATACCACTCTTAGAAACCTACAGTTTTAAATAGAGCCTTACTATCTCTTAACTATAAACTCTCTATTAGAACCAGCTACCTATAAAAAGGCTATGCAAAGCTTAGATAAATCAGAATAGATAGACGTTATAGTAGCAGAAATAACAGAACTAGAAAAAAGAAAGACCTGGGATTTAATAACTATAAAAGATACGCCCCTTAATAAAATAAAGGAAAAATACAACGTCCTAGGCGGACAATAGGTCTATAAAATAAAACTAAATAGCAAAGGAGAACCAATAAAATATAAAGCAAGATAGGTTATACAAGGCTTTAATTAAGTACTCGGAATCGACTACTTAGAAACCTTTTCCATAACCTGCAGACCCGAAATATATAGACTTACCTTCCTATTAGGCGTTTCCTTAGGCTAGAAATTCAGGCAGTTCGATATAACAAACGCTTTCGTATATACCGATATAGATACTCTGATATATACCGTTCAACTAACGGGTTTTAAAAAACAAGAAGGGAATAGTATAACTATCTATAAGCTAAATAAAGCTCTATACGGCCTAAAACAGAGCCCTAGACTCTAGTATAACTTCCTAGTTAAAATCTTTACTAAACTAGGTTATAAAGTCTCCGAGTTTAATAAAGGACTCTTCACATATCATAATAAAGGAGACTGCTACGCACTACCATCCGGCACTATACCAGGACCCAAAACCATATAGTTCCAGATTAGTGCCAGCACTATACGGGCACTAAACCCGTATAGCGCTGGATTAATGCTAGCCCTATACTAGCACCTAACCAGTATAGCGCTAGACCGGTGCTAGCACCGTCCTAGCACCATACCCAGTATAGCGCCTAGCCCTAAATAGCCCGAGGTTCCCCCGTAGATATACATGACCGGAACCTCGCCCTCTCCTTTAGAGAATCTATCCTATTTACATATTATTTACTATACCCTAAGGTTACCTAAACTCAAATCCTCTTATAGGTCCTATAATACTAGCTAGCCAGAGATATATACGGTTAGTATATATTAAATAATAGTAACTAGAATAAGATTATTCGATCTTAGTAAGGTTCGTGTACCGATCCTATTAAACGACCGTGTAGACTATTCTAGTTACACGATCCTAGGGTAAGTAACTATCTATTATTAATAAAGTGCCTCCCCTTAAATAGGACTAGGCGATAAGCAGCGACTATTAAGCTATAGCCTAATAGCGCCGATAAGGAACTACTTACCTACACGCCCCTTACTACGCTTACTAGCCCTCTAATATAAAGTATAAAGGTCTATATACTAAACCCCTATTTAGTTAAATAGCTATATATAGCGTACTAAGCGGATATATAGCTAAAGCGGTACCGGTTAACTATAGTCTACTAAGTAAAGCGCCTTCCCTTTATTAGGACTAGGCGAGTAAGCGATAAGTATAAGAGTCTATAAGTACTAGTTATCCGATAGGCCTGTATCTAAAACAACCTATTAAACACTAAATAGCACTATTATAGAACCCGCTTAATAATAACTAATACTCCTTACCCCGTTCTCCTAGACTCTCCCCCTACGCTAAGGGATCTAAAAGGCGTATAACCCCTCGCTATAATAGTAAACGCCTATCCAGATATAGCCAAAAAGGTTCTTACGCCTAAATATCGGCTACTCCTCTTTATAGCTAAATAAGCAGGGAACCTCCCTAGTACTAGTAGAGCTAGTTAGGCTATAACCTCTAGAGGAAGAGTCTCTAAAGCTATCCTGCCTCCTTAGCTAACCTATCCTGCTAAATAGGTCACCTATCACGACTCTTTTATAAAGGCATTCTATAATTAGCTAAAAAAGGAGCCCGAGTATATCGACCTTTATAAGTCTATAGTTATACCCTATAATAGCGTAATAAAAGGAAAGGAGCTAGCCCCCTTTACCGCCGGCTATAATTCTCCGCCGGTAGAACTAAAGATTAAGGTTAAGGGATCGGAATCGCTTCTAATCCGCCCCGCTATAAGTATAGTTAAACGGCCGGTTAGGAGTTTCCCCGAAGATATAGCGGAAAGCCCTTCTTTAAAATACGCTAAACCTTCTAAAGGAACGCCCGACTATACCCTAACACCTAATAACCGTATACTATTCTCCGACTAGGAAAGTCTTTAAGCAGACACTATAAGCCACCGCGATAATCGTATAAGCCTTATACCCTCCGATATTATATATTACCCTCGCGACTAGATAAAGGATATTAGAACCGGAAATAGTAGGAATCCGGAACGCTAGCAGTACTAGGTAGCCCCTCCGGGTAATAGTGCCCCGGGATATAATCCCCCCGGCGTAGGCCCTCCCCTAGGGAACGCACCGGGCGCTAGCTACCCGGAACTATACCTATATATACGATAATCGGATTTACTCGCTATCCTTAGCCAGCGCGATAACCGGACGCACCGGTTTAAGGCCGATAACCTAGGCTACTTTAAGCCTCCTTTATACTTCGCCGCTAACTAGGATCTCGAAACTAAAAGAACTAAACTAATCTATATAAACGTTTTCCGCTTTACTAATATAATAGACTAGTATACTAGCCTAAATACCTAGCACCATGAGTTCCTTCCCCGCGGACTAGCCCGCTATCTATTAGGCGAGGTATCCGTATAGTTTATAAGCCTTAATAAGGGACGATATTCGTACCTTACTATAATAGTTATTATTACCGAATAAAAGACCGCCTTATAGGAAAGGTTCTGACTATCTTAAGAGGAAGCCGAGTATAAGCTAAGACGCGAGCGATATACCCTAGACGATATAGTTACCCGCTATAATATCCGTGTCTTCGCCGATAAGGTAATCCGATTAGCGAAGGCGGCGGATAAACCTAGAGGTAAGTACTTAGCTTTTATATAGGATCGCTTAGACGCTAACCTAGTAAACACTATTCCTTATCCCGGACCAGAGATTATAGCGACCGACTTTATAAATAGCCTAGCTAGTATAATACTAGGATAATACAGGAACTATACTAATAAAGCTTAGAAAGTACTTATTACCCGATAAACCTTACCACGGATCGAACGGATATTAACTATAAACTAATCTTCCTAGGTATACTAGCCCTTTCCCCGGTACCCGGATCGACACGGGAGCCTGGCTCTACGCCGCTTACCGTAGCCTAAATAATATTTACTAACGCCGGATCGTCGTCCCCTATTCCCGGAACGTCGCTTACTAGGACCAGGACTAGGACCAGGATAATTCCGCCGGAACAACCACGCCCTACTAGCCCTAGGAACGCTAAACCGCTATATAAATAAACACGGCTAACGGCTCTTAGCTAATAATACGTCTAATTAACCAGCGCGCGGAAACCGGAACTTTCGCCGGGAATAATCCAGGGATCTAGTAAACACTACTATTAATAATAAGGCCTCCGATAAAGGATACGAGAATAATAAGGAACTAGAGGACCTATACTATTTCGAAGGGGAGTCTAATAGTTCCGAGGACCTTATAGATAATAAAGCCGAGACCGATAAAGGTAGTAATTAACTATATTAGGTCGCCGATAAACCCGGATTCGTACCTAAGTACTATAATCTCTACTAGGTATAACGATAATATACTGGGTATAAATAGCTAATAAGATCTAATAATAAGGCCCTCCGCTATAAGAAGTCCTATTCCTACCTATTCCTAATAAAGGAATAAGGCGGTTAAGACTCCCCGCAAATTAAAGGCGCTTTATAGGAAGTAATAGACCTAGTAGCCGGCCTATACGGTTATATATATATAAGGGTCTAAGTTCGTGTAACCCTAGATAGCGCTCCCTTCGAAGTTTACGTTAATTTAGGTGCCTTATAATACGTCGTAAGCTAGCACCTCCTCCCCTACCTCCCCGATATAGAAGTCGATACGTCTAAAAGATCTACGCTTCGCGGCGTGGGTACTTTAGATACTATCGGATAGGCTTTATTTACCCTATTAGTATAAAGTATAATGGACGACTAGCCCCGAGTCGGACGGCTACACGTAAAGGCTTAGGTGGTTCTTAAGCTAGAAGCCGGTCTACTCCTCGGGCAGGAATTTAACTATCTAAATAAGGTCGATATTCTTAACTTATAGGACGCTATCCAGATTAGGTCCTATAAAGGTCTTATCGTCCCGGCCTATATCTTCGCTAAATATTTATTAGTTAGGCGCCGATTAAAAGCCGCTAAAAAGGTTACTCTTCCGCTATATTAGTATAGATTCGCCCTATTTAAAGAATATAATATAACCTTAGACTCTATAGAATTCTAACCGGATATTAAGGGTTTACTAAACTATATCCTTAGCGAAGGGATATCTATCCTAATCTATAACGCTAGCGACTAGCCGCTACTTATTTCCCGGGGTAGTAAGCTAGGGTATATGAATATAAGAGGCATAAAGAGGTCTTGTTAATTCGTGTTGAGTCTCTGGGCTTGCTACTAGTGTTTAGTACGAGCTTGTCGCGTAAGCTATAGAGGCCTCTCGTGAAGAGGTTCTAGAGGCTTACGTGTTGACTACTAGGTGGCTTCGTGTTTAGAGAAGGCTTATTATGTATTTAGAATACGAGAGCTAGCTTAGAGTATATAGAGGGGGTGGTAGCTTTTATAGTAAGGCTACCTTATTTACGAAGGTCCCTTAGTTACTCTAAGAGGAGATCCTATAACTAATACCTTCTTATTAAGTAGTACCTAGAGGTCTATAAGTAGAGACCTCTATGCCTATATCTTCTTAAAGGAACTTAACGAATAATCTTAGTATAATACCCCCTCCCTTGGTTTACTTAGTATAATACCCCCTCCCTTAGTCTATTAGTAGACCTCCTTATTCGTCTTATAATAGCTTCCTTTACTCCTTACTTAAATCCTATGATATTTTGTTTATTCTCCCCTTCTATACGGGTATAACGATCGTCGGAAGCTATTAGTAGACTTCGATTAAGTATTTTGCTAGTTATCCTCTTAGTAGGAACTCGCCTCCTATTACGATATAGGCCCTAGACGCCGTCCTCCTCCTAGTCCTAAACCAGAACCTAAGAGCTTTAGACTTAGTGACCCGCCTTCCGACCCCGAAGACTCTAATAGTAACGCCGTTATAGTGGCCTTCTATCCTTTACCTCCTAATAGCTAATCCCTAGGAACCCTTAGTCCTGCTATTATCGCCACTATACCGTCTTTATATCGTTTAGCGGAACGGTTCCGTCCTTTACCTGCTTATTATACTTAGGGAGAGCCCTTAAGAGCGGCTCGCCCTCCCTAAGTTAAGTATTCTAACCTATTATTAAGAAGTCCGAAAGGGAAAGGAAAAGAGACTTCCTTACCCCCGGCTAACCCTAGGCCTTAAGCTTTAGTCCTGCTCGATTATTTAGTCGGATATTATAATCCTTAGTAGGAGGATACTCCCCCTAAAGAGCTTACTGATAAATAACTAAAGGCTATCCTATTACGTATCGCTAACCGAAAAAAGCGAGAAAAACGGGAAAGAAAGCTACGTTATCTATAACGTGGGGAAGACCTAGATAATAACTATTTACTATCCGACTGCTATAAGCGTCGTTACCGTTAAGACTCCTTTTTACCCCCTAGTCGAGGCTATTCGTTATCGCCGCGGCGCGAGTATAACGATTAGGCTAAAGTTAGTTACCCTAATCCGAAATAGGATAGTAAGTCCTATAATTAGTTCTTAACCTTCGTAGAGGAGCTATAAGAAAGGTTTAATTTAGATTATTATTATTTTACTACTAAGAGGCAGAAAGTATACTTTATTAGTGAGTATCTCCCGCCTTTAATAAAGTCTAGGTGGCGTGCTTATTAACGGAGGGTCTATAACCCTATAAAAGGGGGGAAGCCTGCTTAATAGGTCGATATTCGTAAATTCCTTATTAGCTAGCTAGTAGACTATAATACTCGTAAGATATCTATCACGGAATAGCTCTTTTTAGATTAGTCTATATAACGCCCTAACTAGTCCTATAGCTAGTTCCTTAATCGACTAGACTCCCTGTTTAACGAAGTCTCCTTAGAGTTCCCTGATAAGTGGCGTATATAGCTTATTCTTATAAAGCTATAAAAGCCCTTTCGAGATTAGATTATTATTAGTGGCCTCCCTTAGGATTACGAGTACCTTAATGTTTTAGCTTATTAAGCCGAAGTTAATTTATCCTGGTTAATAAAGGTTAAGTTACCTGCCTTTAGCCGCACCCTAGCCTATTATCTAGCTTCCTGTTAAGGCGTAGCTACTAATAATAGCTCGCGGTCCTTTTAGCCCTTTACCTTTACCCCCGCCGCCTTATCCTCCTCTGCCCCGTCTACCCTATCTGCCTCTACTTCTGCTTAGCCTTCTTTAAATAGTCCTATTACTGTCTTATTAACGGAGAGTCCCTCCTAAGACCCTGTTAAACGCTAGCCCCTCCTAGAAGTCGAATATTATTATTATTATTAGTTTAGTTATTATAAGTCTATATACCCTAAGTTAGCTAATTCGTTTTCTACTAGTACCTCCGTTTCTAATACGCCCGGTAATAGTAATTATCGGCCGTATAATACTTATACTCCACTAACCCGCTATATGCCTCCGCCTTAGTCTAGTCTTAACGACTAGCCCGTTAAGAAATAAGTTATTAGCTAAGTTTAAGCTAATAACCTATTAGTAGCCCCCTAGGATTAGTCCCCGCTTAGCTTACTATCCCTAGAAACTAGGACCCTTAAGACTAAACTCCTAGTACGGCTAGGTGGTAGTTAGAAATAGTGTTTTGCGTTTATAGATTATAGAGCTAGTATTAACCTTATTAACCGCCACGCCTTACCTTTAGGTATTAACCTAACTAGCCCCCTAAAATATTTAAACTAGGGACTTTCCAAAGTTAAAAAAGATACCTATAGTTCTATTACTTTATTTATTAAGGCCACTAATAATTAGGGCCGTACTTATATATATTATACTTTATTTCGTATTATTAACCTTACTAAAGGTTCTTAAGTCTTTCTAGGTATCCCTTAGTTAACTACCTATAATCCTTATATCGATTAGTCCGACCGCCTTTAGAATTTTCGTATCGATAAAGAAGACTTTGGATTAGCTACTAATAAGAGAGGGATAGTCTAAAGCCTTAAAGAAATTAAAAAAGAAAGAAAACGCGCCCGCGTAATTATCCTATTAGTTAATTTAGTAGTGGCCCCCTAGGAGGATACCCTTTATATAGGCCGTGTTACTATTCCCGATTCCGACTTAGTAGCCTATTCCGATTCCGTTTTGCCCTCCGCCTATTCCGATTCCGTTCCGCCTACCCGTTCTGATTCCGTTTTACCTAAACCTAATATCCCCCTAGAGGACGTTACCTCTAATACCCTCCTAAAGTTACCCGAGTCCTTTTTACCCGAACACTATCGAGATTTTCTAGATATCTTCGATATCGTTAAGGCCGGTCGCCTCCCGCCGTATTATAGGTGGGACTACGCTATTAAGTTAGAAGACGGTTAGACTCTACTATTTAGTCTTATCTATACCCTTGCCGAAAAAGAGTTAGAGACTCTATAATAGTATATTAAAGACGCTTTAGCTAAAGGTTACATTCGAAATTCGACTAGCCCTGCTAATACCCCTATACTCTTTATCCTAAAGAAAGGAGGTAAGCTTTATCTTTATATTGATTATAGAGGACTTAATAAGATTACTTATAAGAATTATACCCCCCTCCCCTTAATTTATAAGATTTTAGATCGCTTATTTAAAGCGAAGGTATATACTAAGTTAGATTTAAAAGATACCTACTATAGGCTATATATAAGAGAAGGGGATAAGTGGAAAACTATGTTTTATACTAAGTATAGTCACTTTAAATATTTAGTTATACCTTTTAGACTTTATAATGCCCCTGCTAGTTTTTAGCGATATATTAATAAGGCATTACGCGGCCTTATAGATACTATTTATATTATTTACTTAGATAATATTTTAATTTATAGTTTAGATAAGGAGACCCACCGCGTATATATACGCGAGGTCCTTTAGAGGTTAAGAGATTAGTCTTTATACACGAACCCGGAAAAGTATATCTTTAAGTATTAGGAAGTAGAGTTTCTTAGTTTTATTTATAAGCCTGATAGTGTTTATATAGACCCTATACGGGTAAAAGCTATTTATAAGTAGGAGGAGCCTAATTCTATTAATAAGGTATAGGCTTTTATTAGTTTTACTAGGTTCTACCGCCGCTTTATTAAGGGGTACTCTAAAATAGCTAGGCCACTTACCGACTTATTAAAAGGGGGTGGTTAGCTAGGGGTCTTTACCCTTTCCGATAAATAAAGAGCGTTTTTCGAGAAGCTCCGAGATACGTTCTAAGATACCCCCGTCCTTCGCTATTTTAACCCCTATCTTCCTATTCGAATTAAGCTAGACGCCTTTAACTTTATAATTAGCGTAGTTATTAGCTAATTAAAGGACCGTACTTAGCGACCCATCGCGTTCTTCTCTTATAAGCTTCGGGGAGCTAAGTTAAACTACCTAACCCCTAATACTAAGCTTATAGCTATTTATAAAGTATTCTATTATTAGCGATACTATATAGCCTATACCTAGACCCTAATCAAAGTCCTTACTAACTATTTAAATTATCGCTACCTTTTAAATAAGCCTTATATTAAGGTATAGTATGCCCGCTGGTTAGAAGAGTTAGCCGTTTATAATTTCGAAATTCGTTACCGTCCGGGCGTCTAGAACCCCGCTAATAGGCTATCCCGAAAGCCCTAACACGCCGCTAACCCCGCCGAAATCGATTAAGAAAGGCGCCGTCTAGTTAAAGATTTTATAAAGAAGTTCGTTATTAGCCTCCTAAAGCTCGCTAATAGGGAGAAGCCTATTCTGCTAAGTCTAAGGGAGGAAGTTATTAAAGCGTAGAAAGACGACCCCTTATATTTAGCCGATAATAAACTACCTACCTAGTAGACTCGGGACGCTAATAGTATGGTTTATTTTTAAGATCGCCTCTTTATCCCCGACGAGTCCGGTCTTCGAGAAATAGTTATATAAGCCCTCCACGACGCCCCTATTACTGGCTATTATAGTATAGGCAGAATAAATAAGCGTATTTCCGATACCTTCTTCTAGGAGTTTATATCCTAGGATATTAAGAAGTTTATCCCGAGTTATCCTATTTATTAGCGTACTAAACCCAGGTATTATAAGTTATACGGCCGCTTTACTAGTTTACCTATTATAAGTCGTCCTTTCTAAGAGATTTCTATTAACTTTATTACTAGCCTCCCCCCGGTTACCTACTAGGGTAAAAAAAGAGATATAGTATTAGTTATTATTTACCGTCTTACTAAGTATGCCCTGTATATCCCTTATAGTAATGGATTATTAGTAGATAGGCTTGCCGACCTCCTATAGTTACACGTCTTTAGTATTTTCGGTCTCCCTAATAGGATTATCTTTAATTAAGGGTCCCTCTTTACTAGTAAGTTCTGGACTACCCTTTATTATTATTTTAGTATTAACCGCCGGTTATATACCGCCTTTTATTTATAGACCGATAGTTAGATAGAATATTAGAATTAGAACTTAGAATATTACCTTCGGTCCTATTATTGCTTTTAGTAGGACGATTAGGTAGAAAAGTTATCCCTTACTTAGTTTATATATAATATAGCCTAGTATTTAGCTATTCGCTAAACCCCGCTTTCGCCCTTATAGGATTTAACCCCCGAGGTCCCGATAAGATTAAGTTACCTAAATCCGGAGAAGTCCGCGCGGCGTAAGCCGAATAGCGCGCTAGTTACTTAGTATAAAATCATTAAGCTATATAAGTCCTTATCCAGCGCGCACAAAGGACCTATAAACGTTATTATAATGCCGGACGTATATATTAGCACTTCTAAGTAGGTGACTATATATTGCTTTTTTCGAAGAATATTAAGTAAGGCCGGCTAAGTTATAAGATTTCCGATAAGTACCTTAGTCCCTTTAGAGTTATTAGTATTATAGGTAACCACGGGTTAGCTTACCGGTTAGAACTCCCTTTATCTATAAAGATTTATAACGTTTTCTTTATTTCGCTTTTAGAGCCTTAGGTCTCTCGCGATAGTTAGCCTCTACCCGTCCCTATAGACGTTAACGTCGAGCCTTAAGAGTCGGACGAGTATAAAGTCGAAAAAATCCTTAGTCACCGTTATAATAGGAAACGCCGCGAGTATCTTATTAAGTGGACCGACTATAGATTCGAAGATTATATTTAGGAACCTAAAAGTCACTTACCGGACTCCTTTTTAGATTAGTCCTATAATTAGACCCCGCGTTAAGTTAGCTAGTCGTTATTAGTATAGGTCTACTATATAGTGGCAGCTCCGTTAATTATTAGTATCTTTACACTCTAAAAAAAAAAAAAAAAAAAAAAACCCTTGCGTTGTTTAGTGTATAGCACTTATAGTGCCTAATGCCGCCCTTTGCCCTTACTCCTACTGCTTATCCTCCTGCTCGGCACGTTATACTAAGTACTCCAGACTATAGGTAATACGTTAGGCGAAATCGACTATCTTATCACGCTATTCTTACTTAATTTAAGCCTTTTTCTCCGCCTCCTTAGCGGCCTTCTGTTCTGCATAGCGCTGCTTATTAGCCCTATCCTTAGACCCGTTCTTATTCTTTTCCTTGAACTTAGATAGCGCCTTGCGTAGTTTTGTCTGGTTAGTTAGGGCTTTAACCTGTTATATAGTTAGTAGTAGTAGGGTACCACGTTCTAAGTCCGATATACCCGCTCCTGGTTAGTTAAACCGCCGTTTTTAATGGCCTTTAGTAAAATCTTCTATAGCCTAGTGGCTACCCGAGCGGTATTAACGGAGAGCTAATTCCTATCTTATTAGTACCCACCTAGTAGTCTATTAGAGTAGTAGACTTATAACTTAGTAATGCTTTGATTTACGTACTTAATAACGTTCGTATTTAAACGAGGCTACGACGCTATCTCGGCACGCCGAGAACTTAATTAGCCCGCGGGCCTTATTATCTAACTCCAGGTCTAACCATTAACGAGCACACCGGCTATATAGTATTATAACCTTAAGTCCCTCGACCTTTTCCCGGACGACACGGGGTTTAGGGCCCTTATTCGCCGTATTGTTATCGTTATTATAGGTAGTATCCTAGTGGCTACCCGCACTATTATCTTTATCACTAATAGCGGCAGTTTCGTTAGTATCGCTTATAGCGGTATCACCGCCCACGTCCGCGATATTATCCTCGTGGTGCTTATTATTATATCCTCTATTAGCACCACTTATTATAATATTAACGTCCTCCTATATACTCGATTAATTAACACTATTACTGGCATTATTATTACCTACCCCGTGGGACTTTTTAATAGCCTTAGCCACCTTACGAGCTTTTTTCTTAGCTAAATTACGGGCCGCCTTCGCGGCCTTATACTCGATATTAGTAACGTTAGGTATTATGGCTTTTATATTATTAGTAACGGTCACGTATAGGGCACTATCACGGCACTTATATTAACGACGTTAAGGGAGATATTATTATTATTATATAAGAAACTATCTCTATATTAGTTCTATCTATTATATTCCACTACCCGGCCGCTAGGAACGAATTCGAATCCGACGACTAAGTCCGCGAAGTCGATAAGAGACTTTAAGCTATATACATAGCTTTATGCCACTAGCAGGGAATTAACTTATATATATGGTTATCTAAGAGTCTAAGATTATAAAGTTAGATAATAACTAAAGAGAGAAGAAAAATAATAAAGTTAGGAGTTAACGAAAAGTTCTTATAGATGAGTTAGGAGTTACCTATAGGTGCCTGGCAGCCTGATTACTCGTGGATTTAGCCTTGTTTATATCTTATAACTTCCCTCTTTAGAAGCACCTTCTCTCTTTATATATTATAAGTTATGATTATAGGCCTTTAGTAGGTAAAGGAATATTATATAGGTTATTTAAAGATTAGACGATAAGTTAGGAGTTTATAATAGAATCCTTTAGAATAGTTCTTTAGTGGTGGTCTCTTTACTATTATAGGGTCTTTATATTTATAATATTAGCCGCTAGTTAGGGTCTCTTAGAATAATCTTCTTTGTTAAGCTACTTTATTCTCTATAATCGCGTTTATCTATATAGTGTTAAGAGGAATCTTTATATTTATAAGCTTTATTCCCCTTTCTGTTTATCTCTTACTTTTATCTCTTATTCTTTAATACTTGTTTTCGGAGTAGTGTTATTTTATAGGTGGTATAAAAGGAGGTTCCTAGATTAGACGGAGTTCTTTATATAGAAGAGTGGCCAGACTAAGGGAGTCGTTCTTTTTTATTACCTCTAGACCTCTATTACTCCTAAGGGCAGGAGTTAAAGAAAGGGGGGGTAATCTATAAGAGGTATAAAGAGGTCTTATTAATTCGTGTTGAGTCTCTAGGCTTCCTACTAGTGTCTAGTACGAGCTTATCGCGTAAGCTATAAAGGCCTCTCGTGAAAAGGTTCTAGAGGCTTACGTGTTAACTACTAGGTGGCTTCGTGTTTAGAGAAGGCTTATCGTGTATTCAGAATACGAGAGCTAGCTTAGAGTATATAGAGGGGGTAGTAGCCTTTATAGTAAGGCTACCTCGTTTACGAAGGTCCCTTGGTTGCTCTGAGAGGAGATCCTATAACTAATACCTTCTTATTAAGTGGTACCCAGAGGTCTATAAGTAGAGACCTCTGTGCCTATGTCTTTTTAAAGGAACTTAACGAATAATCTTAGTATAATACCCCCTCCCTTAGTCTACCTAGCATAATACCCCCTCCCTTAGTCTACTAGTAGACCTCCTTGTTCGTCTTGTGATAGCTTCCTTTACTCCTTACTTAAATCCTATAATAATAGATCCTTTCTACGCTAATAGATATTTTAATATAGAGTAAGATAAAGCCCGCGATATTCTAATAAAACGACTAGAGGCCGCCGAGAAGTCCCTAAGTCCGGAAGGATAAGGCGATATCTTTAGAGGGTATTTACCTATTAGCGGGAAGCTCGGAATCGCTAAGAGCCTAAATACCCCGGCTAAAGCGACTCTAGAAGGTATAACTATCTACGACCACGGAGCCCGCTTTATACGACGCTTTACTAGGATTATTAGTAACTACCCTAAGGTTTAGACGGACTGAGGCGTTATCGATATAGACGAGAAGGACTATATACGCGTTCCCCTAATTAACGGGTAGTATACCTAAAGGATTAGCTAGAAGCCGTATCCGCTTAGCCGTAAGGACTAAGCCTTTCTAGACTAGACCCTAGACGGACTCTATAACTAAGACCGTATAGAATAGACGTTAGTATTAACGCCCTTTAGTGCTCCGGTTTTTATTATATAGCGAGAGGTAAAAGGTAAACGTAAAGGCCGTATAATAGTCGACCTTTATACCCTAAATAAGGTTACTATCCCGGATATATACCCGATACCGCTCTAGGATAAGGTTATTAAGCGACTCCGAGGGAAGAAGTTTATCTCCGTTATCGACGCCCGGGCATTCTTCCACTAATTCCCTATATATAAACCACACCGCGAGCAGTTCACTATTATTTCCTAATAGGGATAGGAACGACTAAAGGTCGCCTTAATAGGCTTCCGTAATTCGCCCGCGCACGTTTAACGCTATATAGACTAGCTCCTCCGCCCGTACTAGGACTTTATCTCCGCCTTTATCGATAATATCGTTATTATATCGGATACTAAGGATAACTATACTAAGCACTTAAACACGGTACTCTCCTTATTTAGTAAAAAAAGGATTAGTATCTCTCCCGATAAGTCCTTTATCGGATATCCGTTAATTTAACTACTAGGATTCGAGGTTAACGCCCTCGGGCTATCGAATACCAAAGAATATACCGAGGCTTTATAAAAGATTCGCCCTCCGACTTCTCTTTAGTCCTTAGAATATTAGATCGGGATAACGGGGTGGTGTAACGAGATAATCGCAGACCTATCGGCATGCAGTCGGACCGATGGCCGCGCACGGACCACCGATCCGAACCTATCTCTATGCGTACGTTAAGGGATCAGTTTAATCCCTTAAGTTAAAGTCTTAGTTTAAAGTCAGCGCTTAGTTAACGAATATACTACGATTACTCTACGATACTAAGCTATTAAGCCTTTTCTATAATATCTTTTCCTTAACTAAAGTCTACGGACTTTCCTTTCGTTATAATTCTTTAACTTCTATACCTTTAAGGTAGTTAGGCCAAAGATACTACTAAGAAGGACTCGAGGAACGAGTATCCCCCCGGGGGGACCTAATAAGGCGGACGCCGAGTAGGCGCCTATTATACCGAAACTAATAATAACGGTGCCCGAGCAGGGACCGAATAAATATAAGGGGTTAACGGATACGCCGATTACGCTCGGTCCTAAAAATAGTGGTTCGTAGGTTAATCGGCTATCTATTACCGGCCCCTCGATGTCGATATAAAAGGCGTTAATTACGATATTTTCGTAGTATCTCTAATAACAGAGCGAGATTAATCGAGTAATTATAGAGAAGCTCGCCGAATAACCGGCGCCCCGGCGCGATTATAAAAAACCGCCTATATATAATTATAAGCTAATTAAAGAGCTATCCACAGTTATAAAAATCGACGATTAGTTAGCAGCGATTAAAACTAGGAATCAGTTTAGACCTAGTGCCCTAGTGCTATAGTAGATCGAATAGGCTTTAACGAAGCTCGAATATACCTTCTAGATATCCTAAAGGTATTATACCCGGAAAATCACTAACCCGAATTAAAACGATTTTATAGCGTTTATTCGGCGAGAGTATTTATCCTAGGATATATAACGGTACTATTACTATAAAGAACTTTATAAGCTATAAATAACCAGCGATATAACGCTAATAAAGCTATTCGAATAGTAGGATAACCTATATAGGCTACTAGGCCAGGAGATAAGCAGAAGCGAGGAATATACCTACGATTACTTTAGCCGGCTACCTTTACGTATTAAGGATAAGATATAAGAGCGGAGAACTAAACTAAATAAGGCCGTGACGCTAGCTTAAGAGGCGTAGCTATTCTAGGATATAAGCCCTATTAAGAAGGCGAGTAGTAAGCGATCGGATACCGGTCGTAAAAGGACCCTATTAAACTTCTAGTGTTCGGATAGTCGCTTAAGCCGGGTAAGCACCCCGGCGACTAGTCGGCGTACGCCCGCCGAGCCAGGTAAGATAGACTCGAAGGGGGCGCCCTTAACGGGTTAAAAGGTATCGGGCTCGGGCCTAGAGCCTTTATAAGCGTAGCCTAGCACGCGGGCCTTTACGGGTAAGTGCTATAACTATAATAAAAAGGGCCACCGTTCTAAGGACTATTATAGTAATAAGGAATAACGGATAACCGATAATAGGGCGGCGAAGGCTCGCGCCCGTGTTAATAATATACACGCTACGCGTAATAACCTTAATAACGATATTCGGGTTAGAGAACTCTATTCGTCGGGAAATAAGTCGGCGTAGGTAATAAGGGGGCCGGACCTATACCCGATAACCGGCCGGCGATTATAGTAGGCGAGGTAGCGAGATCTATAGCGATAATAATCTATTACGGAAAGGAGATCGAGTTTAGCGTGGATTTAGATACCTATACGCAGGTAGATATTATTAGCCCGGCGTTAATAGAACGCCTAGGGTTAAAACCGCTCTTAGAGGTTAAGACTCCGGAGATTAAAGGCTTTGACGATAACCCGGCGAGGGTTCGCGGAGCGTACGGCTTAGCTTTCTATCTACTAAACGTAGAAGGGCGGCCACGCCTATTAAAAAGGGTCTTCCTATATACGGATCGACCTAAGGGTACCGGATAATTACTGCTCTTAAACGATAGTATAGGTTAGGAAGGTATTATAATTAATACGGCCCGCTAAACATTTATCTACGGGCCGATCTTAATTATAGACCCTAAGCTATAAGCTCGCGAGGTTATTAAAAAGTAAGTAAAGGTGTATATTATATATATCGCTACCGTTATTATTATTATACCGGGGATACTAGATATAACTATTCTGTCTATAGATAACGATAAGGTGATATACGGACTAGTTATTAAACTACCGCCGGAAATCGCTAACTATTAGGACGTGTTTTCGGAGCAGGCTATAAAGGAGCCACCCTTACTAAAGGACGCCGAATACACGATTAACTTATAAAATAGGAAGGAACCGCCGTTTAGGCCGTTATATCCCCTATCTTAAGCCTAGCTAAAGGAGCTAAAGAAGTATATCGCTAAAAGGATAGTAAGTGGTCGTATCTAATAGTCGATAAGCCCTATAGGCTCGCTAATACTATTTATGCCTAAAAAGGATAATAGCTTATAACTCTATATCGATTATCGAGGGTTAAACGCTATAACGATTAAGAACAGGTACCCTCTACCCCTAGTCGGCGAGCTATTAGATAGGCTTACTAGGGTAAAATACTTTTCTAAGGTAAATATCCGAGATACCTATTATAGGATCCGGATTAAGAAAGAGGACCGCTAAAAGACGGTGTTTAGAACGCGATACGGCCACTATAAGTACACGGTTATGCTATTCGGGCTAATAAATACTCCGGCTACCTTCTAGGCGTATATTCACTAAGCGCTTACCGGTTTATTAGATATATATTATATCGCTTACCTAGATAATATCCTTATATATTCTACGTTAAGGGAATAGTATATAAAGGACCTAAAGAAGGTTTTAGATCGGCTTTATAGGGCCTAGCTATACGCGAAACTATTAAAGTGCGAATTTTACTATAACTAAATAGGTTTCCTAGGGTTTATAGTAACCCGCGAGGGTATTACGATAAACCCGGAATATATATATATAGTCGCTGAGTAGCTGGCGCCTAAGTTATTTCGTGATATCTAAGTTTTCCTCGGTTTTACTAATTTCTATAAGAGGTTTATTAAAGGGTATTCTAGAGTTATAACGCCGTTAACTACGCTATTAAAGGGTAGTTAGGCGGGTAAAAAGAAAGGACCTTTTAAGTTCCTAGATAACGCTAAGCGGGCGTTTAAATTACTAAAGATCGCCTTCGGATCGGCGACTATTCTATGGCATTAGAATCTAGTGCTAGATATAAGGGTCGAAACGGACGCCTTGAATAAGGCTATTTCCGGGATCCTGAGTTAGAAGTATAAGACTAGATAGCGACCGGTCGCTTATTTCTCGCGGAAGCTTTCCGAAACGGAGTAACGATAAGGTATAGGATAGCAGGAGCTACTAGCTATAATAAAGAGCCTTAAGTATTAGCGCTACTATCTTGAAGGCACGGGATAGGCGTTTATAGTACTAATAGACTATTAGGCGCTTAAGGGTATACTAAACGCGCCGGCGCGGGACCTTCGCGGAAGGCTTACTAGATAGGTATACCGATTATCGTTATTCGACTTCGAGGTTTAATACCGCCCGGGTAAAACGAACCCGGTAAACGGCCTATTAAGACGGCCGGATTATATAGTAAATAAGACGCTATATAATAATATACTTCCTACCTTATCGTAAAGGTTACGACTAATTAGCGACCTCCTGATAAGTATTCGCTAACGGATCACGAGTATTTATCTTACCCTAATAAGTAACGCGGTAAAGATTATATACGTTTAAGCCGCTTAGGTAACGCTACCGGAATATAGGCCTAGTAAATATAAGCGGGTATAGACTCTATAAAAGGGGGCCCTACCTAGCTTAAAAGAATACGAGGATAAAAGAGGGCTATAACCCCTATATCCTATTAATAGCACTTAGCGTATTATTGTCGCTACTATTACCCGCTCCCGAATATAAAACATAGGGTATAGGGCGACTGCCTAGTAAAGGGTCGCCGATAAAATATCGCCGATACCCGAGGTTAATAAGGCTAGGGTTACTATAATACCGGATTAATATATCCTATATTCTATAGCTAGAGAGCTAACTAGGAATAAAACGGTAAGTCGGTATACTATTAGCGAGGAACTAGAAGATCTAGTTAGAGGGCTATAGACTATTAACCCGGATTATATATCTTTAATTAAGAATATTCGCCGAGGGACCGGAAAAAAAGCAGGGTACTCTCTTAAAGATAAGGATATACTACTATTTAAGGGACGGTTAGTACTACCTGTATAGGGCGCCCTAAGGGCGGAGGTCTTATAATAGCACTATAATAACCCTAGAGCCGGGTATATAAAAGTAAATAAGACGCTTAAGCTAATTTTAAGAAAGTTCCACTAAGTAGACTTAGCGGCGGATATTCACGATTATGTTACCGTATATTCGGCGTATTAAGGGGTATAGGTGCCACGATATAAGCTATACGGTTAGCTATAGACGCTACTATTACCTATATATCCGTTCTAAAAGATTAGTATAGATTTTATTACGGGTCTACCGCCTATAAAAAGGGCCGACGGGTAAATATATAACGCTATTTTAGTAATCGTCGACCGGTATATAAAGTATACCCTATTTATTCCTACGCGGAAGGACCTAATAGCACCCTAGCTAGCGGCGTTACTATATAGGGAGGTTAAATACCGATTCGGTAGCCTAAAGGGTATAGTAATAGACCGGGATAAGCTATTTACTAGTTAGTTTTAGATAGAGTTCTACTATAAATAGGCGAATACTTAGCGACTATCCACTATATACTATCTATAAACAGATAGTTAAATAGAATAAATATATTAGTTCCTAATTAAATACCTATAAATAATCGCCGGCGATACGATAATATAGTGGCCTATTTAGTTATTATAAACGGGGTTCGCCTATAATAATAGCGAGTATTCCTCGCTTAGTATTTCGCTATATAAAGCGTTATATAGGTACTATCCACGTATAGTAGAATATATTCGACCTAAGGATAATACCCGGGTATAGGGCGTTTAAGAATATATTAAAAAACTAGCGGAGGTTCGGCGGAAGGTCCGTGACTACTAGGCGCGTGCTATAAAGCACTAGGCTCGGCACTATAATAAACGCTACTAACTATAGCAGTATAAGGTAGGCGATATCGTTAAACTATCCACGAAGAACTTCCGATTCCGGTAAGGGTCGAAGCTAGCACCGCGATATATTCGGGTATAAATAACTAAAAGGATCGGCGAATAGGTATATAGGGTCCGCCTTCCTTTATAGTATATAAGGATACACGATATATTCCCGGTATCCTTATTAGAACCATAAAAAGACCGAGTAGCCGTAAAGCTATCGGCAAAGGATCTCCCGCTTCTAAAGGAGGAGTAAGATAAATAGGAGGTAGAAGATATCGTTAGTTATAAAGAAGAATAAAGGAAAACGTTCTATCTTATAAAGTAGGCAGGCTAGCCGGTAGAGTATAATACCTAGGAACCAGAGGACCACCTAGAAAACGCTCTAGGGATTAGGAAAAGGTACTAGAAGTATAAAAAATATATATATAAAAAGTAGGATAACTACGAGATAGTATAAAACGCCGAAGGGTCGTCGGATATAAAAATAAGAACTTAATTATAGGTTATAATAACCTTTTTTCCTTATAATAACTAAATAAACGGAGTTAAGCTCCGACCCGTCCTAAATCCTAAACTATTAGAATAAAGTTTAACGCCGTTATAGGCGATTATTACTAGCGGTGGCTCGGCGAATAAAAAGGAATTAGTCACTAAAACTAAAAAAGTCGGTCTTATTACTAATAACGGCGGTAGCGATATTATTATCGTTAACAGGGGCCGATAGGGCGGCGGGGGCTTAACGACAAGGCGTGCGAACACACCGATAGGGCATATCGTCCTTATCCGATAAGGCAAATACTAGCGGCGTATACGCGGTATTACTAGTAAAAGCCGGGGCGTTAGCGGCTAATAAGGCGGCGGAGGCTCGACGATAAGCAGGGCGGCGAGGGCAAGTCGTAAAGGGACGGGGAATAGGCGGGATAGCCTCGTTAAAACTATCACTAAAAGGGTTATTATTACTATCAGCGGAGGTATAACTATAGCGAGTAGCCGCCAAGCGACCGGCAAAATAACAAGCCAGAGTAAGGCGTTAAGGATTATAAACGGCCGCTAAGAGGTCGGCGAGTCTATCTAAAGATAAAAACGCCTTAAGACCTCGGAGGCGGTCCTTACGATTAAACGGGCGGTAACCGTTTATCGCTAAATCCTTAATAAAAGAAATAAACGACTTAACATCACGGAGGTCGCCTTCGCGGGGCGGGCGGGTTTAGTCTAGTAACGCCGACGCTTCGGCGTTATTAATACGACCTAGACGGTATATAAAGTCGACCGTTATTATAGAACGTAAAAACAAAATTTCGTCCAGAACTAATATTTAGGACTACTAATTATTAAAAACAGGTAGCCGAGCGGTTAGCGACTAAAAGACTTATATCTTTAGCGGTAAGCTTTTTCTTACCACGGCCTATAACTATACGGAACCACTTATAGGCCTTAAAGATACGCTTATAAGAATAACGCCGGGCTATCGGCGTTAAATTATTATCTATTATATAAATACGCTTACTATTATTCTATAGTAACTAAGCGGTACCTAGCATAAAGTCGGGGATCTAATAACTAATTAATATAGGAAAACGCTAAGGGGTCGGCGGACCTATAGCGATATATTATTTATAACCCCGAGCGTAAGTAATATAACGGCTAGCCCCTATACTATCGCCGGCCTTATCGAAGTAATCGATACTAATATATAAATCTAGCCGGGAAACATAAAATAAATAGGGAGCCTTGTCCCTAATAGCCGATTCCTATCCGTTATCGGTATTATACTATAGCTTATAAAGAGCCATAGCAACTTACAAATTAACCGACGACATAATAACGATAGGTCAACGGTTAATAATAATAATGATATTAATAATAATAGAATAAATAGGCAGGATAATCGCCGTACGGTCGGCGATTATAATAATAACTAGAGATAGTTATAAAGGAAGGTTAGAATTACTATAAGGCGAATTACGTGACGGAGCTATATACTCGTCGTAGAACGGTTACCTAAGGGTAGGTATAATATCCGCGAAAAGTCAGATAACTATAGGTAATAATAATAAACATCGCGGAGTTTCTATAGCAATACTCGGATAAATCACAAGGCATATAGATAAATCACAAGGTATATAATCGGCGATAGAACGTCGACAAGCAGGTAAATAAAAGAGCGGCCACTCTTTTTCCTACGGGGTTTTAACGAGGGCTCGTATAGAACCAGATAAAGATAATTAATCGCGATAAACGCGTAATTAAAGGCATCACGATAATATAAGTCTACGGGACCAGACTTATTAGGGGGGGGGCAGTGTAATAAGATAATCGCAGACCTATCGGTATATAATCGGACCGATAGCCGCGCACGGACCACTGATCCGAACCTATCTCTATGCGTACGTTAAGGGATCAGTTTAATCCCTCAAGTTAAAGTCTTGGTTTAAAGTCAGCGCTTGGTTAACGAATATACTGCGATTACTCTGCGATACTAAGCTATCGAGCCTTTTCTATAATATCTTTTCCTTAACTAAAGTCTACGGACTTTCCTTTCGTTATAGGTGGCTTCGCTATCTTATTCCCCGATTCTCCTACTAAATCGCTCCCCTTTAGTAACGGAAAATAACCCTTCTCGCCGAAGCTTATTAAATCAGGAAAGATAAGGGATAGGCCCGTAAGGTGTATACTAGACGTATAATATTTAAGGCCACTACTAAAGAGTTAGCTACGTTCCATAATATCACTAACGCTCTTACCTCGGATACTTACCTATTCCACTATATCCCCACTAAGGTCCTCTTTATCTAGCTAAACGCCTCTAAAGAGCACGGGTTCTCCGCTATACTCTTCTAGTTAGTCGATAAGACTAAATAGCTTATTAAAGGAACCTTTAAGAAAACCGACATTCGACTAGTGCTCTATATTAGTAAGGGGCTTAACGCCGCCGAAGAAAAGTACTAGCCTATAGAACTTAAGGTTACCTGCCTAGTATAGGCCGTTTATAAGACCCGCACTATTATTTAGTCCGCTTATCGTAACCCGACTATAGTCCTTATAGACCACGCCGCTACTATTAGTATTATAAAGTCGATAGTCCTATCTAGCACCGATAAAACCAGGCTAAATATAAAGCTTACCCTCTCCTCTAAGTTTCTTAGCTAATTCTAGTTAGATTATCGATATATCCCCGGTAAGATAAACATAGTAGCCGACGCTTTATCTTAGCTACCTATTACCGATAGCCCCCCGGCTAAAGGTCTAGGCGAATTAGACCGGATTTAGGAAGACTAGGCTATATACCACGTTAGCAAAATCCAAATAAAGGATAATATATAATAAAGAATTATTAAAGGGTATATCAGGTGCCGGACTGCCGGTTCCCCCGGTGCCGAGTAGCCACGAGTCACGACACAGGTCTAGGCTAGCGGACGAGTCACGGAAGACGTCGGAGCGTCCGGTTAGGAGCCTAACTAGTAGGTGGTCACGTCGCGGGCCGACTTAGGGCACGAGTCGGGTTATTATATAAGTCACGGGACGGCAGTTATTACGGCTAATAGGATCCCGAGCTAGTCCGGACCTAGATAGCGTATATAAAAGAGATAGATAGCCGCCCTTAAAATAAGGAGGCTAGCGATTAATCTAACTTTTTAGCACCCCCTACTTAACTTATATACAATCACGTCCTAACCACTAAGTACTCTCGTCTTAATTATCTCTTTACTCTTCGCGATTACCCACTTAATATATTAATCGCTTTAACCCTCTAAGGGCGCGAGGACCGTTAAGAAGTTAAGATAAGATATCTAACCCTATTAACGAATAGGTATTTAATACCACCGAGTAACTTAAATAAGTCTATCCGGACACTAGTCTACCCGCACCCACCACTAAGGTACTTTTAGGCTAGTAATAGGAGCCGGACCTATCGTCTAAGCATAGTATATCCGATATCTAATAGAACTCTAAACCCGTCCAGGCCTATAACGGACCACCTAGGGAAAAGCGCCCGATAACTATATACTCGATACTAGCCCCCTTAGTCTCTTCGGCCTCTATATTCTATAAGCCGCTCCCTTTTCGGCCCCCTTATAACCGGAACCCTAAACCCCGGCCCCCTTATAATCGAGTCCCGGGAGATTAGCTAATATATAAGTAACTAGAAGAACGCCTATATTATATAAAAGAACTAAAAAAGAAGCGAAAACTTAAACGACTACTTAAGCTCGAAGCTTAGACTTTAAACTAACTTAATAATAACTAATACCTAATTAGCAGTACCGTTAAACGTTTTATTAGCAGAGAGGCGGTCCCGGTCCCTATTAACTAGTATATAAGAGGCCCCGGAATATAGACTAATTAGGCTAAGGTTAACTACCCTCTCCTAAAATAGGACGGGATATCTTAGGCTAAGTATCGGACCTTTATCTAGGAGATAAAGGAGCGCTTTATAATCGACCCTTATAGCTTCCTAACTAACGCTATTAAGAACTACTTTATTATCTCCTGCTTACCCTATTATCTTAAGGAACGGTGGCAGAATAAGGTCTACTATAAGTATAATAGTAAATTAGCGCGGGTCTTATAGCCGGCTTTAAAAGCCTAGCTCGGTTAATAGGTCGACGACTAAGATACCCGTTTATAAGAGGTTATTATTTAGATTATATCTAAGCAGGAGTCCTCTTAGAAACCTAATAAAACCTTTTAATAATTTATCCGTAAATAGGAGACCCTAGAATCCAAGCTACCGGAGGAACTACCCGAGTTTTAGCGTATTTAGATAGTCCTAACTAAAGTCCACCTAGCGACCCGCGACTATATTATTACGCAGGGAGTCCTATATATATACGGAGAGCTTATACCCCTATACCGAAAGGCCGAAGCCCTAATATAACCCTTAAAGAGTCGTTTCGGAGGCAGGTATTAACCACGGTATAGCCAGTAATACTAGCGTAATAATCACGATTAAAGTAACCGCTAAGGATAAGCAGGACCCCCTACTAGCTAGTCCTAGGCTATAGCGTAACCCTAAGGCCCTCCTAACCTAGTATCGGGATATAACGAATCTAATACTTACTCCCCCTCTACTCGTCTACCTATTAAGAATATTACCTATTTTAACTACTAGTAATAGGGCCACTACGCGAGCACTTATAATAACCCTCGCGTTAAGTAATAGGCCCTAAGACAGAATCCGAATAAATAGCCTATAGCCGGCACGCGTTTAGTATTAGGCCGTGTTATAATTAAGGAATAATAAGAACCTTCCCCGCCTAAGGAGGGAAAGGCCCTTATAAAACCCGTAAAGGCCTATATTAGTCTCTATAATAGCGGGGGTTAGGTTATTATCCCGGCACGCTTAGATAGCGGCGCTAACGGTAATATAGTGGATCGGTCCCTAGTCGGCCTAGACTAGGTTATTATAGGACCCCGATTAAAGGTAGGATAGCTATTTAAGGGTATAATAATAAATACCTATAGAATAGTATCGAGAATTATTAAGATAAAAGACTATTAGGGCCGTATAAAGATTTAATAAAATAAGTTCTATATTATAGACCTTAACTAGTCCGGACCTAAAATTATCCTAGGCTTACCCTAGTTAACTTAAGTTAATCCTAATATCGACTAGGTTTAGAAGATATAGACTTACCCTATTATACGCGGTGACCTAGAGCTGGTTATATTATAGCGGTAGATAAGATAAGCGAGAGGCGACGTATAGTAGGTGTTAATACTAAAGCTATTAGAGGAGGCCTCCTTTTATTTAGGCTAGATAAGCCTATAATAAGACCCGGATTAAGGGGAGCACGACCCCTCGGATAAAGAACCCCCGGATAAAGATTCCTCCGCTACCCCTTTCTCCTTACCTAACTAATATAAGGACTTTATTAACGTATTTAATACTAAGGAAGCGGGCCGGCTACCCGCCTATTAACGTTAGGACCACGCTATTAATATAGAAAAGGGGAAAACACTATTATTCGGGCTAATTTACCCCCTCGCGATATAAGAGCTCGAAGCACTCCGGTAATATATTAAGGACGCTCTTACTAAGGGCTAGATTAGGCTATCTAGTAGTCCGGCGGGAGCCCCTATTCTGTTTATTCTAAAGAAAGGCGGTAAGCTTCGCTTATATATCGACTATTATAGGCTTAATAAGGTAACGGTTAAGGACCGTACCCCCCTTCCCCTAATTCACGAGATCTTAGATAGGCTATCTACCGCTAACTACTATACTAAGCTTAACCTAAAAGATACCTACTACCGGCTCCGTATCTAGGCAGGTAATAAATAAAAAACGGCTTTCCGTATAAAATACGGATACTTCGAATACCTAGTAATACTATTCGGGCTTACTAATACCCCTATAAGTTTCTAACGCTATATTAATTAGGCCCTATCTAGCCTCGTGGACACTATCTATATAATATACCTCGATAATATCCTAATTTATAGTTAGGACCTAGATAAGCACCGGGTACACGTAAAGCAGGTCCTATAATAACTATACGAATAGTCCCTTTATACTAACCCCGAGAAGTATAAATTTAAGATCTATAAGGTCGAGTTCCTTAGGTTTATATATAGTCCCGATAAAGTCTATATAGATCCCCTACGTATTAAAGCTATCCGCGACTAGGAAAAGCCTAACACTATTAAGAAGATTTAAGTTTTTACTAGGTTTACTAGATTCTATAGGAGATTTATTAAGAATTACTTAAAGGTGGCCGCGCCGTTAATAGACCTAACTAAGGGGGGGAACCCCGGGATTATTATTTTCGGTCTAAAGGTAAAGGCAGCGTTCGCTAAGATAAAGAGGTTATTTATAAAGGCACTTATTCTCCGGCACTTTAACCCTAAGTTACTAATACGTATTAAGCCCGATGCGTTAGCGTTTATGATTAGCGTAGTTATTAGCTAGCTCGAAAATAGAATATAGCGCCCTATTGCTTTTATATCCCGGAAGCTATATAGACCCGAACTAAACTATAGCACGCCTAATTCTAAATTAATAGCGATTATTAAGTCGTTCCGCACCTAAAGGCACTATATTACTTATAGCCAGACTCCCGTGTTAGTCCTAACCGATTACCTGAATTATCGATATTTAATAGATAAGCCGAAGTTAAAGGCCTAGCACGCGCGCTAGCTTAAAGAAATTACTGCCTATAATTTTAAAATTAAGTACCGGCCCGGGTTATTAAACCCCGCCGATAGCCTCTCGCGGAAGCCGTAATATACCCTTAATAAGTTAGAAGTTACCTCCGACTAAGCTAAGGCCGCGGAAGAGTTTTTAAGAAAGTTTATCCTAGGATTAATTACCCTAGGAGCGGTCGCTAATCCCGACTCGCCCACGTTATACGAAGAAATTATCGAGGTATAGGCCGAAAACCCGTTTTATATAAATTAGCGTAAAGCCACCGATAACCGACGGAGGCCTAGCCCCTAGTCCTAAGATAAGTAAGGAGTTTTATGTTTCCGAGGGAAGATTTTTATTCCTAACCACTATAGTCTACGCTAAAAGGTTCTATAAGTTTTCTATAATAGCCTAACTACTAGGCACCACGGGGTTAAGAGGACCGTCCGTCGGATCTCTGATTATTACTTCTAGAACCACTTATTAAAGGATATTCGGGAGTTTATCCCTAGCTGCTTAGTATACTAGCGCACTAAGCCTAGGTAGTATAAGCTATACGGTAATTTAGTAAGTCTTCTTATTCCTAAATATCCTTTTTCGGAGATTTCGATTAATTTTATTATTAGCCTACTACCTATAATAGGGGCCGGTTATAAAAAGGACGCTATCCTAGTAATAGTCTATCGCCTAACTAAATACTCGATCTATATCCTTATAAGCAATAGCCTAATAGCGCCCGGCCTAATAAACACGTTATAGATATATATCTTCCGTAGGTTCGGCCTCCTAGACGGTATCGTATCGGATAAAGGAGCCCTTTTTACTAGTCGTTTCTAGATAGCGCTTTATCGGCACCTCGGCACTAATCACCGCCTATCTACCGCGTAGCACCTATAGACGGATAGGTAAACGGAATAATAGAATCAGAACCTAGAATACTACCTTTATGCCTACTACACGTTATAGCAGGACGACTAGGTAGATAAGTTAGGACTCGCTAAGTTTATATATAATATAGTATAGTATTCGGCTACTAAAAGGAGCCCCGTAAAGGCTCTAATAGGCTATAACCCGAGGGGGCCCGATAAAGTAAAGTTACCCTAAGCTAAAGAGATCCGCTCTATAAAGGCGGACTAATATACTACTTAGCTTATAGCCGATTATAAGACCCTAGCTAAATTAATTCAGAGAGCTTAAGCGATATATAAACGTTACTATAACCGTGGACGGATAATATAGCAGTTTCGAGTCAGAGACTATATCCTACTCTCCACGAAAAACCTAAAATAATATCGGCTATCCCGTAAACTAAGCGATAAGTATATCGGACCCTATAAGATTATAGGAATAGTGGGTAGCTATAGACTAGCGTATAGGCTTAAGCTATTTACCGGTATAAAGATTTATAATATTTTCCCTATCTCCTTACTTAAACTATAAAAGTCATATAACGGCTAGCTACCGGCTTTATAAGAGGTCGCGATAAAACTATAAGAAAACGAATACGAAGTGGAAGCCATTATTACTTATCGCTACTAAGGTAAACGGCGCGAATATCTTATTAAGTAGGTAGGCTAGGGCTATAAAGATAATACCTAGGAACCTATAAGGAATATACTAGTAGGGCTAATCGATAAATATTTTATATATATTCTAGTAACGATTACGGTATAGCGGGGACTAGATCGGGATAAGATAATAGTGGATTAAGGATATACGGAGTGCCTTAAAAGGATTTTTTATTAAAAAAAAAAAAAAAAAAAAAAAAGGAATAAAATTCCTTTTTTTTTTAAAAAAAAAAAAAAAAAAAAAAAAAAAAAAGGAAATTAGTCGGTAATAAGGCCGGTAAGACTTAGCTATAGGTTCTTATCGAGTTCCTACGCCGTTATATTAGCGGTAAGGGGAGGAGGAGGAGGAGGAGTAGTAAGCGAGGGGGTATCTCTGCCCTTATTTTCGTTATCGTTATTAGTTATAGTATTATCCTCGACTAGAATAGGGGTGGCCTTCTTCTTAGCCTTACCCTTCTTCTAGGTAAATAATAGTCCCGGGGTGGGTATATTATAGATACCGTTACCGGCGTTTAGGTTAGGGAGTACTACCCCGGCGTTACTATCTACGATAGGACCGGTAACCGACCCCGTAGCGGTAATACCGCCTTAAACCCCTAGGAACTTTTTTAAAAGATCCGGGATCTCTTTCTAGGCCTTTAGGGAGGCCGATATCTCCTCTAATAAGGCTATAACCCGCTTAAGGGCATCTTATTTAATAATAGTAATCTCTTTATTATCGCGTTACTTAGCCTGTATACCCTTACCGGATCTATAGGTAGTCTCGGCCTTATACTTACCGATACTAACCTTTAAAATTTATTAAGCCTAGAGTATAGCTTCCTATTAGGGCTATTAGTATATAGTTAGATATAGAATAAGGTATACTTATAAGATAGGCTTAATTAAACCCGCCGGGTCGTGTTTTAGCGGCGTTTAGAATATCCTATAAGACTTTAACAGCGGCCTTACCTATTATCAGTAACTAAATAACTATTAGTAAGGAATAGACTATAAAGCGGTCTATAACGGAGGGAGTATAAGCCTATATTAAGGTATAAATAACTACTATTAACCTAATAATAATAATATTTCGCTGATTTCTCTAAAAAGGTAAGTAAGTAAGGAGTTAAATATAGGCTAATAATAGGATATATATTAGCGCTATATTAGTATAATTTATATAAGATAGTGCCCCCCTCCTTTAGATCTAAGTCGGCTAGGTGGCCGGCGCACTATAAGTATAAAGCATAAAGGCCCTCGCCTTCGCCTATATCGATAAGTCTAGCGGTAGGCGGTATATTAGCGTTAACGGCCAGGGTATTAGTAGCGGCGGACTTCTTCTAACGTTTACTAAGAGTCCTAGCTATATTATTATTATTAGTAGCGGCGCGTTTCTTATTACTTTTAGGAGCTATAATAGTTAGACGATACTAAGATAGCGGTTAGCTTATATTCTAACTACGCGTTAAACGATAAGGGGGGAACTCATAATAATATAAGATAGAGATAGCTATAATAAGAGAATAAGACTAGGACTAAAATAAGATCGGGGTTAGTAATAAGATATATAGCAGGACGGGTAAAGGAATAAATTATATAAAGCTATCGTTAACTAGTCTTAACTTTATCGCGGGGTAGCGCGGGATCACTTATAAAGCTAGTAATCTAATTTAACGAAGTTAATTAGAATAGGGTAAAAAGAGGAAAATAATAAAAATAGGATTATAGGAAAAACAGAATAGGATATCTATAAGGTTAGGTAGGACTAATCTTCTATTCTATTTATATAAAAGGAATAATAAAGGTAACCCTATAAAAGGAAGGAATAACTACCCTGATATTATAATAAGGGCAGTTATAGGCTAGCCTCGCTAAAGGGACTTAGGATATAATTAGGATAATAAAGCGATCCGCGAAGGACTATATCGTAACTAAAATAAGACTATTATAAAAAACGGATTATTATAAAGAATAATATTCCGGAAAAGGTAATTAGGAGATATAATAGATAGGCTAGGATTATAGAGGGACTATTAGTTAATCGGAGGATAAAGGAGAATAAAGGAGGATAATAGGATAGTATTAGGCTTCCGGGACGGAAGCCACGGAGAGGGGGCGCCCTATTAGGTGCCGGATTACCGGTTCCCCCGGTACCGAGTAGCCATAAGTCACGATACAGGTCTAGGCTAGCGGACGAGTCACGGAAAATATCGGAGTATCCGGTTAGGAGCCTAACTAGTAGGTAGTCACGTCGCGGGCCGACTTAGGGCATAAGTCGGGTTATTATACGAGTTATAGGATAGCAGTTATTATAGTTAATAGGATCCCGAGCTAGTCTGGACCTGGATAGCGTATATAAAAGAGATAGATAGCCGCCCTTAGAATAAGAAGGCCAGCGATTAATCTAACTCTTTAGCACCCCCTACTTAACTTATATATAATCACGTCCTAACCACTAAGTACTCTCGTCTTAATTATCTCTTCACTCTTCGCGATCACCCACTTAATAGGGTACGTCGATAATTTAAAGTAGGCACCTATCTTTACCTAAACCACTAACCATAACTTACTAGTTAAGATCCCTTTTAAGGTTAATAATAGTCTCCTATACTAGGTAGACTTAAATAGAAGAAAACGCCTTTATATCCCCTTCTCCCTATATAAGGAATTCCTCTAGGCCGCGTATAACGACTAGTATTATTTCGGAGCTAAACGGATATAGTACGATTTAGTTAGCCGCTTTATAATTCTATAACTCCGTAAGGAGGTCGACTTATATATCGCTTAATATAAGATATATTATACCTACTAAACGGATCGGCAGGCTCCCCTTAGTAAGATATAGCCTATTCTAACGCCCCCTATCCCTTTTTATACTATCGCTATAGACTTTATTATCGGACTACCCGAAGTGCCCTTTATAGGGACACCTTAGTAGCGCGAAGGCTTCCTTTTATTCGATACCCTCCTAACCGTCACGGATAAGTTCTTAAAGGCCTCCCTGCTTATCCCTAGCCATAGCACCTACACCGCTAAGGACTAGGCGTCCATACTCTTTTAAGCCCTCTAGATAGGTAACTAGGGTATTCCCCGCGCTATTATCTCGGACCGAGACCCTAAGTTCTTATCCGACTTTTAGATAACTCTCTAAAAGGTAGCCGGAACTAAGCTAAAGTTCTTAACGGCCTAGTATCCCTAAACCGATAGTATCTCCGAGAGGAAGAACTAAACTATTAAGATTAGGATATATATATACCTAGCGGATAACCTAAACGCCCTATAGCCGAAGGTGATTATACCTTTTTAGTTTAACCTAAATAACGCCTTTAATAAGACGCTCGGCTATATACTAAATAAGATACTATACGGCACTAAAACGAATAGTCCGCTTAACCTAATCGGTAACGTTAATCCTAAGTTCGTATATAAGATATTCTAAGAGGACGCGAAACTTATTATCGTGATAGCTTAGATATATATAAAGCGCCTATACGATAAGAAACGGCGTAATATTCGGTTCTAGCCCGGCGACCGCGTATATATCCGCCTTAGCCGCGGATACTCGCTCCTAGGTAAGGTTAGCTATAAGCTTAGCGCTTAACGGATAGGCCCCTTTAAGGTCCTTAAGTAAGTATCGCCGTTAGCGTACCGATTAGATCTGCCTAAGACTCTTAATATACACCCCGTTATTAGTATCGCTTAACTCTAAATAGTTAGATTTATAAAGACACCTAAGATTAGAGGACCCGTTAACGTATAAGATAAGGACTAAGAGTAATAGCGGAACCTATATACGCACTATAAGATCGAAGCTATCCTGGATAAACGGATTACTTATAGGGGAAGAGGTAAGCTACGTACCGAGTACCTTATTCGGTGGAAGGACTAGCCGGACTAGTAGAACGTCTAGATACTATTAGACGTAATAAAAGCTCCGGATTTAGTAGAGAAATTTAAGGAATATTAAAAAGCTTTAGAAGTGCTTTGTTTAGTATTTATAAGCGGCTAGTCACGAGTTGTTCACGGAGTAAGGCCGAATAATTGAATTATCTAAAGCTAAGGAGAAAAGAAGGAAAGGGGAAAACTCTATAGGTGCCTACGACCTAAATATAATATCGCGGCGACCTACTAGGAGTATACTATAATTAGTCGGAAGATCCGGTGTTTTACCGGATTATCTCCACAGGGTTAGCCCGTAATATTACCCCCCTCCCCCCTCGGTAAGTCGTTAATCTTCGGTATAGGTTTATAAAGCGTTATTATTTAATCGAATAACGCCTTTTTATTAATTAAATAACGACCCTTAGTGGCTTTTTAATCCTAAATAACCTCTTTATTTATTAAAAAGCGCTTAAGGTAGGCCTTTATAGTTATACGATTAATTAACGTGTTATATACGGCTATTATTATTATTTATAGACGGGTCGTAGGATCGTTCCTTCTATATAAGGAACCGATATACGTACCTTCCCTAACCGTGTAACTCGTTTATTAATAATACTAACTTTACTATTACCTCCGTTATCCTGTTTTTTCTTCTTTTCTTTAATAATATCCTTTACTATTAGTAGTACGTTTTCTATCACCTACCACCCTTTTATACGCCGTTTTATTATTCTAACCCCTTATCTCTTTTTTTAGAAGATATTTAAGTTTTTAGGATTATCTCCGGCCCCTAAGGTACGTTTCCCGTTCTTCCTAAGAGCTTCGCGCGACGTTTACTAATTTATATATATAATATAGGGGGCTAATAATAATAATAATAATAATACCGGTAAGGAGGTACCTACTCCCGCCCCGGCTAGTAAGGAGATCACTTCTCCTGCCTTAGCTATAGACCGCCGCGCCTAGCTAGCCTAAGCCGCTAAGGCTAAGGGTAAGCGTTCCGCGGGCGAAGCTTTTATAATAGTTAAGAGCCCTATAAAGCGCGCTTATAGAATAAAACATCCTCCTAGAAGGACCCGTTTAGTCTTCTACTACTCTTATATAAAGGCTATTACGAATAGCTAGGATAGGCGGCGCTACCGCGACTAGTCGGGACCCGGAGCGAGGATACCCGATCCTAAATACTATAATTACTTAAAGGGCGGTTATAGGTGCGTTCCTCCTCCGCCTAGGATAACTAGTCTATCGGTAGCACTCCTAAAGGCGGCGAAGGTAGTTAATAACGACCCCTTTTATAGCCTTAAGGCGACGGAGGCGCTTATAGCGGCTTATTCGGCCTTCTAAAAGGCGTCCGGGGTTTCGAAAAAGACCTCTAGCACTTTATAGGAGGATAAGCCTATCTTAACGCTTATCGACTCGGGTATTAATAAGCCTCGCTTATCGGTATAAGCCACCGCCTCCCCCCCCCCGCGGGGACTCCTATATTATAGTAGGTGGACCTATACCTATTATAGCGCCTCCTACTATTATTACGCCTATTCCTAGCGTAACGATTACCTTTACGGGGGTAAAAGGCCTATACCGGCTTAACCGGTTCTTATAGGTAGTTAAGAACGTTATAGGGGTTATTTGTGTTAAGGTAAAGGATATCGAGTCCTTTAAGGGAAAGAAGAAGGATAGGCAGGCCGAGGTTATAGCGTCTATATTATCTCCTGTTATCGCTAAAAGCGTTAATAGTCGCGAGGACGCTTATAATAACGTTAATCTTAATACCTAAACCTAGTAGCTAGGGGCGGGGCTTATCCGCCCCGACTTAATTAACGTGGACGGTTTTACCGTTATCCTAACCTTTACTTAACCCTTACTGCCTTTCCTATAACTCTTCTTCTTCTTATACCGTTTATATAGTCCGTTATTAACTTTAATCAGGCTATACTTCTCTTCGTAATAGTCTAGGGCGGTTAATTCTTATAGGGACTTTATCGGTTCCTAAGATATCTAGGTGTATCCTTCCTACTTTACTAACGCCTCTCTCCTTACGCCTCTACCTACCCTCCTATTCCTAGTATATAAGATTTCCTCTACTATTTATTCGTCTTGTTTAAGGCCGTTATAAATTAGTCCGGGTTAGGGGTTATATAGAATTTAACTAGGAAGCGGGTCTTTACTCGTATATCATAGAAGGTCTATATAAAACCTCGGGTATACGTTTAAAGGTATATCTAGTTCTATAACGTGCGGGTTAATAACCTTAATAACCCTATACTTTTAGTATAGCTAGCTTAACTTATATAACGGTCTTAGGGTAGAGTAGTTTATAAGTAAGAGCTATATAAGGTCGCCTTTACAAAGGCGTTCGGCGGGGATATAACGCTTATTCGCCGACTCTTCCTATTATAGCTACATAGCCGCTATTAAGGCTTAGGCGAACTCTATAGCTTCTTAGAGATAGCGAAGCAGGTTATAGGCTACGAACTCCTAAGCGTCGCTACTTAGTTCCTTATAGATCTAGATCGGGTTAATATAGTATCCGTGTTTAAGGAAGAACGGGCTTATCTTAGTAATAAAGCTCTTTTAGTTATTTAACGCTAGTTAGGCGGCGGGTAGTAACCTATCCTAATTATTTTAGGCGTAGTAGATAAAGGCTTAGAGGTACGCCTATACTTCTTAGTTTATTTATTTAGTGGCTTTATCGGTCTAGGGGTAATATATAGTACTTAATTATTATTCGATTTTAGCTAATTTATAGAAGTATCACTAAAAGCGACTTATTTAGTTAGAACCTTTATTACTTACGATTAAGCGAGGTATACCGTGGAACCGAAAATAATAGTATAGGAACCGTTCGGTATAAGCTTCCGCCTTTATAGAGTCTATCGCTTTAAGGGTAATAGCCTTTATAAGTCGATCGGTTATAACCTATAAGTATCTATACTTCTTCTCCTTAGCGGGGGGCAGATCCGTTATAAAGTCTATTAATAGGTTACTCCTTATTCGTTTAGGAATCGGGAGTGGTTTTAAGAGTCCTTATTAAGCGTTCCGCCACGTATAGCTCTAGTTATAAACGTTATAGTTACGTATAAACCTATATACGTCTTGGTTTATTCCCGGCCAGAAAAAGCGTCTTACTATAAGGGTAATTATATTATCTTACCCCGGGTAACCTCTAATCGTAAAGTCGTGTATAGATTAGATTACTTATATTCGTAATATACTCCCTTCTTAGGCTCCTAGTACCTATAAGCGATCTCGAAATATTAGTAGTCCTTATAAGGTGATCCTGTATTTAGTAATCTAGGCTTAGAGACCTAATAAGGGGGAAAACTATCGATCGCCTTTAAATACGGCTTATATAGCTTAGCGATACTAATTATCTTCTTCTGCTATAGCGTCCTATAGCCGTTATAATTCGTTATTAGCTTTAAATACTTATAGGTATTCGCGAAAAAGGCGGATCTTTAGGGGAATTAAGGTCTTAGGGATTAACTATATATATCGCGCCTATTCCCGTTTATCGGAGAAGTCCTTTAGTTTATCTTATTCTTTTCGCGAGAGAGCGTCGGCGGTATAGTTATCGGTACCCTTATAGTATTCTAGTATAAAGTCAAACTAGGCGAGCTTACCGGCCTATCGGCTTTATCTCTTATTAAGTATCTTCTTTATTATAAAGTATTCTAGGGCCTTATAGTTAGATAGGATCGTAAAGCGATTATAACTTAGGAGCTCTGCTTTTTAATACGTTACGTAACTTATAATCGCTAATATCTCCTTATTATAGATAGGGTAGTTATACTCGGCTCCTATAAATCGCCTTAAGTAGTAGGCGACTACGTAACGATATCCTTATTCGTTTTCTTAAACTAATATACCTCCTAGTATAAATCCTAAATAGTCGGTTTCTATAAAGGTTTTATTACTTAAGACCTATTATTATAGGATCGGTTCCTCCTAGAACCTCTTCTTAACCTCTTTAAAGGCCGCTTATTCGTTAGGACCCTAGGAGAATACTTAATCCTTTTTTATTAGTCTTATTAGGGCGGATATAATATAGGCGAAGTTCTTTACGAATATACGGTAATAGTTTATAAAGCCTAGGAAGCTTCGGACTCCCTTTACCGAGGTCGGGGCTTCCTATTCTCGGATCGCCTTTAGTTTATTAGGGTTATATAAAACGCCCTGGCCGGCGGTGACTATAAACCCTAAGTACTTTATAGTCTTTACGCTAAACTCGTACTTCGCTAGGTTAAGCGTTAATCCTGCGTCGCTTAGCGATTATAATACTAGGTTAACCTTCTTCTTATAGTCACGGAGGGATCCGCTTAAGTAAATCAGGATATCGTTAATATATATAGTAATAAAGTCGTTAAGGTAGCGTTATAACGTTTTATTAATATATCGTTAAAAGGATACGGGGGCGCTACTAAGTCTAAAGGGGTATACTAACTATTTAAATAAACCGAATCGAGTTCGGAACGCTATCTTCGCTTCGTGGCTAGCGGCTATTCGGATCTTATAGAACATAGTAACTATATCAAGCTTTATAAACCACTTAGCTCGCTTTAGATTTCGGAGTATCTCCGTGATTAGTGGGAGAGGATAGCGGTCTCTTTAGGTAATCGTATTTAAGGCACGGTAATTATAATAGAATCGTAACCCTCCTCCTAGCTTCTTTATAAATAAAACTAAAGCTTTAGCGGCGGAGCTACTAGCTTATATAAACCCCTTATCGATAAGGTCGGTAAGGGTCTTCTATAGGACTAAGAGTTCCTTTTTAGATATATTATAAAGAGGGCCCTAGGGTAATTCTGGCTCTTTACTATCGGGCCCTTATATAAGGTTCACTTCGTGGTTAACCCTAGGTCGATAAGGGGGAAGGCGGTTTACTTATAAGTCGGAGAATAGGTCCGGAAATCGTTATAGTATCTCTTCTAGGATATACTTCCGGGGGTCGATTAGGGACTTACCTTAAAGGGCCTTATCGATATCCTTAATACTAATAGCGTAGAGCGCGAGTTCCTTTTTACTAAACCGTTATCTCCTTCGTAATTACCGTATAATACTAACGAACACTAACCTAGTTATTACTTAAGCTCCACGGATAGCTTTAATATTATCGGGTTCTTCTTCGCCTTAGAGTCGGATATTTATCCGGGCTACTCCGTGGTAAAGGCTATATCTCTTCGCGTAATAAGTAATATCGTTATATTCTATTTATAGTTTCCCTAGGAATATATTATAATCTAATCCTGGTATTATATAAGCAAATAGTCGTTATATATATCCACTAATCTTAAGATTATATACGGCGATACTAGAACTCTTCGAGGACCCTATAGTGTTAGAGAACCCTAAAAGGGGTCTTCTAGTCTTATCGACTAATAGGAGGCGGAGGGACTTTATAAGACGTTTACTTATAGCTACGTAATAGTTATATCTAGTATCTATAAAAGCGGTAATTAACTTTTTATTAATCCGCGCTTATATAAGAGCTAAATAACTATTACGCGACTATAATATAAACTCTTTCTAATCCCTTTATTCCTCTATAATAGGCTTTAATACCCGTTTTTATACTAAAGCTATTCTTTTTCCGAGTCTTTATTATTATCCATAACTCCCGTATAGATCGTCTTATTATCCGAGGCTATTAAGACCTTCGCTACACGGTTCTTTTTATAATCCTCGACGTCTTTTTTCTTTAAGCGGTATCTTTTAATAAGGTATCCTTTCTTTCCGTAATTATAGCACTCTCTTATCTTTTTTTTCTTAGTCTATACTTAATTAACTCCTCCTATCTTTATATCGCTATTATAATTATAAGTATAACTATTATTATTACTATTATATAGTGCTTAGCCGAACTATAGCCTTATAGCGAGGGCTTTAAGTCTCTAAGCGATGCTTTATACTTTAGTTACCTAAGCGTGGTAGTTATTTAGTAGTTTCGTGGTAATAAGGGCGGCGCGGAGGCGATTACTAAGAGCTCCCTCTAGGAACATAATCTTTATAGTATTATCCTATTAACCTCCCTTAGCGATAATAAGTTATTATTCAAAACTAGGTATAAAGCTTCTAAACGCTTAGTCTTTACGCTAGCATAACGTTCTTAGGGCGTTAGCCGCGTATAGTTATTCGTTAACGTCTTTATATATACGGTTAAGGTAATTAAGGAAGTCTTCGGGGTCGTATTAACTATCGGTTCCGCCTACGGCCTAGAAGGAGGCGATAACGCGGCGGGGAGCTTTATCTAAGTAGGCGTTAATAAAATACTATTTTTTATAAGCGTTCTAGAAAAGATATTAATTAAGTAAAAGCTTTTCGCGAATCTCGGATAACTAGCTCGCATACTCGGAGCGTTTACCGTTAAACTTCTAGGGTAATAGAAGTGCTTTAGTCCTAAGGTTCGGAATAGGCGTTATATCGGGCGTAGGTATAATAATAGGCGGCTAAGGGCCCTATATAGTCTTTTCCGATAGTATAGCGAGATAAGGTGTGGTTATACGTTATTAGTTTTATATCGCCTATAGTAGCTAGTTAATAGCGTTCTGTTATTCTTAGATCTAGGTGGTTAAGGTCGCGACTTAAGTCTATAAAGGGTTAATAATCTCCTTCCTCCACTCCGTAGCCTTAGGCGACTTACCCGCTAAGTATAACGGAGCGCCAGGAGGTGGATCGAAGTAATAGTCTATCTTTATTAGCGTAGCGTATGGGTTTCGCTAAGCTTTAGATATATAAGCGGCTAGTCACGAGTTATTCACGGAGTAAGGCCGAATAATTAAATTATCTAAAGCTAAGGAGAAAAAAAGGAAAGGGGAAAACTCTATAGGTGCCTATAATCTAAATATAATATCGCGGCGACTTACTAGGAGTATACTATGATTAGTCGGAAGATCCGGTGCTCTACCGGATTATCTCCACGGGGTCAGCCCGTAATAGTATTAAAGGGAATAAAAGAGATTATAAGACTAGAGCCCGGCGAGCTTTAAAAAACTAAAAGGACCTATTTAGCCTCGCGGCGGAACTAAGCTAGGGCTAAAGAACTATCCCCCTTAATAATAAACGCTCCTTTAAAAGGCACGACCGGTATAATAAGAATAACACTATCTAATCTCGAACTAATAAGAATAGAAGCCCTACCGGCTATATAGCCCTAGCATATACGTAAATTAGCATAGCTAGCTTAAAAATAAAAGATTTCCTTAGCCGCCTATAGCCTCCCTATCTCCCTCTATTCTTTACCCATAGTTAAGCGATTACTAGTCACCTCGACCATAAGTTCGTTTAATAATCCTCCTATAATAATCCCTATCGCCATCCCATTATCAAGTACCATTACCCTTATCGTATCCCGTTATATAAACACCATTCCCTATTATAAGCCCACTATTACCCTAGCCACTTCACGCACACCTCTATACCCCCTAACATAATATTCTACCTAGTTACGTACCTAACAGATATCCATAGATTAAAGGATTAAGAGCTCCGTAAGGAGTTTACCCGGTAGTTTAGGAACAGGCGCGACGGCTCCGGCCTAATATTTAAGGGCTACTTTAAAGCCATCACACTATTCGGGGATAAAAACCGGGTAACGCACTATCTTATTATAGCCGGCCTAGCCTTTAAGCAATAAATCACCGACCACGAGGCTATTATTAAACGCTACCGCTAACAGGCCATAGAGAGAGGGTACGATAACCCTTAAAATAAACGACTTAATCGTATTATTTTCGCTCCTAAGCCTATTATAAATAAGTACGTGACTATAGCCCGAGCTATTAAGTGGGTGATCGCGAAGAGTAAAGAGATAATTAAGACGAGAGTACTTAGTGGCCAGGATATAATCGCATATAAGTTAAGTAGGGGGGTGCTAAAGAGTTAGATTAATCACTAGCCTCTTTATTCTAAGGGCGGCTATCTATCTCTTTTATATACGCTATCCAGGTCCAGACTAGCTCGGGATCCTATTAGCCGTAATAACTACTATCCCGTGACTTATATAATAACCCGACTTATACCCTAAGTCGGCCCGCGACGTGACCACCTACTAGTTAGGCTCCTAACCGGACACTCCGACGTCTTCTATGACTTATCCGCTAGCCTAGACCTATATCGTGACTCGTGGCTACTCGGCACCGGGGGAACCGGTAATCCGGTACCTAACAGGGCGCCCCCTCTTTATAGCTTCTATCCCGGAAGCCTAATACTATCCCGTTATCCTCCTTTATTCTCCTTTATCCTCCGATTAACTAATAGTCCCTTTATAATCCTAGCCTATCTATCGCGTCTCCTAATTACCTTTTCCGGAATATCGTTCTTTATAATAATCCGTTCTTTATAATAGTCCTATTCTGGTTACGATATAATCCTTCGCGGATCGCTTTATTATCCTAATTATATCCTAAGTCCCTTTAGCGAGGCTAGCCTATAACTACCTTTATTATAATATCGGGGTGGTTATTCCTTCCCTTTATAGGGTTACCTTTATTATTCCTTCTATATAAGTAGGATAAAAGATTAGTCCTACCTAACCTTATAGATATCCTATTCTGTTTTTCCTATAATCCTATTTTTATTATTTTCCTCTTTTTACCCTATTCTAATTAACTTTATTAGATTAGATTACTAGCTTTATAAATAATCCCGCGCTACCCCGCGATAGAGTTAAGACTAGTTAACGATAGCTTTATATAATTTATTCCTCCGCCCGTCCTACTATATATCTTATTACTAACCCCGATCTTATTTTAATCCTAGTCTTATTCTTTTATTATAGCTATCTTTATCTTATATTATTATAAGTTCCCCCCTTATCGTTTAACGCGTAGTTAGAATATAAGCTAACCGCTATCTTAGTATCGTCCGACTATTATAGCTCCTAAGAGTAATAAGAAGCGCGCCGCCACTAATAGTAATAGTATAGCTAAGACTCCTAGTAAATATTAGAAGAAGTCCGCCGCCGCTAATACCCTAGCCGCTAACGCTAATATACCGCCTACTACTAGATTTATCGATATAGGCGAAGGCGAGGGCCTTTATACTCTATACTTATAGTACGCCGGCTACCTAGCCGACTTAGATCTAAAGGAGGGGGGTATTATCTTATATAAGTCGTGCCGATATAGCGTTAGTACGTATCCTATTATTAGCCCGTATTTAACTCCTTACTTACCTACCTTCTTAAAGAAATCGGCGAAATATTATTACTACTAGGTTAATAATAGTCGTTTATACCTTAATATAGGCTTATACTCCCTCCGTTATAAACCGCTCTATAATCCGTTCCTTACTAATAGTTATTTAGTTACTAATAGCGGGTAAGGCCGCCGCTAAAGTCTTATAGGATATTCTAAACGCCGCTAAAACATAACCCGGCGGGTTTAATTAAGCCTATTTTATAAGTATACCTTATTCTATATCTAATTATATACTAATAGCCTTAATAGGAAGCTATGCTTTAGGCTTAGTAAATTTTAAAGGTTAGTATCGGTAAGTATAAGGCCGAGACTACCCGTGGATCCGGTAAGGGCGTACAGGCTAAGCGGCGCGACGATAAAAAGATTATTACCGCTAAATAAGATACCCTTAAGCGGGTCGTAGCCTTATTAGAGGAGATATCGGCCTCCTTAAAGGCCTAGAAAAAGATCCTGGATCTCTTAAAAAAGTTCCTAGGGGTTTAGGGCGGTGTTACCGCTACGGGGTTAGTTACTAGTCCTATCGTAGATAATAACGCCGGGGTAATACTCCCTAACCTAGACGCCGGTAACGGTATTTATAGTATACCTACCCCGGGACCGTTATCTACCTAAAAAAAGGGTAAGGCTAAAAAAAAGGCCACCCCTATTCTAGTTAAGGATAATACTATAACTAATAACGATAATAAAGATAAGGGCGGAGATACCCCCTTACCTACTACTCCTCCTCCTCCTCCTCCCCTTACCGTTAATACGACGGCGTAGGAACTCGACGATAACCTATAGCTAAGTCTCGCCGGCCTTACTACCGACTAATTTCCTTTTCTTTTTTTTTTTTTTTTTTTTTTTTTTTTTTTTTTTAAAAAGGAATTTTATTCCTTTTCTTTTTTTTTTTTTTTTTTTTTTTTTAATAAAAAATCCTTTTAAGGCACTCCGTGTATCCTTAATCCACTATTATCTTATCCCGATCTAGTCCCCGCTATACCGTAGTTATTACTAGAATATATATAAAATATCTATTAATTAGCCCCGTTAATATATTCCTTATAGGTTCCTAGGTGTTATCTTTATAGCCCTAGCCTGCCTACTTAATAAGATATTCGCGCCGTTTACCTTAGTAGCGATAAGTAATAATAGCTTCCACTTTATATTCGTTTTCTTATAGTTTTATCGTAACCTCCTATAAAGCCGGTAGCTAGCCGTCGCGTAACTTCTATGGTTCGAGTAAGGAGATAGGGAAAATATTATAAATCTTTATACCGGTAAGCAGCTTAAGCCTATACGCTAGTCCGTGGCTACCCACTATTCCTATAATCTTATAGGGTCCGATATACTTATCGCTTAGTTTACGGGATAGCCGATATTACTTTAGGTTCTTTATAAAGAGCAGGATATAGTCTCCGACTCGAAACTACTATATTATCCGTCCACGGTTATAGTAACGTTTATATATCGCTTAAGCTCTCTGAATTAATTTAGCTAGGGTCTTATAATCGGCTATAAGCTAAATAGTATATCGGTCCGCCTTTACGGAGCGGATCTCTTTAGCTCGGGGTAACTTTACTTTATCGGGCCCCCTCGGGTTATAGCCTATTAGAGCCTTTACGGGGCTCCTCTTAGTAGCCGAATACTATACTATATTATACGTGAACTTAGCGAGTCCTAACTTATTTACCTAGTCGTCCTGCTATAACGTATAGTAGGCATAAAGGTAGTGTTTTAGGTTCTGATTTTATTATTCCGTTTACCTATCCGTCTACGGGTATTACGTAATAGATAGGCAGCGATTAGTGCTAAGGTGCCGATAAAGCGCTATCTAGAAGCGACTAGTAAAAAGGGCTCCTCTATCCGATACGATACCGTTTAGGAGGCCGAACCTATAAAAGATATATATCTATAACGTGTCCGCTAGGCCGGGCGCTATTAGGCTACTACTTATAGGGATATAGATCAAGTACTTAGTTAGGCGATAGACTATTATTAGGATAGCGTCCTTTTTATAACCGGCCCCTGTTATAGGTAATAGGCTAGTAATAAAATTAATCGAAATCTCTAAAAAGGGATATTCGGGAATAGGAAGACTTACTAAATTACCGTATAGCTTATACTACCTAGGCTTAGTACGCTAGTATACTAAGTAGCTAGGGATAAACTCCCGAATATCCTTTAATAGGTGGTTCTAAAAGTAATAACCAGAGATCCGATAAATAGTCCTCTTAACCCCGTGGTGCCTAGTAGTTAGGCTATTATAGAAAACTTATAGAACCTTTCGGTATAGACTATAATAGTTAGGAATAAAAATCTTCCCTCGGAAATATAAAACTCCTTACTTATCTCGGGACTAGGGGCTAGGCCTTTATCGGTTATTAATGGCTTCACGCTAATTTATATAAAACGGGTCTTCGGCCTATACCTCGATAATTTCTTTATATAATATAGGCGAGTCGGGATTAACGACCGCTCCTAGGGTAATTAATCCTAGGATAAACTTTCTTAAAAACTCTTCCGCGGCCTTAGCTTAGTCGGAGGCAACTTCTAACTTATTAAGGGTATACTACGGCTTCCGCGAAAGGCTATCGGCGGAGTTTAATAACCCGGGCCAGTGCTTAATTTCGAAATCATAGGCAGTAATTTCTTTAAGCCAGCGCGCGTGCTAGGCCTTTAACTTCGGCTTATCTATTAAATATCGATAATTTAGGTAGTCGGTTAGGACTAACACAGGAGTCTAGCTATAGGTAATATAATACCTTTAGGTGCGGAACGACTTAATAATCGCTATTAATTTAGAATTAGGTATGCTATAGTTTAGTTTAGATCCACATAGCTTCCGGGATATAAAAGCGATAGGGCGCTATATTCTATTTTCGAGCTAGCTAATAACTACGCTAATTATAAACGCTAACGTATCGGGCTTAATACGTATTAGTAACTTAGGGTTAAAGTGCCGGAGAATAGGTGCCTTTATAAATAACCTCTTTATCTCAGCGAACGCTGCCTTTACCTTTAGACCGAAAGTAATAATCCCGGGGTTCCCCCCCTTAGTTAGGTTTATTAACGGCGCGGCCACCTTCGAGTAATTCTTAATAAATCTCCTATAAAATCCGGTAAACCCGGTAAAAACTTAAATCTTCTTAATAGTATTAGGCTCTTCCTAGTCGCGGATAGCTTTAATACGTAGGGGATCTATATAGACTCTATCAGGACTATATATAAACCTAAGGAACTTAACCTCGCGGATCTTAAATTTATACTTCTTAGGGTTAGCATAAAGGGACTATTCGCGTAGTTATTATAGGACCTGCTTTACGTGTACCCGGTGCTTATCTAGGTCCTAACTATAAATTAGGATATTATTAAGGTATACTATATAGATAGTGTCTATAAGGCTAAATAAGGCCTGATTAATATAGCGTTAGAAACTTATAAGGGTATTAGTAAGCCCGAACGGTATTACTAGGTATTTAAAGTATCCGTATTTCGTACGGAAAGCCGTTTTCTATTCGTTACCTACCCGGATACGGAGCCGGTAGTAAGTATCTTTTAGGTTAAGCTTAGTATAGTAATTAGCAGTAAATAGCCTATCTAAGATCTTATAAATCAGGGGAAGGGGGGTACGGTCCTTAACCGTTACCTTATTAAGCCCGCGATAATCGATATATAGGCGAAGCTTACCGCCTTTCTTTAGAATAAATAGAATAAGGGCTCCCGCCGGATTACTAGATAGCCTAATCTAGCCCTTAATAAGAGCGTCCTTAATATATTACCGGAGTGCTTCGAGCTTTTATATCGCGAGGGGGTAAATTAGCCTAAACGGTAATATTTTCCCCTCTTCTATATTAATAGCGTGGTCCTAATATTAATAGGCGGGTAGCCGGCCCGTTTCCTCGGTATTAAATATATTAGCAAAGTCCTTATATTAGTTAGGTAAGGAGAAAAGGGTAATAAAAGAATCTTTATCCGGGGGTTCTTTATCCGAGGGGTTATACTCCCCTTAATCCGGGTCTTATTATAGGCTTATTTAGCCTAAATAAAGGGAGGCCTCCTCTAGTAGCTTTAGTATTAATACCTACTACGCGTCGCCTCTTACTTATCTTATCTACCGCTATAATATAACTAGCTCTAGGTCACCGCGTATAATAGGGTAAGTCTATATCTTCTAAACCTAGTCGATATTAGGATTAACTTAAGTTAACTAGGGTAAGCCTAGGATAATTTTAGGTCCGGACTAATTAAGGTCTATAACATGGAACTTATCTCGTTAAATCTTTATACGGCCCTAATAGTCTTTCGTCTTAATAATTCTTAATACCGTTCCGTAAGTGTTTATCGTTATACCCTTAAATAGCTATCCTACCTTTAATCGGGGTCCTATAATAACCTAGTCTAGGCCGACTAGGGACCGATCCATTATATTATTATTAGCGCCGCTATCTAAGCGCGCCGGGATAATAACCTAACCCCCGCTATTATAAAGACTAATACAGGCCTTCACGGGTTTTATAAGGGCCTTTCCCTCCTTAGGCGGGGAAGGTTCCTATCATTCCTCGACTATAACACGGCCTAATACTAGACGCGTGCCGGCTATAGGCTATTTATTCGGATTCTATCTTAGGGCTTATCGCTTAATACGAGGGTTATTATAAGTGCTCGCGTAGTGGCCCTATTACTAGTAGTTAAAATAGGTAATATTCTTAATAGGTGGATAAATAAAGGGGGAGTAAGTATTAGATTCGCTGCGTCCCGATACTAAGTTAGGAGGGCCTTAGGGTTACGCTATAGCCTAGGACTAGCTAGTAGGGGGTCCCGCTTATCCCTAGTAGTTACTTTAGTCGTGATTATTACGCTAGTATCGCTAGCTATACCGTGGTTAATACCTGCCCCCGAAACGACTCTTTAAGGGTTACGTTAAGGCTTTAGCCTTTCGGTATAAGGGTACGAGCTCTCCGTATATATATAGGACTCCCTATATAATAATATAGTCGCGGGTTACTAGGTAGACTCTAGTTAGGATTATCTAAATACGCTAAAACTCGGGTAGTTCCTCTGGTAGCTTGGATTCTAGGGTCTCCTATTTACGGATAAATTATTAAAAGGTTTTATTAGGTTTCTAAAAGGACTCCTGCTCGGATATAATCTAAATAGTAACCTTTTATAGACGGGTGTCTTAGTTATCGACCTATTAACCGAGCCAGGCTTCTAAAGCCGGCTATAAGACCCGCGCTAATTTACTATTATACTTATAGCGGACCTTATTCTGCTACTATTCCTTAAGATAATAGGGTAAGTAGGAGATAATAAAATAGTTCTTAGTAGCGTTAGTCGGGAAGCTATAAGGGTTAATTACGAAGCGCTCCTTTATCTCCTAGATAAAGGTCCGATACTTAGCCTAAGATATCCCGTCCTACTTTAGGAGAGGGTAGTTAACCTTAGCCTAATTAGTCTATATTCCGGGGCCTCTTATATACTAGTTAATAGGGACCAGGACCGCCTCTCCGCTAACAAAACGTTTAACGGTACCGCTAATTAGGTACTAGTTATTATTAAGTTAGTTTAAAGTCCGAGCTTTAAGCTTAAATAGTTATTCGAGTTTTCGCTTTTTCTTTAATTCTTCTATATAATATAGGCGTTCTTCTAGTTACTTATATATTAGCTAATCTCCTAGGACTCGATTATAAAGGGGCCGGGGTTTAGGGTTCCGGTTATAAAGGGGCCGAAAAGGGAGCGGCTTATAGAATATAAAGGCTAAAAAGACCAAGGGGGCTAGTATCGAGTATATAGTTATCGGGCGCTCTTCCCTAGGTGGTCCGTTATAGGCCCGGACGGGTTTAGAGTTCTATTAAATATCGGATACACTATACTTAAATAATAGGTCCGGCTCCTATTACTAGCCCGAAGGTACCTTAGTAGTAAGTACAGGTAAACTAGTATCCGGATAGACTTATTCGAGTTACTCGGTGGTATTAAACACCTATTCGTTAATAGGGTTAGATATCTTATCTTAACTTCTTAACGGTCCTCGCGCCCTTAGAGGGTTAAAGCGATTAATATATTAAGTGGGTAATCGCGAAGAGTAAAAAGATAATTAAGATAAAAGTACTTAGTGGCTAGGATATAATCGTATATAAGTTAAGTAAGGGGGTGCTAAAAAGTTAGATTAATCGCTAGCCTCCTTATTCTAAGGGCGGCTATCTATCTCTTTTATATACGCTATCTAGGTCCGGACTAGCTCGGGATCCTATTAGCCGTAATAACTACCGTCCCGTGACTCGTATAATAACCCGACTTATGCCCTAAGTCGGCCCGCGATATAACCACCTACTAGTTAGGCTCCTAACCGGACGCTCCAACGTCTTCCGTGACTCATCCGCTAGCCTAAACCTATATCATAACTCGTGGCTACTCGGCACCGGGGGAACCGGCAATCCGGCACCTAACACGAGCCTAGCAAATCGCGCTAGAATACCCGCAGCTATAGTTCCTTCTAGACAACGCTAACACTATTACTTAGTGGCTATAATATAATTAGTCCTTCAAGTAATACCTTACTATAGCCCGCTATAATACCCCCTAAGGCCCTAATAGCTAATTCCTATATAGATCGGCCTATTAGGCTAGTAAACTCATAGTAACTAAAATAGGTTCCCCTATACGTATAGTAAATACGCCGAACTAACACTAAAGCCCCGCGTTCCACGATACTAACATTTCCGCGGATATACTTACCAGAATAGATAAGGCTATTAGTATTAGCCTAGTACTCGTAGAGGCTACTAAAAAGCTCGGTAATAAGGAGATTAAGCTCGCCGATTTTATCGCCGCTACTAAGGAGTATTACGAATATATCTAATAACACGCAGGCACTATTAAGGCTTAGATATAAGGACTAAAAGGACGCCTAGTAAAGAAAGGCGAAGCCGTCACTATACAGAACGGCTTAGGCGGTATAATCTCGGATAAGTCTTCGATAACAGGAGTGCTTAAGACCACGAAGTGTATATAACTAAAATAACATATATAATAAGGAGACCTTTAAAAGCGGTTCCTGGAGGTGCGCGCTGCTCTGATTAGGGTAACGTAGCTTAAACAAAGTGAATATAATAAACGTGGCAAAACTTAGGGTTAAAAGGATAATAATTGTGTAGGGTGATAAGTATCCTCTGTGTCTGGGTGGCGTCGCCACGTATATATAATATATAAGATAAGTGAAAAAGCGCGCGTCTTATAACGTTACGTAACGTCCTAACGATATGGCACTAGGTCTCCGATCCACCCCTCTATAATCGGCCCTAGTTATCTTACTCACGCCCTTATAGTTATAATAACTCTAAATATAATCAGGTTACCCTGATTAAGCTAAGTATAATCCAGTAAAACCATCCTAAAACTCACTTACGCTTACGGAGAGTCTGTCCACTAACTATATAATCCTCCTTCTCGGTATATACTCGCTTTATAGTGGCCGTAACTATATCCTTATCCCACTTAATCCTAGCGTTATACTATAACTATCCTTCCTAGGGAATCGCGTATAAAGGCGGTATATATAAGGAACTATTAACGGCGGTATCGTGAAGTATCGCCCGGTAAACACTATTATATAAATAAACCTAATTATCTTAAGAGAATAAGCTAGGTCTAATTAGACTAATATAAGAGTCCGTAGGGTAAGGATTATATAGTCTATAGAATAGATAACTATAAGATATCTTAACGCCCTTATCCTGCTCCTCTATATCCTTAACCTATTTACCTTAGATATTAATCTTCCTAGGCTATACTAAGACCTTTTTTAGCGATATCTAAATAATCTCGTAGCTATTTAGGTTAATACCAGTAAACTTAGAAGATTTAGAGGACTTAGGAGTCTTTTTAGGACTCTTCGTGACCTTAGCGATCTTCTTAGGCATGCTTAGTGCCGAGGGCTTCTTAGAGATAACCTTAGGTGTCTTAGGACGCACCGGGATACCAGTATCTTTCTTAGGCTCCTATGACTTAGGAGCACTTATAACTAGGGCCTAAGTCTTCTTCTTAGCCTAATTAGAGGAACCAGGGGTAGCGGGCTTAGACTTAATAATAGGTTTATTAATAGGGGTGAAACCTATGCTCTTAGGAGGTGGTGGTAGAGGGGACTAAGGGACCACCGGGACCGCCAGTATCTTCTAATAACCGAAACCGAGAATTACTCTAACACAGGACAGCCACTCTTCCTTAATATAATAAGCATAAGCTACGCTATTACTTTTATAATAATATCCTTATACGAACCGGTAAATCTTAGAGCTTTAAGGGAATAAGTAGCCCTCTTAGATAATAGCTTGTATCTACTCGATAATAAAGAGGCCGTATAAGTAATTATCCGTCTAGCGAGGACTAGGAATAATATAAAAACGGCGGGTAAGGCTAGAGACGGCCTTATTAGGTATATTAATACTATGTAACTATCCTATAGCGTACTTAAATAACCGTAAAAGGCGGTCCTTAGTATTACTAGTATTCTAAATACTATTATACCTATATATACACTATATCTCTTAATCTATAATCAGACTAATAAAGTGATTCTTAAAATAATAAATAATAGGGATAAAGCGACTTCTCTTAATACGGTTAATTTCTTTAAGCGGCTAAGGAGAGTAGACTACCGCGCGGCTATTTAGCTCCTAGTAAGGTATAACACTAATCTAGGCTATAGGACGGGTATCCCCTTATCTGCGCTTAAATATAGCGCGTATTATATCTTTTAGACTACCCCGCTCTAACTATCTTTTATTTATTAGGTTATAATATATCCTAAAAGACGACTAAACTACCGGGTAAGTATCCCGCGGCCTTTTAGCGAATATACTTATTATAGGAATATAAGGCAGCATTGCATTAACCGTGATAGTATTAAGCTCGCTATCTATAGTATTCTTAAGGAGGCGTTAGACTATTTGTATATTATCTTCCGGCTATTAGGGAAAACCTATAAAGGGGGTAGCGTTATCGGGGATATTAAATAAACGGTGCGGTAGTCCTTATATAAGGAATACCTATCGGCTATTATTAGGGTTATTAATATAGCGGGGGCGTATAGTCTTATCGATAATAACACGGGTAGCGGGAATAATATTAGCGGTAAGGATAGGACCGGCGGGAGCCGGCTCCTAGTAGTTAAAGGTAGGGGATATAGATATTCTGAATATCTCTATTAGCCTAATCACGGTAATATACAGGTAGCGGATACAGGGAAAAATATATAAGGGCGGCGAGGCAGTAGATAGTAAAGAAATAGATAGCGGGGGTAAGTTAGAAAAATAAACTTAATAATATAAGAAAAAAGAGGAAGAGAGGGAAAACGGGTTAACTAAAGCTAGTAATAGGGGATATATATCCTTTATCGATATCTAATATTTCTAGGCAGTGCCTCCTTTATAAAACTGGCTTTAACCGGAGTTCCTATTACGGCTACTAGTTAAATAGGGTCGTGATTATTAAAGAAAGGGTAATCCTAATACTATTTATAGTTTTCGGATAAAGGTAACTTAGTGAATTAGGCGCGGGATCTAAATACGGAAATCGGTTTACCGTGTAACCGATCTGATTAGACGAAAAGATTAGATAGTACCTTTTCTATTATACCTATAGTCGCGACTATATAATAAAGCGACGTAAGGAAGGTAATTATAAATCACGCTTAAAGCCTAATCTTTTTAGTAACTTAAAATAGGCTATTTATTTAACTACGCTTCCTTAAGTCACTAAACTATAAATCGCTAGGCCATATCACCTATCGTCAAGGGATATAAGGCGGAGGGCTATTAGCCAGAGGCGTATCTTTCGGGCTCTACGTCTTTATATTATCTTATAACTCGACGCCGTGTTTTCCTATAACCTTCCTACTATTAATATTAATAATAAGATTATCGATATATCCGCTAAAGCTCTAATTACGGGGCTTAATAACCTTAGCTCTTATAAGCGTAAGAAAGCCGTGGCTTATTAAGAGTTAGTTTGTCCTATACCGTGTTTCTGGTCTAAGACACGACTTATCGCGGGTACGGTTAATAAGTATAATATTTTTATAACGGTCTAAGATATAATAGTAAGTTCTCTTTACGCTTCTTATCGTGTTGCCCTGATTAGGGTAAGCTAATATTATGGATATAGGTAAACTCGTATTTTATTTAGTATAAAGTGGCTAGTAAAGGTGGTGTATCGTATATTAAGCTAGACTTTATAGGCCAGGTTATCTAGGGCGACTCTAAGGCTACTATCGTAGGCCGGGTATAGGATAGCCTGCTAAATCTTACTAATAAAGACATAGAATAGGAGCTATTTAAGAAGGTAAGGTCTAGTAATAGTTTATCTTTATTTCGCCGCCGCGTGTTTATAGCTAAGGACCTCGCTGGTCTATAAAGGGAGTATATTATAAAGATAGTAACCCGGGCTTATACGGTTAGAGCCCTAATTATCTAAGGGTTCGGGGTTATTAATAAGGTGCCGTGCTAGTGCTATAAGGAACGGTAGTCGGCTATAAATAATCGGGTTAATAATAAGATCACTTATCCTTTCTTTAAGTACGTATCGCTTTAACGTAATAATCGATTTCCGGACTACGCTAACTACTATTTTTATAAGATAGCTTACACGTATCGTGATAATAAGCTCTAAAAGCAGTTCTATTAGTCTAATTAGGAGGTCTTATAGCTAGATAGTAACTATACAGGTATTAGTCACGCTAATCCGTATACTAAAGACTTACTAGTACTACTATAGTCCGTATATAACGATAAGATACGTCCGCGGCTATCGCCTTAATACGGCGTCTTTATAATAAGCACTATTACTCTATACTATAAAAGTGCTCGGCAGATACGCGACGTTTATAAAGGAAGGGGTCTTAAACCGTGGGACTATATAATAGCATAGGTCCCTATATTAGCGTATAAATATAAGGACGATCTTAAGAAGTTCTGTTATACTATTTAGAATAACCCGACGAAGAGGGATTAAGAAAAGATAGTATAATGGTATTATATTCCTTTTATCTCTAGGGCTTAGGTTTAGCGGTATAAGTCGGAAGTGTATAGCCCTAGTAATAGTGACTATAAAAGTAAGCCGGAGTAAGATATAGATAGGTGATTCGGGTAGTGATTACTATAATCAGGGTAACCTTAGTGTGATTAGGATATTTTATTTCGGTGCGCGGCGTAAATAGGTAAAGGAAAGGTAGATAAATAATAAATATATTTAGTGGATATATCTTTATAGTGTCCACTTAGTTAGTGCGTGTAAACAGAAAATAGTAATAGTAAAATATAAATAAAAGGAACTAATAAATAAAATAATAAGTGGAAGGGCGTGGAATAGGGTGATTAGGGTAATAAAGGGTAAATAGGAAAGAAATCGGAAAAAAAGCGAGTAGAGGAGTCCTAAAAGTAGTATTTTTATTTTAGGGGGTAGTGGTTAGTTTTTAACGATAAGCAGATAGCGGTGCCTTATATATCCTTAGCCCTAATACTATACGTAAGACTCCTATTAAATATAGTATTACTATAATTAGGTTAACTAGGTAGGAAGTAATAGTAAGGGATAAAGTATAAGGTCCTAGTATAGTCCTTATACTTACTTAGGTTAAAGTTAGGATCTTTAGGGATATAGACTTCGACTCTTTCTAACTATATCGCTTTCCGGAGTTCCGCTTTTAACCTCTTATAATACTCGCCTAGTATATCCCGAAGTCTCGCTAACCGTCGTAGGAGAGCGTTAACGGTCTAATTAGGGGAACTAGCGTTATCTTAACGCTTATTACCCTCGGCCCTAGTATCTTTATTAGTGGATTCACCTAGGAGGAGGGGTGCTTTAACTAGTTCTTTATCGATAAGAATACCGCGGGCAGGGTACGTAATTATTAGTTTTTTAGCGTAGTCCCTTTCTAGTATCGTCTAGTCCTCTGGCTCCTAGTATCCGTTTTCGTCCTAGATAAATTTCTTAAGACGGTTAGCGGTAAAAGTAACGCCCTGGAGCTCTTCCCCTAATAAAGTCGATAGTCTAAAGGTCTTATTATCCTAATTAGATAATATAATACGAAATAGGCTATTTTAGTGGTAGTCTAGCTTCTTATCGCGGCTTATATCGATAGCTAGCTTAGTATCGTGCACGAGGATAAGGTCACCGACTCGGAGTCTTTGCTTACGTAGGGTCCTAACTCTTAAACGGTTAATAGAGTCCGTCTTCTGCTACCGTTATTTATTAACTATATCGGTAGCAGTCCTCTTATCGGCTTTTAACTAGGCGAAGGCCCTTAGGCGTAGTAATATCTCTTCTTCGGGGGTCTTAACGCGGCCCTAGTTAAGCACTCTCTAAGTAAGGCAGGTCGTCTCGATAGGCGTAATAGCCTTATAGCTATAAAGGAGGTAAAAGGGGGTCCTCCCGGTAAACGCTTAGATAGTTATACGGTCCGCGAAAAGGACTATAGGTAGGATCTTATATAATATACCGCGGTAAATCTTCTATTAGATAGCTAGCGTATAGGCGATAGGCTTATATCCTACCTTATTTAGACTATTAGCGCGGGGGTAGTAGGTAAAGATAACCTTCCGCTTTATTAGGTATGCCCGATTTAGCTTAATTATACTACCCTTATTCTTAGGACCTCCATCCACGATAATATACTAGTATAGCCCGTGCCGGTAGATAATATCTTCCTATAAGAATATCGCGACGGCTCGCGACGTGTTTTTCTATAGTAGACGGGCTTTAACCTATCCCGTGAATATATATTAAGCTTCTACTAAGTAATACCCGTTAAGATACTGGATATCGAGACTTACCTATATAAAGGGGAGGGCTTATTAAGGCAGTTAAGTGGCGATTAGGGGATCCTCGCGTGCTTTACCTCGGCGGCTTGAACACTTAGCGCATACTTCGATAACCTCCTTAGTCTGCTTATAGATCCCGTCCTAAGTATATAAGGGGGCGAGCTTTTAGTACGTCCCGTCCCTTATACGATAGCCTGACTCGTCGTGGGCCCTCTTAATTAGGGTAACCTAAGTCTTTTTATTATTAATCCACCTCTTAGGAGTCGAATCTTTCTTAGTAACTCTTATCTATAGCAGACTATCCTTTATAAAAACACGGGTTAACCGATCTTAGACACGGCGGGCGTTACGAGGGTCTATTCTAGAGGGTATCCGCAGGCTTATTAAATATAAGGCCACTTATCAAGAGAACTAGCTCTAGGTAATATCCGGGTCTAAAACGTTTTTAGCCAGGGTAGGGTTATTAAACCTCTTATCCGTATCTATAAGGAAGATTCGGCCATTAATAAAGTCGTTAATATCTCCCTCCGTAGCGTTATTAGCCTAATTAGATAGAGTAGCAGGTATCCTTAAAAGTCCGTTAGCCATAGTATTCTTAGTCCCCTTAATATACTTAACCTTAAAGTCGAAGAGTCGGATCTAGGTAATCCACCGAGTAATAAGTGCGCCGGGCAGGTCCGTGGCAGAACCACTAAGCTAGGATACTAAGGCTTAAGTATCTATTTCTAGTATAAAGCGGACTTTATAAAGATAGTTACGAAGTCGGCGAAGCACCTTTAATACTCCCCTTAGCTCTAGCTTACCGGTATTATAGACCTTCTCTGCTAGGTTCTATCTACCGCTTTTATACCGGGTAATAGCTTTTTTCCTGTTAATATACTAGCCTAAGATCCCGCCCTAGCCCTTAATATATATATCGACGATTATATAGATAATACCGGCCCCTTTATTATACTTAATAGTAATCAGAACTAGTATAGAGGTTAGGGTAACCTTAAGAGTATCTATAGCGTACTACTAAGGCTTACTCTATAAAAAGATAAAAGTCTTTTTTAGCAGGTTTATTAATGGCCCCGCGATAATAGTAAAGCGGTAGATCTAGATACGGTAAAAGGTAGCGAGACTAAGAAAAGAATAGACTTCGGAAATAGTCCGGTACTTCTACTATTTAGTTAACTTAGCCACCTTAGCCTGCTTAGGGGAACGATTATCGGTTCCGTATATATAGCCTATAATAATAGCCGCTTTCTAATACTATTAGCTTTTAGCGCTAGCCATAGTGCCTCTAGCAAGCTCTATATTAAGAAGGACTTTATCGATATTATTAATATACTCGGCCACGTAGCGGCGAATTCTAGACCTAATTAGGGTATCGTTATAGGTAGTAGTCGGCCCTTTAACCGCGATATCGTTAATAAAGGGTCGATAGTATTAGGGAATAAGGTCGTATAGGATACGGGTTATAGTATATATAAATTAGGCTACTAAGTTAGTCGCCCCTTACGGAAGGGTATATATCCTAAAAAGTCTTAAAACCGTGGCGAAGGTCGTTAAGTCCCTTAATTCCTTATTAAGGGTAACCTGGTTATAGCCAGAGAAGAAATCCAGAAAGGAAACTATCTTATATATACCGAAGTCCTCGGAAAACTCGTCGGCCCTAGGCAGGATAAAGGTATCGCGTAGGGTAATAGCGTTAATCTTAGTGGCAGAGTTAATAAGGCGTATATTACCGTCTTTCTTTTTTATAAGGAACCAGGGGTTATAGTAGGCCGCGTGGCTTTCCTTAATAACCCCCTTATCCTTCCTATCCTTAATTATCTTAACGATAATAGACTCTAGGGCTCTCGGGATAGGGATCCCTTTCGCCTACTATGCCTTATACGGAACCACCTTAATCTTTTATAGCGGGGCGACTCTAGGGTCGAGCCTCCTATATTCCTGCTAATCCTATATAAGGGCAGCTTCGCGGTTTAGGAGGGTCTTCGCTAAAAGCTCCTTTTCTATAGGTAATAGATGGTCGGTAGAGTCTAAGATATCTTTAAGTCGCTTTTCCGTAAGTCTTAAGTAAGGGGTAATCTTAGAGAACTTTAGGGTAATTAGGCTAATAAAACGGTCGTCTTCCTATTCCTATATATCCTCGGGGATTTCCGCTAAGATCTTCTGCTTCTAGAGGGGGTCGCCTTCGGGGATAAAACTATTAGATAGCGCGTCGTTAATAGGGTGAATCTTAAGGGCTTTTGGCTTATATATAGTATAGATAGCCTAATTAGGCCTATAGTATGCCTTTTCGATTAGGTCCTAGTGCTTTTTCCTTTTCGCGGTCTATAGCTTCTTTACGGCTATTACGGCGGCGCTAGTAATACGCGCGTTTTCGGCCCTTAAAGCCGATAACGCTAATAACTAGTAAGACTTCTACGCTTCTAACTTAAAATTAGTATAAATAATTTAGTATAAATTAGGCTAATTAGGGTAACTATAATAAGGGTTTATAGAAAAATATAGTGGTGGAGGAAGAAAATAGTATTTACGGTGTTATCGGGCTTCCTTATCGTATTTCCTATACCCTTAGCCCTAATTCTATAGTATCGCCCTTAAGGCTACGTATACCCTTAGTAAAAGTAGCTTAATCTCCTTAGAGAATATAAAGGCTATTAAAGACGCTGCGTCGGCGTCCCTAATTATATATTAAATCTTATCGCCCTCCTCTAAAACGTCTAAAGGGTAATAGTTAGCCTTTTCCTTAATAAATAACGAGGTAGCGGCCCTAGGCTAATAGGTAGGGTCGCTATCCTAGAGCTAATAGTGATTAGCCTAATTAGACCGATCCTTATCGATCCGATACCTTTTATTAGCCTTATAGTTTGGCTAGCTTTAGTTCCTTGGTATCTCCTTAATCTACTCGCGATAGGCGATAGGTATAAGAATATAGGCGTTACTAAGCGTAAAGTCGGTATTAATCTAACTATCCCGGAAAAAAAAGGACGCTCTAGTCTCCTAGATCCATGGTATACTAAGTAGTATATTAGGCCCTAGACTAGGGAGAACTTAGAAGTTAAAAACGCTACTCTACTCGCCGACCTATAAACGCTCCTCGAGGTATCTAGTACACGGTTACCCCTCCTAGTTATTAACGCCCTTAATTCGGATCTCGGTCTAGCTAATACGATATTCTAAACCAAAGCGTTTTACGGTGTTTATAGAGATAGTATTAAAGGTAGCCCCTATATCGATAATAGCCTTTATAAAAACGTTAGGGTTATATGTTACGGCACCTTTTCGAGTAAGCCTGCACTTTAAGACTATATACCGGGTAATAACCAGGGGGTTATCGGTTTTAGGGACTACCTCTCTCTTAACGATAATAAGGGTACTCGAGTTAATATTATCGGGTCGGGAGAATAAGACGGTGTATCCCTTAGATAAAGGTAGGGGAGGAGGTATACTAAGGGGACTACGTCTATTAAGGAAGAAGGCTTTATTAGCGGTTAGATAAACGATCTCACGCTACGGCTAACTAGTCTCGGCGGCGTGTATCCTTTTATTATTTCTTAGCTTTATATCCGGGTCGGTAAGAAAATAATACTAGATAGGAACCTTAATATAGAGGTCCCTGATTTACCTGTCTAGGTTTAATTAAGCTTACTTTAGGTCGTAAGGCTAATCTATAGAGTAGCTAGGCTTATATTTACTAATAGTCTCGGGTTATTATTATTTATACTATATTAGCGCTTTATCTATATCTATTTCTTTATCGACGGTTTTATCTATAAGTAGAGTCGGGACCCGGTAGCTAGGACTAGGGTTTAACTTTAGTGGACGTTATTTAACGACCTGATTAAGGAAACGAATAACCTTAGGAGTAGGCTTAACGATCCTCCTACTCCTAGTTATATAAAGAGGCTAAGAGGGGGGCTATTCTTTCCGAGTATCCTTTAATACGGTATAGATATCCGCCTACTAATAATCGGATATAATAGATATAAAATTAACGCTAATACTTACTACGGGAGCCTTAGCCTTCGCTTCTTCCTCCTTTAGCCTAGTATAATATTCTAATATTACTCGTATAACGTCTTTTATCTTAATAAGGAGGCTTCCGGAGTTAGTGCTAACGTGGTGGGCTTTAGCTAGGTCTTTATACTTCCCTTAAAGGCGCGTGCTAAGCTAGTAAAGGACGGACCGCTGGTACGGCTAGTCTTACTGCTTAAGGTATATATCCTAGGGGCAGGGCTGCTACTTGTTATTCTAGTCTAAGGTAAGGTAGTCGGGATACCTAAACCTAACTAGGTGCTAGGTCTTATCTAGCTATAGTACCGCATACTGCTCGCGGCGGTAACGCTCTTATCTATAATAAAAGCAACGGAGGGGTAGTTTATTAATAGGGTGGTATTATAATAGGCCGCCGGAACGGGGGTAGGAATTCCTGTTTCCGTACCGCGGTGGCCCTCGCCTATACTATATATCGTCCTTATATATACCGACGTTAGTCTAATTAAGGGTAATATAATAAGCTACTAGAGCGGTATCCTGCCTCTCCGAAGTAGACTACTTTATAGCAGCGTAGAATAGGGTTTTTAGGTAAGGGTCGGCAGCGAGGATCGCGTTAACCTTATCGGCTCCTACTCGACGCGAGAGGGCCACGACTTAGGGAACCGCGTTCCTAATAACGCCCGTACCGTTATAAACCATAGAGATAACGCACTTCTTTAAAAGCTCCGTTAACTTATCTATATCGCTCCTTATTTACACGGCCGGCTTAGGTACTATAGTAGGCCTCCGTAAAATAGTCGGCGTATACGTTATCGGGTTAGCCTAATTAGGCCGAGGCGTAATAGCTAGTATCGGTTTAGTGGTTAGCGTAGGAATAGGAATATCTATAATATTCGTTACTTCGTTAATAGGCCGCCCGTTAGCTACCTAGATATCTTCTACCCACTTTTTTAGTATATCCGATAGGTCGTAATACCTATATAGCCGGTTTTTTAGGTTAATAAACTTATACTTTATCCGATTTACGAGCTATATATTAATATCTCGGTATAGGATAGCGAGGAAGATGTTATAAAGCTTATAGTCCTCGACGAAGGTGCCGCTAACTTTATTAGCTCTTAACTTCTATACTATAACGCTTATTAATAGCCGTTTAACTTATTAGACTATCTTAACCTTTTTATGTTTATATATAAATCGTAGTTAGTGTACTTTATCGGATAGGTCGAGCTGCTAGTTAGGGTCTAGGTAAGAGTATTTATTAATAAGTCGTTATTTTAGGTTCTTTTATTAGCTACCGGATACTTCGACTAGTCGGATTATCTTATTAACCGTAAAACGGATATTAGCCTCCGTGAATAGGCTAATATAAGAGATTTTATCGGCCTCGCTAAGGCGGTTAAGCTTAGCGTAGTTTTAATAATCCCTAAGGAAGGTGGATAGGGCCGTCCTGTTAAAGCGGGGGGCTCCCTTAGTAAAAGGGTTTAGGGGCGCGCGAGATGTGATAGTAGCTTTATCCCTTTTATCGTCGTATAGGCTAATATACTAGTGGATAGCCGCGAGCGTCTTTATAGTAAGGCTCGCCTTAAAGTTCTTTAGGATATTGTTAGGGGGCGCGACCTTTATACTAGGAGCGTGGGCCTGCTAGGGAGCGCTTAGTCCGGGGGAAATAGGGGGAATAGGGGAAATAGGGGGAGCGGGGGGAGCTAGCCCGCCGCTAGGGTTCGGGTTATCCTAACTAGGCGAAGGGGAAGCCGATACGGCTCTATAGCCGGACGCCGGTATACCCTAACCGTAAAAGACGGTTGTTAACGGGCCGATACCGGGGTCTATGTCCCTTTACCTAAGCGAGGCGGTTATAAAAGGAGGGTTAGCCGTAGGAGCGGCGTTGCCCTAATTAGGCGTAACCGTGGTCGCTAGGGTTAGGATAGCCGCGTATATGCTATTATTATTAGGCTTAGAGTCGCTATAGACTATAACCGTAGGGGGAGGGTCGTGATAGTCGGTCCACTATAAAGCCGTTATATTATTAAAAGGGGGGGGTTAATCTATTATAATAATAGGTTTAGGCAGATTAGGGGAATCAGGGTCTTTAAGAAAGAAAGGGTTAAGAAATAAGAAGTAGTCGTGTATTAAGTCTATAAGTCTAAGGATAATTCTACTTAGCGATAGGGGGTAGGAGGAACCCTTTTCTTAGGGGCCCTAAAGGATATAATATAAGTACTCTCCGCTAAGGCTTAGGAGGGAGCCTATTATAGTTAGATTAACGGAGATACCTATAAGGAATAGGATAAGGTATCGCTAGCCGTTATAGGAGATTAGTTTAAGTCGTATCCGGGATCTATTAGTAGGTTTACCTAACCGCCGGGTCTATAAGGGCGCGGTATCTCGGGGCTCTTTAATAGGTTTTTCTAACCATCGGGGCCTTATATAACTAGATTTTCTTAAAATTCTCGGGGCTAGGGACTTACCGCTATTCGTATAGGCCTTTATTGCCCTGATTATAGTAAGGTTAACCCTACGCCTTTATCGTTTCGTACTTAGAGGGTTATAGTAAAGGATTTTTTTATATCTAGGCTTTACGGCCCCTGATAGTCTATATCCGTAGCTTTTCCTATTCCTATAAGGGAGCGCGCCCTCCGTGTCTATATCTATACTATATCCGGAATCTGTCTTATAGTTAATCTATTCTTTATTCTATTCGTTATACCTTTTTCTTAACTATCTTTCGCTTTTCTTCCTACCTTTACCTTATCGGTGGTAGGGGCCTATCTCTCCGTCTATAGCTCTTATCTTATTTTTAGTAGGGAGGATCTATCCCCGTTTTCTGGTTACTGGGTTTTTATTAAGGCTATATAGGGGGAGCAGGTTTCCTAGGCTATTATTATAATCTTAATACTAATTTCAAATATTAATACTTTATTTTAATCTCGGCCCCTTAGCCGTATACTTCCCTTCCTATTTCCGTAATTAATATATAGTTCGTTTAGGTAAGCCGGAACTCCCCTTAAGCGCTTTCGGTTACCCTGATTAGACGATCAGGACTTCCTAGGCACCGAATAGATCCGCCTCCGAGCACTAATTAAAGAAAGGCGAAGCCGTTACTATATAGAACGGCTTAGGCGGTATAATCTCGGATAAGTCTTCGATAACAGGAGTGCTTAAGACCACGAAGTGTATATAACCAAAATAACATATATAATAAGGAGACCTTTAAAAGAGGTTCCTAGAGGTGCGCGCTGCTCTGATCAGGGTAACGTAGCTTAAACGAAGTGAATATAATAAATATAGTAAAACTTAGGGTTAAAAGGATAATAATTATATAGGGTGATAAGTATCCGCTGTATCTGGGTAGCGTCGCTATGTATATATAATATATAAGATAAGTAAAAAAGCGCGCGTCTTATAACGTCACGTGACGTCCTAACGATATGGCACTGGGTCTCCGATCCACCCCTTTACACTAGCACCGGCTATCCGGTTAGTCACGGATATACTCGCCTAAGCTAGTCTAAACGCATTATTACCGGGAATATAAGCCACCACGCCCGGCGCCGCTAGGCTCGGTAAGCGAGTATATAACGGTATAGGATCTATATAGGCTACTAAGCGGCTTATCTTTACTATATAAGGCGAAGATAAAATATAGGTATAGGCCGCTAAGAGTTCGCGAGGCGCCTTAAGGACACTAGCCTAGCACCGACGTGTATAACGTTTACCGCGAATAAGTAAATACTAGCTATCGTTATATAGGGCCTATACGGTATTATAGTACTTATACCCGTAACTAAGTTCGCTATAGACTTTATTAACGCCTATGTTATTAGTAATAACGTATAGTATACCGCCGACCTACTATTCCTCGTCGCTATATAGCGATTAGAGAACTATATTTAAGTCGCTAAGCTAGAGGATAACGGCTATTTAGATAAGGCGAAACACGAGGCTATAGCTAGCCGACTAACTAATAACGCCTAACTCGTAATAAACGCTATTTACTACGCCGCGGCTATTAACGAGCACTATAAGGCTAACGGCTATAAAGGTCTGCTATTATTGTACGACTTAACCGGCACGGAGCTTAAGTAACGCCGCGAGGAGCTCTAAATCGACGATATAGCAGGTATCCTAGCGCTATCTATATAGGACTAGGGCTTACCTAATATAAAGCCCGACGCTCTAGATATAAAGGTCCTATAATAAAGCAGCACTAAAGGGATAGCTTATTACTGTATAGATATTATACTCTATTTTCTTTTATTTTTACTAAGTCCCGGGTTAGTAATTATATAACGGGGGACAGGCGGCCGGGTATAATTACTAGTACTATAGATAGAGCCTAACGGAGTTAGGGAACTATGCTATAAAAGCGCTATTATATACTATAGTTTTCTTTCCCTTCGGATTATTTAGCCTCGGCCAAGAATAAAGAAATATACCCACGCCTACCACTTATTACTAGTATAATAATCGGCCACGCCGAGTCTAAGTTAGACGTTATAGACTTCGAGAGACGGGGAAGCCCGCGGGACGCAGGGCTTTATCTCTCCCGGGGCATATACTACGCACTACTATCCGGCACTATACTAGGACCTAAAACCATATAGTTCTAGATTAGTGCCAGCACTATACGGGCACTAAACCCGTATAGCGCTAGATTAGTGCTAGCCCTATACTAGCACCTAACCAGTATAGCGCTAGACCGGTGCTAGCACTGTCCTAGCACTATACCCAGTATAGCGCCTAGCCCTAGATAGCCCGAGGTTCCCCCGTAGATATACACGACCGGAACCTCGCCCTCTCCTTTAGAGAATCCATCCTATTTATATATTATTTACTACACCCTAAGGTTACCTAAACTCAAATCCTCTTATAGGTCCTATAATACTAGCTAGCCAGAGATATATACGGTTAGTGTATATCAGAGACCGAGCTATATTCCTTTACTATATAGGTAATATCGTGGTTATAAGTCCTTTAGATACTATAATAGATCACTTTTATAAAGAGATATCTAAAGATATTTCACTAAAAAACTTAGGTGAAGTATATACCTTTCTAGGCAATAAAATAAATATAAATACAACTAAAAAGACACTCTCTATAAGCCAACTACCATATACGAATAAAATACTAGAAAGGTATAATAAACGAGCTCTTAAAAAGGTAGATACCCCGTGTATTCATAAACAGGTCCTAATACCAAACCCTGAACAAGCGTCAAAAGAAGACATAAAGAAATATCAACAAGAAGTAGGAGCTTTACTATATCTAGCTCTTTACTCCAGGCCAGATATAACCTATACTGTTAATAAGTGTGCCCGATATATAAGTAACCCCTCTAAGGAACACTTTATAGCATTAAATAGGGTCTGGGCCTATATAAACGCATATTCTAATATAGGTCTTCTATATAACTATAAAAGAGATAACCTACATATATACGGTTACTCTGATACCAGCTTTTCAGATATTCTCGAAGATAGAACGTCTACCTTAGGATATATATACTGCGTAGGAATAAATAATCCTATTAGCTGGACCTCGTCGAAACAGAAAGTCGTTGCTTTATTAACAATAGAAGCCGAATATATGGCTCTGACCGAGGCTATAAAAGAAGGAATCTATATACATAATCTATATACTAAACTCATAGATAACCTTAATATAAGATTCAGTGATAATAAACCGAGGATTCCTATTATTCTTATAGACAGCGAGAGTGCTAAAAAGGTCGCTAAAAACCCGGAATTTCATAAAAGAGTAAAGCATATCGATAGATAGTTTCACTTCTATAGATAATAGCTACAGGAAAATAATATAAAGGTAGTGTATATAAACACTAAATACAATATATCCGATATAATAACTAAAGAGTTACTAAAAGAGACTTATAATACACTCTACGGCTATATAAACCTAGGTTATAAAGACGATACACTACCAGAATATAACCTACCACCTTATAAAGAAATAAAAGAACTTAAATACTAGGTTTTTTACCTATAGACAGGTTTTCCTAGAATAAAATTAAGAAAGGGGTTTTTTAAATTTTTTCCCTACACGATTATAAACATAGAGGTTTTCTTTTTTTTTTTCCTTACCTTAAAAATATATATAGACTAAGAAATAACTAGCTAAGCTATACCTATTATATAGGAATTAGCTTACGGGGGGGTGTTAGTACTATACCTAGAAAATAAATATAACTATATACGGTATAGTACGATATGCGAAACCTCCTATAAGTCAGAGACTTCCTAAGTCCGCCCGAGTCCCCCAGGGACTTTACTACACAAAGTTATACATACGTACTTAGCTAGATTAGTCAGCTGCCGGCAGACTTACAAAAGTCTGCCTTTATAGCAGAGCTCCACGAGCTCGGACTTAGAATGATTATCTTCTTTTCTAATAAAAACCTTTATATAGACCTTCGGTCTCTCGCACACATTTGTGTATAGCAAATAGTAGTAACTATTCGTTCGTTATCGTTTAGCCTCTATACTATACCCTGAACTATTCTTTCTCTCTTTCCTTGTTTCTAGCTATCCGATATTTGTATAAACGTTACTATACTATAAACCCGACGGTGCTAGCCCGTAGTCGTCTATATAAATCCGTAGAGACTAGATCCTATAAGCAAACTCGTTCCGCGACTATAGTAAAATAAGCTACCGCTATTATTAGTAAGTTAAAGACGTTTAAAACGTTGTTTGCCCGCCGTTTTTCCTTATCGTTACACTTATATAGCCCTTTTTCCTACCGTGTTTCCTACTTTTCCCCTTTATTTTTTCTAATATTTCTCTTATAACCTTATTCTAAGCGAACGCGTTATTACTAGACCGAGTGCACCTGCCCACGCAGATATAATAGCCACTAACTTACACGATAAGCTATAGTTTTATACCTCCCCGCCGTAAACCTTAAAACACACCCCGCTCCGGCTATAAGCCTCCCCTTATAACTCCGCTAACCCGAAGCTTGACCGTAAATAAAACCCCTGATTACTACTAAAAAAGAGCTTTTCTATATCTATAAATTTATATAATCACGGCCTAACTAGGTAAGATAGTAATAATTACCTGACGGAGTAATCTCGATTATTTACTAAGAAGGATCTTTGTTATAGAGTAGAGCCGAAAGAGAGTAACGTACTAGTAGACGTAGTAACCGTAGCAGAGCCATAGATATAGGATTAACTTTCCTATTATAATAGGAAGCAGATAACTAGGCGGTAAAAGCTATACTTATAGTAGTACTTAGATATTTAAATATTAATAAAAGCCGATAACCTAGCAGAACACACTTACGCTAATTAAGCTAAACTCTATAAGATATCCTATTAATAGGTAGGCAGGCTATTAAACGATATAGGCGGCAGAACTTGATTAAAAACAGACTTTATTCTATTAACACCTAACTTACCTCCCTTAATATTAACGCACCCCGTAGGCCCCTATTCGATTTTGTAACTCTACTGCCCCCTATATAGCCCCCTATATAAAATTACCCGAACTAAACGACCCCCTCCTATAATTACACGGAGTTATAGACTTAAATCCACTAAGCCCCTCCCCCTATATAAAATCACCCTAACTACCCGCCCCTATATTATAACTAGATAGAGTCGCTAAGTCTAGCTTAATAACCACTACCCTACTAATTACGCGAAACTTTATAGATACTAGCATAAATATACTAGATAACTAGAATAGATATCGACTAAGAGATATAAGCCTTTAGCTTAGGCACGTATTAACTAGAGCCTTAGCAGTAAATAATATAATAGCTAACCCTACCCCTTATACCAGCCCTAACCGCGATTATACTATCTGCCGAGTAATTCCACGAGATAATAAGCGTCTTTATAGGCAGACCCATAATTAATAATATAGCTAGTAAAAATAATAACGTAAACTATAGCTTATAAGGTGCTAATAATTTATAGGTTTTTTGTCGTAAGCTAACCTTAATCGGTTTTTTTAGCCTACTAAAGTATCTCTTACTAACCTTAGTGCCCTAATCGGTCTCTAGCGAGAAGGTGCTATAGTATAATATAGAGCTATTTATCGAAAACGTTAAAGAGTAGGTAACTACTCCCGAATCGATTAAAAAGGCCCGTATTAATTTACACGCCTTATTTATTAGAGAAGCCGCCTCCTAATAGCTAACTAGTCTTACTATAACGCAGCGTAGCGAAGTTCGACGCTCATTAAACGGATAGTATATAGCTCTACGCCGTTATTAGTAAATAAATCCGGAAGTGGCTATAGCAAAGATAGCCGATCTACGCTTCACGGCGTAAGATATTATCGACGGTTAAGTATTCGCCGAGTAGGCGAACTAAGTTACCCGTCTATATAAAACTTTAGGCGCTAGTACTAGAACTAACCTCGACGTATAGCAGGAAATCTAGAACCGTATTAATCCCTTATTATAAGAAATCTATACTCGCCTAAATATAAATAAACACCTAGACGAGTTTATTCGATAAATTAAAGATTAGATAGCAAACCGATAACTCTTACTATAATACTAGCTATAAAACGGTATATTTCGAGCTAAGCAGCTAGGACCCCCCTTAACCAGTTAGGCAAATAACCCTATTAACTATATATAGCAGCCATAGACTAATAGACTCGCAGTATACTATATAGATAATAACACGACGGATAAGATAACGGAGGTAAGCGAGTTAGCGAATTAGGGACGTTTTAAAGGAAGTCAAGGTAACCAAGGTAACCGTTTTAATAATAATAACTTCGACCATAGATAATTATACCATAGTAATTCTAATAACCGCGACAGGTTTTTTTAGGGCCGCCGGAGCGGCGATAATCGTGGTAATCACGGCTATAAAGGCCAGCAGTTCCGTAAAGGAGGCCGCTGGTTCCGTGAGGATAGACGCCCCTATTAGCGATATATAAGATAGTAGGTAAATAATAGAAACGGTGACCGCGATAGATATATCGTATATATAGCTATAAATAACCTAGGTAAAGCTAATAATAAGGAGGAACTATATAAGAAAGGATATATTTTAGTCGATAAGGTACTTAACGAGGGAGAGGAGATATACTTTTACGAGATTAAAGAGAAGGAACTAGCTAATAAAATTAACGTCTATTATTCTTACTTCTTAGGCCGAATCGGCTATACTCCTATATAGTCTATAAACCGATAAGCGTATAATCGCGGCGTAGCTACCTTTATAAATAGCCGAAAGTATATATCTGCTTAGAAAAGACGAATATAGCCGAAGGAACCGACTAGACCGAAACCATAGACGCACTAATACAGAAAATACGCAGTATACTTCTTAAGCGGAACGCAGCTATTTAAGCACGTATTCTTAAACACCTATATAGACCCGAAGCCGAAAGGATAGGGTTTATATAAAACTGCCCTATAGATTATAAAACCGAAATAGGAGATAACGGAGGAGATAAACGATAAATCGAACTCGGAAACAGAATAGACTACCTAAGATAATAAGATAGGAAGTAATATTACCTAACCACCGATAGTCACGTAGTAAATTAATAAACTAGCTAGTAAAATAACTAGTAAACCATAAAGACCCCTAAAGCCGGAAGCCCTAAACAGTTTCTTCTTATTTAAACCTAACGAAATTATTAACGTATAGGTATCTAGAATATAAGGACTTAAGAGATATATATACTATAAAATCGGTATTAGATTCACCCCTTTAAGAGAACTAATAAGCGTCTACGTAGACTTAGGATACTCTATAATCCTAGTTAATAGAAAATAGTTAAATAAGTATACCCAGAATATACGATACGGAACCATAGTAAAACCAAAGCCTATAAAAGGAGTTACCGGAATAATTAATATACAGGAAGTAGCTATATTCGACTTCTACGTTAATAGTCGCGTACGCGACACACCGATCTAAGGCTATTTTATAGTTATAGCTTAGGTGCTAGACAAACTAGAACCGAAACTACTACTAGGCATAGTCTTCTTAAAAACCTATAGAGTCGATATCCTTTACTTATCTAGATAATTACGTTTTACTAGCTACTATAGTATAATAGTCCTAATCCTAGGATATTTACGAAAGCCAGGACATAGATACTAACACAGAGTTATAATAGCGTAAATAACTATAGTGCCACTAAAGTCTATTATACTAATTCTAGTAAGATATAGTAGTTTACCTAAAGACCACGAATTCCACTTCGAGCTATATAGCTAATATAACGCCCTACTATATATCTACGACGCTAATACCCTAAAGGTCGTATACTTTATAAATAAAACTAACACGCCTAAGACTTTATATAGGAACGATAGGATAGGTCGCCTACGCGACTCCTAGGACGACAATAAGACTAAGTAAGTTAAATAGGTAAACGCCTACGTACTAGCGGTAGTAGAGGGAGGCGAATTCGATAACTCGGAAATTATACGCTATATCTTAAGAGCGAGTCCCGAATAGCTAAAGGAGATAATAAACCATGACTAGGGAGCACTAATAGAAGGAACGCTACCTACGGAGAAACAGAAATATAGTATAATAAAGCCTAAACGACCTAATAACGTACCGGAAATTATAATAAAAGATAGCGTCCACGTCTACGCCACTAACGCAGATAAAGTAAGAAGAATTATTAAATTACTAGAATCCTTTAATATATAGCGCGACTAAGGTATTATACCGCTATTACTATATAAACGTATATAAGTCGATCTTATAGATAACTAGTAGACGGTAAACCTATATTCCCGGCTATACTAGCTTAGCGGCGAGGATAGAGATATTCTTAATAATAAATTTAATAGAATATATAAACTCGGCCGAATAACCTAGTAGAGGCTACCCACGCCTTTTGCCTACCTAGCTTTCGTGGTCTAGCGTATAGTCTAAGGCCAGAGAAAAGGTAAAGTCGTTATCGATCTTCGTAAGCTAAATATAGTAGTTCTGCTAAACGTATACCCGATCCTGTTATAAGACGAGATTATATAATCGCTATAAGGGAAGAAATGGTTTAGTGCTTTTAATATAAGCTTGTTCTTTTATTAGCTACTAGTAAAAGAAGAGTATAAGGAACGAATAACTATTATCTCCCCGCGAGGATTAGAATAACCGGAAGTTATGCTAATAGGTTTCCGAAATTCTCTACTATTTATATAAAGATTTATAGACTAACGGCTCTTTAAATATCGATATTTCTATAGAGTATATATCGACGATATTATTATATTTTCCGATACCTTTAAGGAGTATATAGAATACCTAAAAACGATCCTTAAACTTTTCTAGGATATCCGGTTAGCTCTATCTCCCGAGAAATCTTTCTACGTATATAATTCTATTTATTTACTGGGTTTTAAAGTTAACGGTCTGGGTTTATATATAACTATAGATCGAATAGAAGCTTTACGATAAATTAAGATACTAGAAAAACTATCGGATCTAGAGATATACGTTAGAAAAGTCGGATTCCTGCGCCGATTTATTCTATGGTTTCGAGTTAAGGTTAAGCCGCTATAAAAGCGAAAGACGGTGCTAAATAACGAGGCTAGAAATATAGGCAAAATCACTCTATCCGCCCTAAAATATATAAGATAGAAGCAAACTAAGAAACTAACCTATAAACTAACGGAAATTAAAAGGTAAGTATTTAATATTATATAGGAATAGGTTACTAAGGAGATAAGACTATACTATTATATACTAGATAAGATAATATTTCTTAATTTAGATACTAGCGGAAACGGCTTAGGAGCCTTTCTATTCTACCTATTAACCCCCTAGGATAGCGGAAAAATCCCTGCGTACTCGATTTAACCTATTCTATTCCTTTCCCGAAAGCTAATAGCTATAGAAGCACGCTATAAATTAACCGAGCTTAAAGTCTATACACTTATTTAGGCCTATAAAATATTATATACACGCCTATAATTATATAAATAATTAGTGGTGGTATTAATAGACTATTAAGTAACTAAAGGAGTAGTGGAATAAACGTCGCTTAAGATAATAGATATTAATAAACTTAACCTATAATTAATAGCCGCTTCGACTTTCCTTAGCTAATTCCGACTAGATATACGATATATCCCGGGCAGATAAAACGTGGTCTCTAACGCTTTATCTTAGCTACCGACGGTAAACGATAAAGAATTATAAGAGCTTATAGGAAGAAAAAAAGCGAAGAGAACGGATAAGCGAAAGCCACTATACGTAAGCGAACTAGACGACGTTTAGGCAGATCAGGAAGAAGCCCTAGCGGCGTTCGTCGCCTTAATAAACCCCGAATTAACCGATAACGGATATAAGTAAGCACTTATATACGTGGTAGTTAACTATATAATACCGGACGATCTAAAGGCAGAATTCTAATAAGCCTATAAAGACGACCCTAAATATAAGAAAATAATCGACGAAGCGGTGGCTTACCGAGAGGGGGCTTATACTTTAAGCGGTAGACCCAGAAAAGCCCCGCCGACACGCTACGAAAACGGACTTCTCTATACCATAGGAGAAGTAAATAAGCTTAGGTTAATTATTTTATAAACTCTAACCCGAAAAGTGCTATAAATAGTTTATAATAATAATTATTATTTCGGAATAAAACGAATAATATATATACTCGACGGCTTTAGCTTCTAAGGCAAAGTACGCGTAGTTAAAGGTTAGGCCCGATACTATCTAGTTTATCTAGATAACGCTATAGATCGATAAAAGCCCTTAGAGGAGCTATAGCTAATTATACCACCCACGGTTCTTTTCTCCGTGATTATAATCGACTTTATTATCGGCTTACCGCTTATTAAATACCTATACTTATTCTAGAATATTAAGAGTAAACCGGTTAATAAACTAGATATAATACTAACGGTGATATATAAGATAAGCAGGAAGACTATCCTTATTCTAGGATACTCCACCTATACGGTAAAAGATTAGATAGAAATACTTTTATATATACTTTAGCTTATAGATTAAGGACTGCCTATAAGGATTATATTAGATAAAGATCCAAAATTCGTTTCCGAATTCTAGCGGGAACTATTTAAAGCACTTAGAGTTTTATTAGTAATTTCTACCGTATAGCACGCTTAGAGAAACGGCTTATTAGAGAGAAAGAACTAATCCGTTAAAATTATCCTATAATACTATATATCTATAAGCGATATTCCTTAGCCTGATATTATTCCGGTAGTATAGCACGCTCTAAATTAAGCTTACACGATAATACTTAATATATTACTAAACGAATTCTTACTTAGATTCCGGCTATAATCTATAGCAGAACTCACTATAGGTATAGGAGTGCCGCTAATATTCGATAAAGAATAGATAGACTATATTAAAAGTTTATACTACTAGGAAATAGAATATCTAGCTATAATCGTAATAGAGAATATAAAACGGCGATATAATAAGATAAAAAGACTATACACCTTTAAGGTGGGTAACGCTATATATTTACGTCTATATAAAGGCTATAAACTGCTAGGCCACTCTAGAGATTCCCGTAAATAGTCCTAATAGCGGGTCGGACCGTTTCGAGTAGTAAAAGTCGTGAACCCTCTAGCGTATAAACTAGACTTCCCTTATTCCTAGAGGGTACATAGAGTAGTCTTTATCGTATAACTAGTACTAGCACTAATAGGGGACCCTTTTAGCAGAGAGAAAATAAGACCCGGACTAATCGTGGTGGACGGAGACGACGGAGAATAAAGGTTATACGAAATTAAATAACTATAAAGGCGAAGAGTGGTGCGGATCGGAGGCCGCCTATAAACGGAATACCTTATAAAGTAGAAAGATTAGCTAGCCTAATATAACGAATAGTATCTAAGAAAACTATTAATAAAAAACGCTAGCGATTTAGTATACGATTTCGAGAGAAGATAACTAATTACCGTGGCCGAACTAATGGGATAAACGGAAAATAGTCTAACGGGATTAAGCAGATAAGTAAGAGATACGGACAGGTAAGTAAGGGAGTAAACGACAGGGGACTAACTAGCCAGGGCGAGCAGATAAACAGACTAAAGGCTAATCGAGTTAGTGCTGCTACACGGCCGGCGGAGCGATAACGCAGAATACTAAGAAATCGAACTAGAAAATAGTAATTAAGGAGGAAATAGGGAGAAATCTTAAAGGGATCGGAGAGCGGCGGAGCTAAAAGCCTTTAAACGTATATCGATAACTAACGTTATACTATATCCTAAAACCTCCTTTTATATACTTATATATTTCCTTTTAGTATTATTTATACCCTATACCCCCTTTTTATACCCCTAAAAGGAAAAGAAAAACTTACCTTAGAATTAAAATTCCAGAATACTAACTATCCGTTTTAGGATTAGCCCCTCTTACCTTATTCTTACTTTTATATCCCTTTATATAACTTAGAATAATTATCGTAACCTTAATAAAAGAACCTTATATTATATATTCCTTATAACCCTAACCGATATAACCCACTTTCGATAATACTCTAAGATTATCTAAGAACCTAAACGATATCGTAAATATTATACTATATAACCGATACACGTCCGTAAATAATATAGCCCTAGAAGCTTATAGTAACGTACCTAACCTTAATTAGTATAAGCTAATTTTCGAAAAGTCGGTAGATAACCTCCGACTATTAGAAAAAATCTCTAAATGCCTGCACTATAACTATCGTATAAAGGAATAGTTTATAACGAAAGGAAAGTCCGTAGACTTCAGTCAAGGAAAAGATATCACAGAAAAGGCTTAATAGCTTAGTACCGCAGAGTAATCGCAGTATATTCGTCAACTAAGCGCTGACTGCAAACCAAGACTTTAACTTAAGGGATTAAACTAATCCCTTAACGTACGCATAGAGATAGGTTCGGATCGGTGGTCCGTGCGCGGCTATCGGTCCGACTATATACCGATAGGTCTACGATTATCTCGTTACACTGCCCCCCCCCGGATAAGTCTGGTCCCGCAGACTTATATTATCGTGATGCCTCTAATTACGCGTTTATCGCGATTAATTATCTCTATCTGGTTCTACGCGAGCCCTTATTAAAAACCCGTAAGGAAAAAGAGTGGCCGCTCCTTTTATTTACCTCTTTAGTGTTCTATCGCCGACTATATGCCTCGTGATTTATCCGAATATTACTATAGAAACTCCGCGATACTTATTATTATTGCCTATAGTTATCTAACCTTTCGCGGATAATATGCCTAGCCTTAGGTAACCGTTTAGCGGCGAGTATATAGTTCCTTGTGTAATTTCCCTTGTAGCTCCTACTTTTCTTCCTATAACTATCTTCTATTATTATAATCGCCGACTATTCGCCGATTATTAGTTTACCTATCTTAATTCCATCACTATTAATAATATTAATATTATCACGCCGACTAATTGCTATTATATCGTCGGTTAATTTATAAGTTACTATAGCTCTTCGCGAGCTATAATATAATACCGATAACGGGTAGGAATCGGTTATTAGGGATAAGGCTCCCTGTTTATTTTATGTTTCTCGGCTAGATTTATATATTAGTATTAACTATTTCGATAAGGCCGGCGACGGCACGGGGGCTAGTCGCTACGTCGCCTATACCCGGGGTTATTAGTAATACATCGCTATAGGTTCGCCGACTCTTCGGCGTTTTTCTATACTAATTAGTCGTTAGATCCCCGATTTTATACTAGGTGCTGCTTAGTTACTATAAAATAGCAGTAAGCGTATTTATATAATAGATAATAATTTAACGCCGATAGCCCGGCGTCGCTCTTATAAGCGTATCTCTAAGGCCTATAAATAGTTCCGCGTAGTTATAGACCGCGGTAAGAAAAAGCTTACCGCTAAGGATATAAGTTTAATCGCTAACCGCTCGGCTACCTATTCTTAACGATTAGCAGTCTTAAATACTAGTTCTAAACGAAATCTCGTCCTTACGCTTTATAATAACGGTTAACTTTATACACTATCTTAATCGCCTTAATAACGCCGAAGCGTCGGCGTTATTAGATTAAACCCGCCCGCCTCGCGAGGGTAACCTCCACAACGTTAAGTCGCTTATTTCTTTTATTAAGGACTTAACGACGAACGGTTATTACCCGTTCGATTATAAGGATCGCCTTTAAGGCCTTAAGGCGTTTCCGTCTTTAGATAGGCTCGCCGACCTCTTAGCGGCCATTAATAATCCCTAATACCCTGCTCTGGCTTATTATTTTACTAGTCGCTTAGCGGCTACTCGCTATAGTTATGCCTCCGTCGATAATAATAATAATCCTTTTAGCGATAATTCTAATAAGGCTATCGAACCTATTCCTTATCCCGTTACGGCTCGCCCCCGCCGTCCTGCTTATCGTTAGGCTTCCGCCGCCTCGTCGGCCACTAACGCCCCGGCTCCTACTAGTAATACCGCGTATACGCCGCTAGCGTTTACCTTATTAGATAAGGATAATATCCCTTATCGGCGTATTCGCACGCCCCGCCGTTATACCCCCGCCGCCTAGCCGGCCCCCGCTAATAATAACGATATCGTAGCCGCCGTTATCGGTAATAAGACCGACTTTTTCGGTTTTAGTAACTAAAATTTTTTTCTTTTTTTTTTTATTCGCCGAGCCACCGCTAGTAATAATCGCCCAAAATAGCGTTAAACTTTATACGGATAGTTTTATAATTTTAGGATTAGTTAGGGCTTAACCCTATTTTATCTAGTTATCGTTAAGGAAAAAGGTTATTATAACCTATAATTAAGTTCTTATTTTTATATCCGACGACCCTTCGGCGCCTTATACTATCTCGTAGTCGTCCTACTTTTTATATATATGCTTTTTATGCTTTTAGTACCTTTTCCGGATCCCTAAAGCGTTTTCTAGGTAGTCCTTTAGTTCCTAGGTATTATATTCTACTAGCCAGCCTGCCTACTTTATAAGATAAAACGTTTTCCCTTATTCTTCTTTATAACTAACGATATCTTCTACCTCCTATTTATCTTACTCCTCCTCTAGGAGCGGGAGATCCTTCGCCGATAACTTTATAGCCACTCGGTCTTTCTATAGCTCTAATAAGGATACCGGGAATATATCGTGTATCCTTATATACTACGCAGGAAGGCGAACCCTATACGCCTACTCGCCGATCCTCTTAGTTACCTATACCCGAATATATCACGGTGCTAGCTTTAACCCTTACCGGAATCGGAAGTTCTTCGTGGATAGTCTAATAACATCGCCCACCTTATACTGCTACGGTTAATAGCGCTTATTATAATACCGAGCCTAGTACTCTATAGCACGCGCCTAGTATTCGTAGACCTTTCGCCGAACTTCCGCTAGCTTCTTAATACGTTCTTAGACGCCCTATACCCGGGTATCGTCCCTAGGTCGAATATATTCTACTATACGTGGATAGTACCCGTATAACGCTTTATATAACGAGATACTAAGCGAGGAGTACTCGCTATTATTATAGGCGAACCTAGCTTCTAATAACTAAATAGGCTATTATATTATCGCGTTACTAGTAATCGTTTATAAGTACTTAATTAGGAACTAATACGTTTATTCTATCTAACTATTCGTTTACGGGTAGTATACGGTAGATAGTCGCCGAGTATTTACCCGCTTATAGCAGAACTCTATCTAAAACTAACTAGTAAACAGCTTATCCCGGTCTATTACCACGCCTTTTAGGCTACCGAATCGGTACTTAATTTCCTTATATAGTAGCGCTACTAGCTAGGGTGCTATTAGGTCCTTCCGCGTAGGAATAAATAGAGCGTACTTTATATACCGGTTAACGATTACTAGGATAGCGTTGTATATTTACCTATCTACCCCTTTTATAGACGGCAGACCCGTAATAAAATCTATACTAATCTCTTAAAACGGATATATAGGTAACGGTAGCGTCTATAGCTAACCGTATAGCTTATATCACGGCACCTATACCCCTTAACACGCCGAATATACGGCGATATAATCGTAAACGTCCGCCGCTAAGTCTACCTAGTAGAACTTTCTTAAAATTAGCTTAAGCGTTTTATTCGCTCCTATATACCCGGCTCTAGGGTTATTATAGTGCTATCATAGGACCTCCGCCCTTAGGGCGCCCTATATAGGTAGTACTAACCGTCCCTTAAATAGTAGCATATCCTTATCTCCGAGAGAGTACCCCGCTCTTTTCCCGGTCCCTCGGCGAATATTCTTAATTAAGGATATATAACCCGGGTTAGTGGTCTATAGCCCTCTAACTAGATCTTCTAGTTCCTCGCTAATAATACGCTGACCTGCTATTTTATTCCTAGCTAGCTCTTAGGCTATAGAATATAGGATATACTAATCCGGTATTATAATAACCCTAGCCTTATTAGCCTCGGGTATTAGCGATATCTTATCGGCGACCCTTTACTAAGTAATCGCCTTATACCCTATATCTTATATTCGGGAACGGGTAATAGCAGCGACGATAATACGCTAAGTACCGTTAATAGGACGTAGGGGTTATAGCCCTTTTCTGTCCTCGTATTCTCTTAAGCTAGGCAGGGCCCCCTCCTATAGAGTCTATGCCCGCTTACGTTTACTAGGCCTATATTCGGGTAGCGTTACCCGAGCGGCTTAAACGTATACGATCTTTACCGTGTTACTTATTAGGGTAAGATAAATACTCGCGATCCGTTAATAAACGCTTATCGGGAGGTCGCTAACTAATCGTAATCTTTACGATAAGGTAGGAAGTATATTATCGTATAGCGTTTTATCCACTATATAATCCGGCTATCTTAATAGGCTATCTACCGGGTTTGTTTTGCCCGGGCGGTATTAAACCTCGAAGTCGAATAATAATAATCGGTACACCTATTTAGTAAGCCTTCCGCGAAGGTCCCGCGCCGGCGCGTTTAGCACGCCCTTAAGCGCCTAATAGTCCGTTAGCACCGTAAACGCCTATCCTATACCTTTAAGATAATAGCGCTAATACTCGAGGCTCTTTATTATAGCTAATAGCTCCTGCTATCCTATACCCTATTATTACTCTGTTTCGGAAAGCTTCCACGAGAAATAGGCGACCGGTCGCTATCTAGTCTTATACTTCTAACTTAGGATCCCGGAAATAGCCTTATTCGAGGCGTCCGTCTTAACCCTTATATCTAGTACTAGGTTCTAATACCGTAGAATAGTCGCCGACCCGAAGGCGACTTTTAGTAATTCGAACGCCCGCTTAGCGCTATCCGGGAACTTAAAAGGTCCCTTCTTTTTACCCGCCTAATTACCTTTTAGTAGCGTAGTTAATGGCGCGGTGACTTTAGAGTATCCCTTAATAAACCTCCTATAGAAATTAGTAAAACTAAGGAAAACTTAGATATTATAAAATAACCCGGGCGCTGGCTACTCGGCGACCGTATATACACGTTCCGGGTCTATTATAATACCCTCGCGGGTTATTATAAACCCTAGGAAATCCACTTAGTTATAATAAAATTCGTATTTTAATAGTTTCGTGTATAGCTAGGCCCTATAAAGCCGATCTAAAACCTTCTTTAAGTTCTTTATATACTATTCCCTTAATATAGAATATATAAGGATATTATCTAGGTAAGCGATATAATATATATCTAGTAAACCGGTAAGCGCTTAGTAAATATACGCCTAGAAGGTAGCCGGAGTATTTATTAGCCTGAATAGTATAACCGCGTACTCGTAGTGGCCGTATCGTGTTCTAAACGCCGTCTTCTAGCGGTCCTCTTTCTTAATCCGGATCCTATAATAGGTATCTTAGATATCCACCTTAAAAAAGTACTTTGCCCCGGCGAGCCTATCTAATAGCTCGCCGATTAAGGGTAGGGGGTACCTATTCTTAATCGTTATAGCGTTTAACCCTCGATAATCGATATAGAGTCGTAAACTACTATCCTTCTTAGGCATAAATAGTATTAGTAAGCCTATAGGGCTTATCGACTATTAGATATAACCGCTCGCTATCCTTTCGGCGATATACTTCTTTAGCTCCTTTAGCTAGGCTCGAGATAGGGGATATAACGGCCTAAACAGCGGTTCCTTCCCGTCTTATAAGTTAATCGTGTATTCGGCGTCCTTTAGTAAGGGTGGCTCCTTTATAGCCTACTCCGAAAATATATCCTAATAGTTAGCGATTTCCGGTGGTAATTTAACGACTAGTCCGTATATCACCTTATCGTTATTTATAGACGGAATAGTTATATCCGGCGTCCCCGGTATAATAGTAGTAGCGGTAGCGATATATATAATATACGCCTTTGTTTACTTTTCGATAACCTTGTAAGCCTATAGCTTAGGGTTAGTAATTAAGATCGGCCTGTAAATAAACGTTTAGCGGGCCGTATTAATTATAATACCTTCCTAACCTATACTATCGTTTAAAAGCAGTAATTATCCGGTACCCTTAGGTTAATCTGTATATAGGAAGACCCTTTTTAATAGGCGTGGCCGCCTTTCTGCGTTTAGTAAATAAAAAGCTAAGCCGTACGCTCCGCGAACCCTTACTAGGCTACCGTTAAAACCTTTAATCTCCGGAGTCTTAACCTCTAAGAGCGGTTTTAACCTTAGGCGTTCTACTAACGCCGGGCTAATAATATCTACTTATATATAGGTATCTAAATCTATATTAAACTCGATCTCCTTTCCGTAACGGATTATTATCGCTATAGATCTTATTACCTCGCTAACTATAATCGCTGGCCGGTTATTAGGCGTAGGTCCGGCCCCCTTGTTACCTATACCGACTCGTTTCCTAATAAATAGAGTTCTCTGACCCGAATATCGTTATTAAGGTTATTACGTATAGCGTGTATATTACTAACACGGGCGTGAGCCTTCGCCGCCCCGTTATCGGTTATCCGTTATTCCTTATTATTATAGTAATCCTTAGAACGGTAACCCTTTTTACCGTAGTTATAGTACTCGCCTATAAAGGCACGCGTACTAGGCTACGCTTATAGAGGCTCTAGACCCGAGCCCGATACCTTTTAACCCGTTAAGGGCGCCCCCTTCGAGTCCGTCTTACCTAGCTTAGCGGGCGTACGCCGATTAGTTACCGGGGTGCTTACCCGACTTAAGCGACCGTCCGAATACTAGAAGTTTAATAGGGTCCTCTTATAACCGGTATCCGATCGCTTACTGCTCGCCTTCTCGATAAGGCTTATATCCTAGAATAGCTACGCCTCTTAAGCTAGCGTTACCGCCTTATCTAATTCGGTTTTCCGCTCCTATATCTTATCCTTAATATATAGGGGTAGCCGACTAAAATAATTATAGGTATACTCTTCGCTTCCGCTTATCTCCTAGCCTAATAGCCTATATAGGTTATCCTATTATTCGAATAGCTTTATTAGTGTTATATCGCCGGTTATTCGTAGCTTATAAAGTTCCTTATAGTAATAATACCGTTATATATCCTAGGATAGGTGCTCTTGCCGAATAAACGCTATAAAGTTATTCTAATTCGGGTTAGTAATCTTCTAGGCATAATGCCTCTAGGACGTCTAAAAGGCATATTCGAGCTTTATTAAAGCCTATTCGATCTGCTATAGCACTAAGGCATTAGGTCTAAACTGGTTCCTAGCCTTAATCGCTGCTAACTAATCGTCGATTTCTATAACCGTGGATAACTCTCTAATCAGCTTATAATTATATACCGGCGGTTTTTCGTAATCGCGCCGGGGCGCTAGTTGTTTAGCGAGCTTCTTTATAATTACTTGATTAATCTTACTTTATTACTAAAGATATTACGAAAATATCGTAATTAACGCCTTTTACGTTAATATCGAGGGGCCGGCGATAGATCGCTGATCGGCCTACGAACCACTATCTTCGGGACCGAGTATAACCGGCGTGTCTATTAACCCCTTATTTTTATCCGGCGGTTCCTATTCGGCCATTATCGTTATTAACCTTAGTATGGCGGGCGGCTACCCGGCGTCCGCTTCGCTAGCTCCCCCCGGGGGGACGCTTATTCCTTAAGTCCTTCTCGGTGGTATCTTTGGCCTGACTACCTTAAAGGTGTAGAAGTTAAAGAATTATAACGAAAGGAAAGTCCGTAGACTTTAGTTAAGGAAAAGATATTATAGAAAAGGCTCGATAGCTTAGTACCGTAGAGTAATCGCAGTATATTCGTTAACTAAGCGCTGACTGCAAACCAAGACTTTAACTTAAGGGATTAAACTGATCCCTTAACGTACGCACAGAGATAGGTTCGGATCGGTGGTCCGTGCGCGGCCATCGGTCCGACTGCATGCCGATGGGTCTGCGATCATCTCGTTATATAGTTCTATAATATCCTCCTCTTCCTATTAGCCGAATAGAGACGGCTTACCTAGGAGCGTCTAAACTCCTAGGTCTTTATGTCTACCTAGACTATAGTCTCCGGTAGCGATAAGTATAAGCCGGGTAATTTATATAAATATATTACTAATAATAAACTTAGCCTATATATTTTCGAGGTATAGGAGGCGGTATACTATATATAGAGACGAGGAGTAAAGCGCTAAATTAGAGGTTAATAAAAGGAATAGAAGGCTATATAAAAACGAATCGATAATAATAATTTTTTACCGGATAATAAGAATACGTTAGAACTATTTAATAGAGTAGTGATAAGAATAGCAAAATACCGCTACTAGGAAAACGCGTAATAGTAAGAGGAGGACTAGGACGAAGACACGATTAACGACGAATATAGATAGGCGGTTAAAAAAGGAGGTTTCGCTATAAATAATAGCCAGATTTTAGTGTATAGAGATAACGAATATAGACTATATAAAGGAAAATAACTAGATAAACCCCCGATAAAGGCCGGCCTATTAAATATAGGCATAATCGAGATCGTAGACGATATAACTACTAATAACTCGGACTAATAGCCGAATAACATAAACTAATAGACGGATAATAATACGATAGCGGTATAGCCTCCGTAGCTAACTACTATAAAACAGACCGGTTACGAAGATATAATTAAAACGATATTTAAGGACTAGAAGCTTATAGTTATAGGATTAGACGGTATAATCGACTAGCACCTAAATACCAGAGTCGATTAATTAATTAGGTCTATGTTTTTTAACTATAGAAGCCGAGAGGAAAGACTATAAGAAAAATTAACTAGAGGTGATAAATCCGTTAGATATTATATAATTACACTAGCCCTAAAAGATAACGGAAAGCCTAATAATAGCTAGCTAAACGTACTAAACCGAGATATAATCGTTTAATAGATTAATTTATAATATACGGATAGCGAAGATAATAGATATCGAAAACGACTCGTATCGCTAAGCGACTTATCAGACTTTATAAACGCAAACCCCTCTAAAAAACGTAAAATAGCTATACCGGCGCCTATAATAATAATAGCCCTATAGCCTATAGTAACGACTATAACTAACTAACCCGTATAGTCCGTATAAACCATAGCGATAAAGGTAGACGTTAAGCTGCTAGAGGACTATTTAAATAATCACGTTAAAAGACTAGAATAGAGGATAGACGCTAAGCGAGCTAAAAAACATACCGAACTAATAAACTAACACGACGAATAGAAAAAGGTAATCGATAAACAGAATAAGGCTATAGGACTATAAATAGATATATAAAATAAACGATTATCTAAGGATATCGTATATAACGCCACCGAATTAGGTAAGACGAACTTAACGTTAACTAATATAGGAAGCGCTTAGGTAAAAATATAGATAGAATTAAATAAGCTATAACAGATATACGCCGCCCTAAAGAAACCAGCTAAAACTATAAAATTAGCTAAAATATTATAAGCAACGCCACCTCTATCTCGGACTAACTCGTAAACACAGCCACCGTAATAGCCCTAGTTATAAACTTAGTCGTAAGCCTAGTAGCAGTAATAAACCTAGTAGCAGTTATAGCCATAGGAAAACCAACTAGCCGAGGAATAGGTAAACCTATCGGACTAAGAGCACGAAATCATCTATAGCCAGAACTCCACGAGCCTGGATTTTGTAATAATAAAGGACTCTAAGGTTTACTTTCCTCCGTCTTATATCGACGGTCTTAAGGCTATTTTCTTTATAATAAGTATAATTTCTTTTCCGTTATTTATAATAAATAAAAAGAAAAAAAAAAAAAAAAAAAAAGAGAGATATTAGGTATAATCGGGACGATTATATTTTCCGGGGGGCGGTATTTACTATATAAAGTTATATATACGTACTTAGCTAGATTAGTTAGCTGCCGGTAGACTTATAAAAGTCTGCCTTTATAGTAGAGCTCCACGAGCTCGGACTTAGAATAATTATCTTTTTTTCTAATAAAAACCTTTGCATAGACCTTCAGTCTCTCGCACACATTTATGCATAGCAGACTTCCTAAGTCCTCCAGGGACTTCCTAAGTCCTCCAGGGACTTCCTAAGTCCTCCAGGGTCCTCCCGAGTCCCCCGGGACCCTAGGTAGACCCACGGACCTCCAGGTAGGCCCACGGACCTTCAGGTAGACCCATAGACCTCCAGGTAGGCCCACGGACCTCTAGGTAGGCCCATAGACCTTTAGGACCTCCGGAATAACTCACGGACCTTTAGGACCTCTGGACACCAGATCAGTAGCTTAAATAAACCGCAGGAAAGGACTATATATACCAGGCTGCCCGCCTCCCTCTTCCTTTTCTTTTTTTCTCTCTCTCTGTATCTTACTTCTATAGTCTTTATAGTCTTCTATAATTCAAACTGCCTCTTTTCCTCTAGATCTTCCTCTTCCGTTCTATCTCTTCCGTTCTATCTCTTCGTGACCGTTATAAAAAGATGTATATATAAATTGGCTATAATATATATATAAATTGGCTATGGTACTTAGGGAGATAAGGGGTGGCGTTATTAACCTATATCCAGCTATATTCTATAGCCCGGATATTAAATCGTCTAGGCTCCCTAGTCGGGCCCTATATAATATATTAGATATCTACTTAATTAATCGTAGTAATAATAATAAAGATACGCTTAGTATATATCTATATATTTCTAAGTAGGTATAAAAAGATATTATAACGGCTAGTCTTAAGCGTTATTAGTACTGCCCTAGTCAGAATACAGACTAACCGGACCCTAAAATCTATAGACGCTATATATCTAGCAGTTTCGGATAAAACCATTAACTAACTATTCTCTATAATACCATATATTATAGTACACAAGATTACTTATAGTCTGTCGCATGCGATTGGGGTCCGTTGAGCAATCTGCCTTTGCTTCTCACTTCCTCACACCACGGCAATGCCAGTCTCATCATGGTACCGAATCCCGAAACACAACCAGTCATCGACATCCCTTCTTTGCCCGACATCTCGCTCCAAGAGTACGATTTTCATGATACTTCCTTCTTTCAATCTAATACCAAGTTACCATCGCCGGCTGAGATTCTTCGGCAGCACCCAAACCTGGAAGACGGCATCGTAACATTCGAGCATTTGAATCTGGTAGTTAAGGTCAAAGACTCGCGCTTCCTTAGATTAGAGGAGGCGCAAACTCTGCGAGCTGTGAGACATGCTTTCCCGAGAGGCGACGTCCCTGTGCCGGAAGTGTTTGGTTGGAGAATATACTATCACCGCACCTTTTTATACATGAGCCTTGTGGCTGGTAAAACGTTGCGCCAGGCTTGGCCATGCCTCACCAAAGAGGACAAAAAGTCAATATCCGCCGAGCTCGGCCATATTGTGACGGCGCTCAGACAGGTCTCCCACGGCTCATCAGACCGGTTCGTTGGTATGGTGCCCGACGCAAGCTTCTGCCATTCTCAATTGGATGGACTGCGAAGCACCTATACTTACCTTTGGTCTTCCTAGGTTCTATTAATCGAGGAACCGTACAAGATCGATTCTTCCGGTTTGACTACGAGCATGGTCCATTCCCTACTATCAAGTCTTTTAATGACTGGCTGTTGGCTGCTGCCATCCGCCAAAGAACCCAGCCCGGGGAAGGGGCTACAGGCCCGTACCGGGAATTCTTTTCGGATACAGGAAATATCTACCTGACTCACGGTGATCTCACGCTTGGCAATATTATCGTCTCTAGTAAGCAGGGTGCTTATCATATTACTGGTATTATAGACTGGGAACAGGCGGGATGGTACCCGGAGTACTGGGAGTACTGTAAGCTGCTCTATGGCGTTGAGTATCACCATGAATGGCGGAGCGAGGGTTGGGCCGATAAAGTTATGGAACCGTTCGAGGATGAGTTTATAGCTTTCGCGGAGTATTGCGTGTGGCGTAGTCCGTAACCTTAATAACTACATCTATTAGGTATATATTAAATATCTTAATATTAGGTACGTCGCTATAGGGGATGCACGGGCTAATAGGCTATACATACGTGACACGAATTCCAGACGTTAATGAGTACGTAGCTGCCCTGCATTTCAACGCCAGGCTTCAACCACTACGATTCAACAGACCTCAACACAACCTTGGTCGGGTAATTTTCCATCTTCTACAGGGCTGGTAAGCGCACGCTACCTACAAGAGAAGGTCTTTTTGAACCCTCTGGCGTCCCTTTTCCTGTCTTGCGCGTCAAAATGGCAGCAGCCAGCTCCAGAGACCACTATGCGAACCCATCCCTGGACGACGATGGTCTGATCGATCCAGATGACGGTATGTCGAAAACTCGTGTCGGAAAGAAATTCGTCTCCTTTAAGAGGCGACTTGACTTTTACGTGGCTAATCTCTCCCGCCTTTGCATGCAGCCGACCTCAATGACTTCGATGACCCCCTCGGACACCAATCCTCCCGCCAGCCGCTAACGGGCAACATTGGCTCCGCCCCGGGCGGTGGATCGTCGTCCTCCTCACGTCCCCTCAACCAGAATGCGTGGACATCCCGGATACCAGGAGAGGATAGGTCGGCGCCGCAAAACACCATCGACGAATCGGTCTGGGAGACGCTGCGACGCGACCTGGTGGCTGTGTGGGCCAAGATGCGCGAGGTGCTGTACCCCAAATACCTGCTCGGCGGGACCATGTTCGACGCCGACGGGCTGCGCGGCGCGTATGCCAACATCCGGGGCGCCGGGTTGGCGGGCGCTCGGGAAGAGATCACCGGCCTGGCCAACCGGTTCATGGACTCGGAGGCCCTCTTGTCACAGAACGAAATGACACCTGGCCTGCGGGACTGGGACCTCTGGGGTCCGCTCATCTTTTGCCTCCTTCTGAGCTTGCTGCTCAGCTTCAATGCTCGTGCGGACCAGAAGGATATCGTCTTCAGCGGCGTTTTTGCCATGGTTTGGATTGGCGAGGCTGTTGTTACTCTGCAGATCAAGCTTCTGGGCGGGAACATGTGAGTTGAACCCCTTACTTTCTCTCGTCCTTTCTTTTTTCCCTTCTTACTTGGTTGGATGCCTCGGTGAAATCGCACCGATCATGCTGACATGATGACCCCAGCTCCTTTGCCCAGAGTGTCTGCATCATCGGCTACACGCTCTTCCCTCTCGTCATCGCGGCTCTACTTTCCGCCCTGGGCATCCCCACCATTGCGCGTATCCCTGTGTACCTCTTCCTGGTCGCGTGGTCTCTAGCTGCTGGTGTTAGCATCCTGGGCGGCAGTGGCGTGGTCAAGAACCGGGTGGCCATCGCAGTGTATCCCCTTTTCGTGTTCTACCTTTTCCTGGGCTGCCTCTGCTTCATCAGCTAAAGCCCTGCAAAGACACCATGATTTACTGTTATGAACAATGCCTCGGAAAGCGCAAATCGGTATAGTTGGGAAATGACTGGGCATGATAGCAGGACAACGGCTGCTATTGCGCCGGGGCTACCGCTGCTGCCCAGGGCGGCACTTTGTATTTCTATAACCCATCAACAAGTTCCCATTTCAATCTGCCAATCTACAGATGTTACGTCCGGTCTCTCATTTTATCATTGTCAAGTGTTCAGATCATTACTTTGTTCGCTCTCCTTCTAGCCGAGCTTGAAGGTACATGGAAGTAACCATTCAAAACACCTGGCCTTCGCATGTGCCGTTTTCGAATCATCACACGTAATTTCCTTTGATCACGGGCGCATCTGAAATGAGAGGCCTTATCGCAAAGGTCAACTGGTACCTTGATACGATGTACATGGGTACCTGCTGGGTGCAAAGACGTGAAAACGGCGGCTCCGATTGGCTCTATTGCTACTGCTCAACTCCTCCCAGGCCATCCCCATCACCACACCAACTGAGCTGAAGAACTCGGGTCGCAGCTTCCTCCGGTTTACCTCTAATGACTTGGTAGGGTATCTTACTTTTGCTTTGATCCTTCCTCACCAGAACTACATTCCGACAACGAACTTTGGTGCCCGCATAACACTTCCTCCCCGATCGCCACAGCTGCCATTACGCACTAGTGCTTGAGACAGCAAGACACTAGAAGTAGTTCCGGGGTGAGCCTAGACCCCCACGTCAACTACAATCATGACGGACAATCACCGCGCAGCCAGCCCCAAATCCGACCCCATCGAGCCCAAGGAAGACGCCGACACCGCAGCCGCGCGCAAGGAACTCAAGCAAACCGCCATCTCTGAAAAGACTGCGGGCGCTCCCGTCCAAGCCGACGACAGGACATCTAACGCAAGCCAGGAAGAGCTCATGGATCAGCTATCGTCTCCCAAGAAGAAACGAGCTAGAGATCAGGTCGAGGACGACCAGGCACCTGAGGAGGGCGATTCAAAGAGTGTTGCATCATCAGATTCGGCCAAGGACCGAGCGGCGAGGTCAGAGCCAGAGAAGAAGCGACATCGAGATGAAGTGACCACGGAGACAGAAGCCGCCGAGGCGTCCGCGAAACCCTCGGTACGTTTTCGTGGTCCTGCTTTGCTTCTACTTTTATTTTCCTTGTTTTGTCCCCTTCGCTGTTTGGCCGTAAAGGAGCTGCATGTACTAAACCCTGTGCGTGTTCGTTTTTCAGGATGCCACAATTGAGAAAGACGACGACAAGACTACCGCCGGCCCCGAAGATAAACAGAAAGACAAGAGTTCAGAAACCTCTGCCTCAGCTTTTGCCAACTCGGGTTTCGCCAAGCTAGCATCCTCGAGCGCTTCCCCGTTCGGCGCATTGGGCGGCGCCGCAGGTAAGACGAGCGTTTTCGGATCATCAGCAGCCAAAGCCTCGCCATTCGCATCGGAATCGCCGAAAAAGTCCGCCGCGCCAGCACCGACCCCGACGCTGAGCTTCAGTTCGTCGAGCAGCTCGTCACCCTTTGCGGCCGCTACGACCAGCGCAAACGGTTTTGGTTCTGCCTTTGGCAGCGGCGGATTTGGCAGCGCCCTGTCTGGGAAGCCTCTCACGAGCTTTGCCAAGCCTGGAGAAACGTTTAAGAGCGATAAGCCGGCGAAGCCGTTCGGGGCTCCGGAGAGCGATGCCGAGGAGGACAGCGACAACGCCGAGGATGGAGAAGACGACACCAACCAGTCGGAAGCCGACGATAAAGAAGCCAAGGACGAGTCAGACAAGGAAGAGGCCAAACGGGCCGAAGAGAGAAAGAAGAAGTTACAAAGAGGTACGTGCTCTATACACTCTCGTGAGGTTCTTTGCGTAGTTAGGGCCAGGCTGACGAGGGGCGATAGTCACTGTCGACGACGGCGAGGCTGGCGAGGTGGCTATTTTGGCGGTCCGATCCAAGATCTATTACTTAGATAAGGATGCCGGCTGGAAGGAAAGGGGTTCGGGCATGCTCAAGATTAACGTTCCCGAGTCTTGTGTAAGCTTTGAAGACGGCAATCCCGTACCGGGAAGCTTCGATGCCTCTTCCATGGAGGATGACGAGGAAGATCAAGGCAAGGAGGCCGGAGGAGAGACCAAGAGGCGTAAAGTGGTCCGTCTTATAATGAGACAAGACAATACGCATCGCGTATTGTTGAACACCGTCATCTTCCCGGCGATGGAGTTCAAGGAAAAGGCAGGTTTGAAAGCCGTCGGCATCATATTCACGGCCTTTGAAGGGGAAGAGGCCAAGCCTACCAATATCCAGGCACGGGTAAGGTCCCACCATCCATCTCGCCGGGTTCATTTTCGTGTGCTTACTCCATGTCATAGATGAGCGCTGCAAGTGCGAAGAGCTTCCTGAACGAGATCAGTGTCGTCCAGCGAGAGCTCGCTGGAAACTAAGCTACAGCGGCCCACCATACTTTATAGCGGACACCCCTACCTACCCCCCGAGTTGGTTCCCAGTCACGACTCGATGTACAGGGCCTGGAATACGATGGATGTCTAGCATGCGGAGTTGTCCGGTAACGGAGCAATGGTCTTTGAAATACGCACGGGGGCCAGTGGACCGAGGATCATATTTTGGCCGGTGGAATTGTAATGCAGCCAATGCAGAGCTCTGCACGTTTCATCCAGGGTGGCCGGGCGAATGGCCAGCTGATGCTGGCTGTCTTGAACAGAATTGCTATGGTGGCAGCTCGGTCTTTTGTGCTGTTACCAGCATAAACCATGCTATGTAGAGTAGGCGAAGTTGTCCAATCCTCTTGATACCATACGTGGCGGTGGGCATGAGCCTACCATATATTTAGCAAAACATGCCTAAGGTGAAGTCAAATACTAAGGCGTTAATTCACGTACGACCGTGATGTGCTGAGGTTTGGGCTCGACTTGAAGGACTTATGTAATATGCCGGGTCTCACGTGATTTGGCGTCTATCCCGTGATTCCATGCCACCATCAAGTCACGCCCCACGGTCTCACGATGATGATCGCACATGCAAATGCAAACCTTGCTTTTTGGGATCACGACTTTCGTCTCTGACTGGGCCAATACATTCCATGCGATGAGACCGTTGCGTCGAGAAGCCAGAACGAATCTTGTGAGACCCAGCCTGGTCTTCATCCTTGGTGGCAAACTCGTTGAGCAGAGTCAGCGTCGTTCTACCGGCTCTCCGCTTTCGTAAGACTCTTCTTCAAGCCACATTCAACCCTGGTAAGTAATGTCATCAATGGATGATCAGCTAGCTGGAAGTTCCAGTGTGGCGCCAAGAAACCAAAAGGGCAACAAACGGAAAAGAGAATCCGACCAACTTCAGGACCATCGCTTGTATGCGGGTGAAAACACGTCGGACGAAACAAATAAAGGAGGCGATGTAGCCATCGCGCGAGCCGAGCCGGTCTCTCAGACAGGAGAACAATCCAAGGCCATGACTGAATGGCCCGCCGTCTTCAAAGATCTTGAAAAGACTCACCGGGCCGTCAACGTTGTCGTCACTTTTTGCGGGACCCGAAAGCACCTTGCCACGACTTTTGACACGATCAAGTCCTCAGTCGAGTCCCACACGCGGAAGCCATTAACTGTGGAAGACGTTGCAGCCATCGCGGCAATCAGACCAGAAGGACTGAAGTTCGCCTATGTCGACGAGATGATGCTCCAGACGGATATCAGGGGCAGCGAGCGGGATGAAACGTTCAAGTCCGGCGGCCGGTCGAAGAACCTACGCGCACAAGGTCCCGCCCCAGACGCGTCGATTGGGGGAATAACGGGGCTTGAAGGCCTAGACCGGCACCCTGACGAGAAAGCCGAGAGCGGAAAAGAGGTACTCTATATCGAGTTCATCGACGGAGACCTAAAGCGTCAGGTTCCAGACAGGAAGACGGGTGAGCCTACAAAGCCGAACCGGAAGCTGAAGGAGGAGACTTTGAGAATGCCGGTGTATAGTCAGAAGCAGATGCTGCAGTTGATTGAGAGGCGGAACCAGAAATTCACCAACAGCATCAATCTGTTCCTGAACCGCTGCATTTCGGAAAACCTGGACCCCGGTGACACCTTGCGACGGGAAACGGAAGCTTATATCCCTGTGCCCTCAACCCCGGAAGCCGGTTCTCATGGCCGGGAACTCGACACAACGCTTCCTGAGACGATTCCGTCGGAACGAAAAAGCATACCGGAGATAGTACAGGAACTCAAAGACAGTCCCTGGTATACAGGCCAGATCGTCCCTGATGGCCACAGAGTGTTCGAAGCACAGGAGGCGGCCATTGGCCACCTGGATTTTCTTCTTAGCCAAGACCTGGTGAATGCTTTGTACAACGCCAAAGGCATCACGCAGTTCTATGCACATCAGGCCGAGGCCCTCAACAGCCTTCACCAGGAACAGCATGTGGTGGTGTCCACCTCTACCAGCTCCGGCAAGTCGTTGATTTACCAACTTCCCATCCTCTACGCCCTGGAACGTGATCGCAACACCAGAGCAATGTATATCTTCCCCACCAAGGCATTGGCACAAGACCAGAAGAGGAGTCTGAGGGATATGATGGCGTACATGCCGGGGATGGAAGAAATGCTTGTAGAGACATTCGACGGCGACACTCCCATGGCCGAGCGCAACACCATACGGGAGCAGGCCCGGATCATCTTCACCAACCCAGACATGCTGCACATTACGATCCTGCCCCAGGAGGAACGGTGGAGAAGTTTTTTGAAGAACCTCAAATATGTGGTCGTTGACGAACTGCACTACTACAATGGTTTGATAGGATCGCATGTGGCCTTTATCATGAGACGGCTGAGGCGCATTTGCGCGGCTGTGGGAAACCGGCATGTTCAGTTCATTTCCTGTTCGGCCACGGTGGCCAACCCAGAGGAGCACTTTAGGACCATATTCGGCATCGACAACGTCCGGTTGATAGACTTTGATGGGTCCCCCTCAGGCCGCAAAGAGTTTCTGTGCTGGAACACTCCGTATCGGGACCCGGGAGATCCCGCCAGTGGGCGCGGAGACGCCATGTTTGAGTGTGCCCGGCTTTTCTGCCAGCTGGTTCTCCGTGGCGTCCGCATCATTGCCTTTTGTCGCGTCCGAGAGCAGTGCGAGAGACTGGTCAACGCCGTCAAGCAGGAAATGGAGTCACTTGGGCGGCCGGAATGCATGGGCCGGGTGATGGGCTATCGTGGGGGTTACACCGCCCAGGACCGGCGTCGCATCGAGTCGGACATGTTCGAGGGCAAGCTGCTCGGAGTCGTGGCGACGACCGCCCTCGAGCTCGGGATCGATATCGGAACGCTGGACTGTGTCCTGACCTGGGGTTTTCCGTATACCATCGCGAATCTGCGTCAACAGAGCGGCCGGGCCGGTCGAAGAAACAAGGATTCGCTCTCCATTCTCGTCGGAGACAGTTTCCCGACGGATCAACATTACATGCAGAATCCGGACGAACTTTTCACGAAACCCAATGCTGCGCTTCAGGTCGACTTGGAGAGTTTGCTGGTACGGGAAGGGCACATACAGTGTGCTGCCTACGAGATGCCCATCAATGCAGAGGAAGATGCCCAGTACTTCGGCGCCGACTTGCCCCAGATTTGCGACGAGCGACTACTCAAGGACGTCTCCGGTTTCTACCACTGCCATGACAGGTTCCGCCCGGTACCGTCTCGATTCGTCGCCATACGTGATGCCGAGGAGGAGCACTTTGCCATCATCGACATCACGCACGGGAAGAACACGGTGCTGGAGGAGCTCGAAGCGTCCCGCGCTACGTTTACCATATACGACGGGGCCATCTTCTTGCACCAGGGGAACAAATACCTTGTCCGAGACTTTCAACCGGATCGGCGCATCGCTCGCGTAGAAAAGGTCAACGTAGAATGGACGACACAGCAACGCGACTTTGTGGACATCGACCCCATCGAGACGGAGGCCATCAAGCGTATTTCAAGGTCTCTCTCCAAGGCGTTCTATGGGACGATCAAAATACAGCAAACCGTCTTTGGATTCTTCAAAGTAGACAAGAGGAAGCGTGTCATCGACGCCGTCCAGGTGGACAATCCTCCCGTCATACGCTACGGGAAGGGCATGTGGCTCGACGTACCGAAGCAGGCGCTCGAGACCCTGGTGACGCGGAGGCTGCACGTCGCGGCATCGATCCACGCAGCCGAGCACGCCATCCTCAGCCTGATGCCCAATTTCGTCATCAGCATGCCGGGGGATGTGCGCACCGAGTGCAAGGTGGCGCTCAAGGAGTTTGCGAAGCGGGAGACGCAGAGGAAGCGGCCGGGTCGGCTGACGTTTTACGACGCCAAGGGAGGCGCGGGAGGGTCGGGGATCAGCACCAAAGCCTTTGAGCATATCGACCACCTCCTGAACCAGGCTCTCGCGCGGGTCGAGACGTGTTTCTGTGCGCGCGGGTGCGTCGAGTGCGTGGCGTCGGAGCTGTGCAAGGAGTCCAACGAGGTGATGAGCAAGGCTGGTAGCCAGGTCATACTGAAGAGTCTGCTGAACCTGGAAATTGACCTGGACGCGCTGCCCATGGGGCCGGAGGAGCATAGTCCGGCGGGGATCGAGACGGTCGTCGTGGCTCAGCCGGTGCTCCCGAGGGACCGGAATGCTCTGCGAGTGGACATGGAGAGCGAAAAAGGGGGTTGTCAGAGCTGAAGCAAATAATTACCCTCCAGGGCATGACCGAGGGTCACCGTAGAAGTCGGGGCTCCTCTCTTTGCTTGCCGTCGCCTCGGGCAGTTGGGTGAAAGCACGCCGTACACATCCACTATCGCATCGTCTTGCCTTACTCACTTGGCGAGCGGCATAGGAAAGAAAAGAAATACGAAAGCTCTACGGCAAATAAGCACCTCGTAGCGACGAGTTCTCTCCATTCAGGTCCAGCCAACGCTTGGATTGTTCCTTGCGAGTCTTCGCCATAATATCGTTGAGGACCAACTAACAATCATCAATCCGAATTGGTGTAGTGGTTAACATTTGTCGCTCTCATCCGGGAGCGCCGACAGGCCCGGGGTTCGATTCCCCGATTCGGAAAGATAATTTTTCTTTTTTCTTTTGTCTTCTTCTTTTTTTTTTCTTTTTTCTTTTGTCTTCTTCTTTTTTTTTTTTTTGCCCTTCTCAGAGATTTCGATTTCCCCCAACGTTGAATAATATCATCATCATCACCCTGAAGACCAAGGACACATCTATTCTAGTACTCGGCGCACCGCTAGAAGACAAGTAGATCCTCCTCCTTCCAGCCCAGCCCTGACAAGATGGCCTTGACGCTCTTCTCCATGGCCTCTGGCCCGCAGATGAGCACCATCTCGTCCCTCTCGATGTTCTTACAGGGGCCAACCTCCCGCTCTAATAGCGCCGCATCTATCCGGCCTTGGAGCCCGGCCCATCCTTCACCGGGCTGCGTGAGAAGATACAGAAGCTTGCATTTGTCGGGGTTGCTCGCGGCCATCGCATCCAGCTCGGTCCGGCACAGTATGTCCTCCTCGGCACGGTTGCCATTGAGAACCTGACACCGAGTCGTGTCGTCCGGGTCCTTCATCACGGCCCGCAACACTTGGAAGATCGGGGTCACCCCGGACCCGCCACACACCATGATGAATCGCTTGACGCGGCGCCGCTTTCCCGAGACGGAACACACGCCCCTGCCCAGATATTCGAATCTGCCCACCGGACCCTTCATGTCGACGAAATGGCCCACGGGGATCGAGTCAAGCGCCTGTGTCATCCGCCCGCCTTTACGCCCCGGCGTGTCGCGGTAGATCTTGATCAGCACCTGGAGCTTCCCCCTGTCCGTTCCTTCGGAGATGGGCGTGTACGGGCGGATTATGGCTTCCCTCGTAACCGGATCACGCAGCCGCAACATCAGATGCTGGCCCACAGGGAGACCAACTTGTTGGTCTGCGTGCTCCAGGTCGAACGTGAAGATTTTGCTATCCGAGGACACGGCGCGCTTCCCGGAAAGGATCGCTTTCGTCCATGCTTTTGACTGTAGGAAGATATCGCGAGCTCCCTGAGCGTCGGTGCCAGCATCAGCCGTGACTTCCTCTGTAGAAAGGGCCTTCTGCGCCGCCTCATCTAGCGTACCGATGTGGTAGTCCGGCATCATGGCTTTGGCGTTTTCGCTGTCTGGAGAAGCCGCAGAAGACTCTTGTCAGCTCGTGCTGCCGATATTATATATGGCATCAGACTCACGAATGGTTAGGAACTCCTCGGTTGCATCCTGACCGGCGGCCCCAAAGATGGATGCCGCACCTCCCGGATGGCCTTCTAAGAACGGTGTGCCGTCGTACACCTCACCATTCACGACAAACCATGGTTCATCCTCCCCGGCGTGTTGTCGGAGCTCATGGACGGTGATGCTCCGCTTCACACTTTCCTTGGTCATGCAGATATCCTTGGCTGGCTCTTGCTCGACCGCATCCTGCTCATCGCCTTGAACCTTCTCACCCCAAAGCCCATTTGTCAGATTGCCCCCTTCTTTTTTCACCCGCTCCATCCACCCGCCCGAGAGGAGGGCCGGCTGAGTCGGGTGTTCGAATCGGAGCATGTGCCCTTGTCTATGGACCACCACCCGGTACCACGGGTTGTTCATCATGCCCAGTACGCTCCAGTACATGTCCCTCGGTTGCACCATCAGAGCTTCGTCCATGGCCCGCACCATGATATCGGAGGCGCCAGCGAGCTGGGCGACCGGAATGTCGAGATGCCAGAAGCACCAGCAGAAACAAGTCTCCCTCCACGCCATGTCCACGCGGCCCCCATAGAGCATGTCTCCATCCGGGGCGAGACGGTAATCGTCCTCGGGGTAGCGGATGTCGGCGAGGGTCCAGCTCTTCCCCTTGTCCAGTGTGACCTCGACCCGAGTGATGCCTCTGCCGCCACCCCCATAGGCGTAACCACGAACCGCATACAATGTCGGCGCCGCCTCGACGTCGTCGGAGAGGGGCAATGCCAACGTTTCGTCGTGCGCTGGGTAGCAGGTGGCGCTGTTGGTGTTGAGGTCATAAATGGCGTACCGCTCGTCCTTCCACACGTCGGGTAGGTCTGCGCTCGCCTCGGGGTCGATCGGGGTGGGCAGGACTCGGTTGTCGTATATATGGTACCAGTTGTCGCTCGGCTCTTTGGTGACGATGATCCTCTTGAGCCACTTCACGCTGCGGCCGCCGATCTGCCCGGGGATGACGATCCTCACGGGCCGTCCGTGGTCGGGGTGCAGCAGCTCCCCATTCATACGGTAGCACACGGTGACGCCGCGGTTCGCGTCCATGGCCCAGTTGAGCTTGATGCTGGTCCCGTAGTAGCCGTTGGGAAGCTTATCGGCACCCTCGAAACATAGGTACCGGGCGCCTCGCTTCGGCACGGCGCGTGCCAGTAGGTCGCCAATGGACACACCGGTCCAAAGAGCCGTCGACACGCCGGCGGCACCCCAAGAGAAGCCCTTGGTCTTCCGAACCACGTTCTGTTCTTTGCGGCGGTTCCCTGCGCATACGAGGGTGACCGGGTACGTGATTTGTTCGTAGTCTGTGATGAGATCCCTGAGGGTCATAGTGAAGGGCGACTCGACCATGCCCTCGATGGTGAACTCCCAGTTCAGAATATCCTCGTCTTGGAGCTTCGGCACGGCGCCATGGTTCCGGACGTAGTGCAAGTCCTTGGTGGTGAGGAACCCCTGGTCATAGAGATCGGTCAGGGGCGGCTCGACGTTGAAGGGATGAACACCGGTCAGGCGTATCAGCCTTGGATCTCGAGGCACATGGCTATCGGGAGTTTTGATGTCTTCTGGGAGGACGCTGTTGAGGTTGGGGCGTGGGGGCAGCGGGTACACCCGGGGCCTCTCGGCATCTAGTTCCTCGAATAGGCACAGCTCGCTGGGCTCCTCGGATTCTCCATCGACACTGGGAGACCGGCTCCCTTTGGTTGTTTCTGCCGGGCTTGGAGGAAAGCCGAGGTCTGATTTGAGCGGTACGGTGTCTGGAAGGGCAAACGATGAGTTGGTCCCGAGGACGGCCATGGCTGGGAAGGTGAGCTAGGGTTATCGCGACGCTTAAAGTGAGAGTCACGTCTTGGAACTGGTCTAGGCAGGCCAGGAGAGAGATAATATAAGCAACACAGAACACGGTCATCGTCCACTCGAGATTTTAATAGAGGCCGTCTCCACGGGATCGGGATGGCCGTGGAGTGGGGGGACGGAAGGCGATATGAAGCTCACAAGACAGAAGTGTTATCACTCTGTATGTGCAAGGCACGGACAGTATCATGCATGTCGAGCGGCTCCGAGGAGATGGAAATACTAGGACTAGGTATCTGTGATAATGCCGAGTAGGTCGAGGTGTACTGAAGTGAAGAGGATCCCCGGCGTCCGTTGGGAAGTAATGTCATCAAGAGCTGGGCCATTGGGAGATCTCGTAGATGCAAGACTTCTTATCATGGCCACTTGACCTAAAAAGGAGGAGTTGATAGCAGAGGAGGATCCCAGTGGGCGATGTGAGAATGCGTCGTTGCCGTTCCCCTTATCAGTCGGCATTTCGACGCGTGATTGGCCAGCGGAGCGTCGGAGGTGCTGTGTCCGGAGATGCGACAACCGCTGCGAAAGATACGGCTGCAGCACCTAGAAGACACGCAATACGTACGAAGTATGATATGGTTGGGGTAGAAGTGCCGGTAGTCCGAGATGCAGAGGCTGGGGTTGGCAGCCTTGTGCTAGAGACGGATGAATAGACAGTAAACCATCGTGTCAGTTTCTTCCAAGTTGGAATCAATGACCATTGACGATCTATCACCTCAATCAAGATGCATTGAACCTAGTCCAGGCATTTGTAGCTCCTCAGGCCCCAGAGGGGTTGGTTCAAGGGAGACGGGAGATCCAAGATCCATCATCAACCTGTGCTCTAAGCTGGCGATGGACGGAACAGGGGTTGTAGATTCAAAAGTTGCAGGTATGGCGTGCATCATCATGCTGATCGATGTGAGACGAAAAACAATACAGATCAAGTTAATAATCCAGGGGCACTTGTCGAGTTCTTCGTATTGACAAGGTGTGTCTTTAATACGATGAAAGTTGACGATGATTTTGATGGTGTTGTGGAAATGCAGGAATTACCCAGTAAGTACGTACTTCCTCCTACAATAGTTGCGGGAAGGAAGAACGGTTCTCCGAGATTGCCCCGCACTGATGAGTAATAACGTAGCCTCATGCTTAGGTCAATCGGGTGGGGAATCTGTTGTCACTGACGCAAGTATCCTCCTATGTCGACAAGGCGAAAATAGCTAGAGTGGCCGATAAGGCAGTACACGCGCAAGCAAACCAAAACAGTACCAAACTCTTACGTTCAAGTACCGCTCCGGATCGAAAGTGGATAGTCCCATCCATCCATACAGGTCGGTCCGTTCCTGACATTTTTGGCTCACCAACGCCGCAGAAGGAGAGGAGGAGCAGCAGCGACATGCCGTCACCACAAAACCAAAAGCTCAGCCTCTAACTCCCTGCACCTTCTGCATTCTTGCCTTCCTACTCCTCTCTTGCCGCGTCTACTCAGCCTTGCGAGACTCGCGCCAGCTTCACTTCCCCCGAGGCCTTGCTCCTTCATCCAACCGCATGCCCCAAGGGACTTGCGAATACCGATGCCGATCTTCATCATCAGCACGCCACACCACTCGCTAGATCCATTATCGAGTCCATAGCAGCCCGGATATCGAATTTCTCTCCACCAAGAAGCTGTGCGGATGTAGCATCCTCAAGGTCCCCCGAACCCCGACCATCATACCCATAGAAATTCCATCCACGATCCGTCATGGACCGTGCCAGGAAGCGTTAGTCCCTTCCGCTTCTCCCATCCGCTGCCTTCTTCGGCGTTGCTATCGATTTTTATATTGACTTGATTACGCAGGCGAATTGCGCTCCCTTAACTCCCGCGCATGGGACGGCGAGATAGGTCAGTACCCCCCTGTCCCGCCTCCTTAACCCGTCCTTTTCTGCTGCCCATCCTCCATGACTCCCCTCTGCTCCCAGTCCTCCAGTCAACTCAAGCCACTGACACTGCTCTCTCGCCACTGTTTAGACCTCCTTCCTGTGAGCAAGTCTCTCGACTCGTCCCTCAAAAAGAACACGGCGTTCATAAAGCGACTGCGCACCGCCATTTCCGCCGCAACCCTAAATACCTTCCTCCAGGAGATCCGAACCCTGAGCCTTCATAAGTACCTATCCGAGATCATATCTGCCTGCTATGAGGGCCTATGCCGCCTCAAGTCGCCCGGCGAGGTCGATGCCGGCGTAGAGATTGTCAGCGCCCTCCACCAGCGCTTCGGTCCGGCCGAGTTCACCGAGCACCTCGGATGGCTGCTGGGCAAGGGCATGGCCACCCCCGACAAGAGTGCTCTCAAGGCCCTGGCTCCCGATGTCCGCGAAAAGGAAGAGAAGGACCGCCTGAGTCGCCAGCGCGTCCTCCTGCGCGTCGTCACCGAGCTCTGGCTTGTCGGCGTGCTGAGAACCTTGGACGACGTCACCCGCCCGGACGACGCTACCAAGGGGGCTACCGGCAAGGTCGCCGACCTGAAGCACAAGTCGACCGCCGGAAAGGGTGGGCCTGCCGAGCCCTTCCCGCTGGAGGTCCTGAAGGACCTCCTTGGCCACGACCGCGAACATGCCAACCTACCCCTGCTCGTCATCTTCGTCAAGTCTTTCTGCTGGGACATTCTCGGCGTCAGGCCTGCCGGTTCCGAAGGCCGCAAGACGGTCGAGGAGGATGGTGCGACCATGGCTGCCAACGGCGTGTCCCAGCACACCGACTCTGTGCCCGAGCCCGATGCCGACGCCGATGCTGACGCCCACGCCGATGTCGATACCAATGCCGATGACAACGCTACAGACCAACCTTTCACGCCCCCCGAGCTGCGGGAAAAGTTCCGTAACGTTCTCAAGCGGTACTTTGAAGACGTCAAGGGCCATCTCGTCCGTGACCAAAAGGCGATCCATGCGCAAGCTCGACGCAACGCCGAAGCGTACGTCAAGTCGGGCGAGGTCTTCGAAGACCGCCAGGCGAACTTTGAGAAGCAAGTCAAGGCCCAGGAGCGAATCGTTGCCAATGCCCAGGCCATCGCCGACGTCATCGGTGCCGACATGCCCGACCTCAAGGACAACGACGATTCGGGCGCAGGCAACGGATCCATCAGTCTCCTCAAGACGGGGGAATATCTCAAGGGCCTGGCCGACGGTGCCGGTATCTGGGAGGACGAGGACGAAAGGCGCTTCTACGAAAACCTCGTCGACCTGAAGGGCAAGGTGCCGGCCATCCTTCTCGAAGATGGCAAGAAGAAGAAGCCCGAAAACGACGAGCAGGTCGGGAAGAAGGCGACGACTACTGCTGACTCGGCCGAGGGGGCCGAACCGCCGGCACAACCTGAACCGATCGACGACCAGTCGTTGGCCATTGCCAACAAGACCATCGGCGCCCAGGTGGATGCCATCGTCGCCCGCCTCCCCGACCTGACCAGCAAGGAGGCCATCGACCAGACGGCCGTCGACTTTTGCTTTTTGAATTCCAAGGCGTCCCGGAACCGGCTCATCAAGGCCCTGACCGAAGTCCCCAAGGGCCGCGGCGACCTGCTGCCCTCTTGGGCGAGACTGGCCGCCACCCTGGGCCAGTACATGCCCGACGTGCCCAAGGGCCTCGTCGACTACCTGGACGCCGAGTTTCGCAGCCTCCAGAGGCGCAAGGAAAAGGGGTTCCTCGGACAGGTCCGCCTCGCCAATATCCGGTACCTGGCCGAGCTCACCAAGTTTGGCGTCGTCCCCGAGCACGTCGTGTTCCACTGCCTCAAGGTCAGCATGGACGATTTCTCCAAGATGAATATCGAGATCATCTGCAACCTGCTCGAGAACTGCGGGCGGTACCTGCTCCGCAACCCGGAGACGTCCCCGCGCATGGCGACGTTCCTCGAAACCCTCCAGCGGAAAAAGTCGGTCCAGCACATCGGCCAAGCCGAGCGCATGCTCATCGAGAACGCCGTCTACTACGTCGACCCGCCCGAGCGGCCGGCCATTGTGCAGAAAGAGAGGACGCCCATGGAACTGTTTGTCCGCCGGTTGGTCTACATGGACATGACGAAACGGAATGTCAGCAAGATTCTGAAGCAAATCCGGAGGCTGCACTGGGAGGAGTCGGATGTAAGTGATTTTGGTGTTCGGACGCCGTGGCCTCATTTTCTTTTGCTGAACTTCTCTCGTGATCAGGTCGTGGATATCCTCGAAAAGGTGTTCTCCAGGCCAGGCCGTGTTAAGTACGGGAACATCCACCTCTTGGCCATCCTCATGGGCGCTCTCTACCGCTACCATGCGTCGTTCGTCATCCGGGTCATCGACAACGTGATCGAGTCCATCGTTTTTGGACTGGAGCTGAACGACTACAAGTACTATCAGCGGCGCATCGCCGAGGTCAAGTATCTCGGAGAGCTTTACAACTATAGGATGGTCGAGCACCCGGTCATCTTCGATACCATGTACAAGATTGTGACATTTGGACACGGCGGTCCTCCCATACCCGGGCGAATCAACCCCTTGGACCCCCCGGACGATTTCTTCCGAATCCGACTGATCGCGACCATCTTGGAGACGTGTGGGATGTACTTTGCCAAAGGTGCCGCCGGCAAGAAGCTGGACTACTTTTTGTCCTTCTTCCAGTACTACATCCACACCAAACACCTGCTGCCCATGGATATCGAGTTCATCGTACAGGACACGTTTTCTCTGACGCGCCCCCAATGGAAGCTCGCCACCAACCTGGAGGAAGCTGCGAAGACGTTCCAGCTCGCCATCGCACAAGACCAGAAGCTCTCGGGGGCCGACAAGGCAGCGGCCGAAGCAGCCGAGGCGGCCGAGGCGGACGACGGCTCTTCCGCGTCTTCGGACGATGATGAAGACGGCGATCCGGATCTGCCCGAAGGCGAAGGGGACGGTGACGACGACGACGAGGAGGACGAGTCGGACGAGATGGGACACGATGACGAGGAACACGCATACTCGGGACGAGACTCCCACTCCAACTCGGACGACGAGGCCATCGTCGTTACGCGCCAAGAGCAGTACATTGACCCGGAGGAGGAGGCCGAGTTTGAGCGCGAGTACGCCAAGATGATGGCGGAGAGCCTGGAGTCGCGCAAGTTTGAACGCAAGCCGCTCTTTGACGTGCCCCTGCCCGTCCGTCCGAAGACCAAGGACCTCTCTAGCTCGAGCGACCAGGCGGCATCGGGCCCCGGTCCGACCATGGCGTTTTCGCTTTTGACGAAGAAGGGCAACCGCCAGCAGGTAAACACGCTGTTTCCCGTTTTGTTTTCACTTTGGATCTAACGTCAGTGGCTATAGACACGCACGGTGGAAGTGCCATCCGACTCGACGTTTGCCGTCGCGATGAAGAACCAGCAGCAGGCCGAGAGAGAGGAGCAACAGCGCATCAAGAACCTCGTCCTGAATTACGAAATTCGGGAAAACGAAGAACAAGATGGTGAGTTATGCTTGCAACCTTTTGGTCTGAATGCCCGTATTCACGACAGTCTAGGTCACGACAAATCGAGCACTTACCACTACAGCCGGATGGACCGAGGCGGCAAGGACCGTGGTGGCGTACAGCGGTCGCGTAAGCTTCAGCTCAGCGATGTTGATTGGTATGAATCCTCCAGCAGGCGTAGTAGGCGGTTGAACCAGCATCCCCGATCGGAAGCATTTGCAATTCGAGAAGCCGGCGGGAAAGGGAAACGTCAAGCGACTATTACCCCTTCCTACAAGCGTATCCCGACCGAGGCGCGAAGCCGGCGCCGGTCCGGTTTCTCGCGCACACACGGGATTCCTCCCCCGGATGACATGGTTGAAAATGAGACATACATTTACTAACAGGGCGAACCATCATCGCCGCTCTTACAGGACCTGAGGCAGACTTTACTAGACGAAAACAAAAATTCTCTTCTTTCGACATGGCGTGGACTGACGCACCACCTCATCCGAGCACCTACCAGACGAAGCACGGTTTTCGACGATGTGGTTCGTCGTCCAGCCGACCGCACGGCCGAGACAACTGAAAACTCTTCACCTGGCGATCCACACGAAGAGCCTCGCCTGCTCATCGCGACAACGCAGCCATCCATCCCGTTGCCGCCGAGACGGCGACCTTGGACCAATCCTCCCGTGCCGTTCTGGTTTTACTGGCAACAGAGCAAGAGGGCGGGGGGAGATGGATGCGGGAAGTAGCGAATGGGTGCCGACGCTCTTGATGCACTTGGCGACGACGTGCCATTACGAGGTGGTGGCATTCGCGGTCAAGGGACCGAGTGTGCTGGCGGAGAGGGTATGGAGCGTAGAGCTAGGGTAGGGAAGCAGAAGCCTACCAGCAGGCAGTAGGACTTGTTGTGGGAGCCTTGGGAGCTGGCAGTTGGTAGGATGCGGTTCATCTTTGTATCCCACGCCGTAGCCGCGAGGTCGGATCGGATGGGTGGATTGCGGACTTTGGCTGCTCGGCTCACTCGGCTGTCTCCATGCGGGCTGACGACAGATGTTGCATGGTTGTGGTTGAGATGTCTGGGCTTGGTTCATGTCAACATGGTCCGATTTAGGTTTGATGCATTTATCACAGTCGTTACAGGAAAGCAGATTTACGAGATGCGTATTTGCGGGCAGAGCCTGATTGTCTTGACTATCGTTGTGTCGCGAAAGGGTGGACGGACGGGTCGCTGTCTGCAAAGCGACGGGGTGAAGACACGCAGAGCCATAGGCACTGTGTCGTTCAGACGTCTTTCGTACCAGTCTTTCGTAGAAGCCCTTCGTAGAAGTGGTTCGGTAGATTTGAGAGAGGATGATATCGCACACTCGGACAATCAGTCAAGGTGGCAGGACATTAGCAGCACTTGTAGCTCAGCAACACCATTGACTAGCCTTTATGGCAATGAAGCTGGGCTGCAGTCGTGCGTAGTACTGAGGTTAGGTGATCTCCCCATTCCCCGAAGTTTGCGACTAGGAAATGAAGCTATTCAGACGGCGTACACAACATGGTTCAGCCCTTTTTGGCAAACTTTAAAGCAGTTTTCGAAGAGCAACGTATTAATTAAATCATGCTCGACGAAAGGCGTTAAATGTATGACGAAAAGGCGTAATAGGAACAGCCATCCAAGGCTTGGAGGTCGATGCCAGGAAGACGTTGGTGGAAGAGGCAGTAATAACTTTAATTAGTTCGTCCACCTCGACTTGACTACACAAGTTGGCTTTATTATTATTGATGCAGGTAAGGACCCCAGGTGTTGGGTCTTGGAGTTGAACTGCGTCGGGTTGTAGCAAGGGTAAGGAATCGGGCCATCGTGATAAGACCAACCTGGGAGAGTAGGGCCTTATGTCGTCCCGGATTATCGCATGATCGGCCTAGTTTGTCGTATCGCGATTGAGGTTCATCGTGGCGGTATGACACTGGTTGGTAAAGGCACGACCAACGATGAAGGTCTGCATAGACGCGAGACTGGGAGAGATTCCCAACCTCTGGACCTGACCCATATCTCTGCTGGGCCCATATGCCGACAAGTGTTCGCTTCAAGGCTTGACAATCAAGCGGTCTCGTATTCAATGCGCCCAAGTGGGACTCTTGCAAAGGGCAGTGGCAAGTGACGGACATGAGGCATCCGCGGTATCTTCTCAGTAATGACTCGCCGGCGTTTGCTTGAAGACATCAAGATTAACGTCTAGACGTTGTTGTCTGTCGACTACTCAAGCGGCTGTCGAGACACCGGCATTTGCTTAGGACCAAACAAACAGGGCACGATGTGTTGATTGGCGACAAGGTGGGCAGTAAAGGATTTTATACGAAGCTGAAATAGATCCCTGAAGAGATCATCCCACATCCTTGCCCAGTGAGAGCTGCAGGTATCCGGACCCGCCAAGGCGATGCAGCATGGACCTTGGACGCTGCTGAACTCTGCCCTTGCAGCGAGACTGCCTTGTCTGTTCTCTGTTCTCTCTTTGCTTTTTTTCTTTATCTTTTTCTTTTTTTTCTTCCTATATTCTTTCTATATGGACGAAAGAAAGCTTGCCATGTCGCCGTCGCTACGAAATGAACATACGAGTTGGTTTTCATAAAGATTGAAACTAGATCGGCCGAAATGGCCGACGATAGTACGGCCGAGTGGCCTGTAAAAGACGTGAGTTGAGCGTGGTGATCCCTTCAAGTCCCTCGGCTGACTGGTTAGATTGTATATACTTCCATCGTCGGCCTCGTCATGCTGGCTGCGTTTCTGGAATGGTTTCTGTGGCTGGCTGCTTTCCTATATTGCCTCTGGAAGGTGTTTGTAAAGGCCGAACACTGGACCATCCGTGTCTTGTCCGTGGTGGTGGCCTTTTTCTTCACTGCCTTGCGGTATGTTGTCAAGCCTCTCTTATGATCACGCCTATAAGGTCAAAGTTAACACTTCTAGGTGCATCTTCCTCCCCATCATGATCGTCACGTTGCCGCTGCCCAACGCCGTGTCCAGGCACTGGCCGCCGGCCATGGTCCACTTCCTCCAGTGGTTCGCCTTTTGGAGCTTCGCCTGCCTCCTCACCGTCCCCTGGCTGTTCTGCGTCTACCAGCTCGTCACCCACCAGCTCGGCCGCACCAGGCGCATCAAGCGGCTCCTCGACGAGGTGTCGGCGCCCAAGGTGGTCATCGTCATGCCCTGCTACAAGGAGGAGCCCGACGTGCTCATCACCGCCGTCGACTCGGTCGTCGACTGCGACTACCCGGCCTCGTGCATCCACGTCTTCTTGTCGTTTGACGGCAGCGACCAGGACGACCTCTACCTCAGCACCATCGAGAGGCTCGGCGTCCCCATGATCCTCAACTCGTACCCGCGGAGCATCGACGTCACCTACAAGTCGGCCCGCATCACCGTGTCGCGGTTCCCGCACGGCGGCAAGCGCCACTGCCAGAAATCCACCTTCAAGCTCATCGACAGGGTGTACGAGGCCTACCTCCGCCGCAACGACAACCTCTTCCTCCTCTTCATCGACTCGGACTGCATCCTCGACCGCCACTGCCTGCAGAACTTTGTCTACGACATGGAGCTCAGCCCGGGCAACCGCCGCGACATGCTGGCCATGACGGGCGTCATCACGTCCACCACCAGGAAGCACAGCCTCATCACCCTGCTGCAGGACATGGAGTACATCCACGGCCAGCTGTTCGAGCGCACCGTCGAGTCCGGCTGCGGCGCCGTCACCTGCCTCCCGGGCGCGCTGACCATGCTCCGGTTCTCGGCCTTCCGCCGCATGGCCAAGTACTACTTTGCCGACAAGGCCGAGCAGTGCGAGGACCTGTTCGACTTTGCCAAGAGCCACCTGGGCGAGGACCGGTGGCTGACGCACCTGTTCATGATCGGCGCCAAGAAGCGCTACCAGATCCAGATGTGCACGTCGGCGTTTTGCAAGACCGAGGCCGTGCAGACCACGCGGTCGCTGGTCAAGCAGCGCCGCCGCTGGTTCCTGGGCTTCATCACCAACGAGGCCTGCATGCTGACCGACTGGCGCCTGTGGAAGCGCTACCCGGTGCTGGTGCTGGTGCGCTTCATGCAGAACACCATCCGCACCACCGCCCTCCTCTTCTTCATCCTGCTGCTGGCCCTCATGACCACGTCGAGCCGCGTCGACCAGCTGCCCATCGGCTTCGTCGCCGTGTCGCTGGGGCTCAACTGGCTCCTGATGCTCTACTTTGGCGCCAAGCTCAAGCGCTTCAAGATTTGGCTCTACCCGCTCATGTTCCTCGTCAACCCGCTGTTCAACTGGTTCTACATGGTCTACGGCATCTTCACCGCGGGGCAGAGGACGTGGGGCGGGCCCCGGGCCGACGCCGCCGCCGCCGACACCCATACCACGGCCCAGCAGGCCATCGAGAGGGCCGAGGAGGGGGGCGACGACCTCAACGTCGTGCCCGAGTCGTTTATCCCGGCCGCCATTGCCCGGAAGGAGAGCCTTCGACAGGAGAAGGGCGGTGCTGGTTTCGCGTACGGTGGAGATGAAGACGGCGGGGAGGAAGAGGAAGACGAAGACGAAGAAATAGAAGGAAGGGTAGGCGGCCTCGGACGAAGGGGAAGCGTGGTTCGGCCACCGGATGCCGTGGACGGGCGGTTCGTGGCGCGATCCAGGACACGGGGAGGCTGGTATACACACCCGGACGAGTCGTCGCCCCTCAGCAGCATCGCCGTGGACGACCTTGACGACCCAGGCAAAGTCGGTCCCCCCCACCGGAGACTGGGATCAGGGTCGCGGTCTCGGGGCAAGCGCAAGGTCGACAGGGAGTCGTCGAAGCGCACGGCGAGTAGTTCGGGGAGCATTTCGAGCCGGATAGAGCGTTTCGTCATGGGAGACGAGGATCGCAGGAAATACGAACTGGCAACGCAGCAACCACCACAGCAGCAGCAGCAGCAGTATTCCAGCCACACCACCCGCGACTCGGCGATGCCGCACTGGGGGTATTGGCGAGCTGGTGGTAGTGGTAGCCGGGGTTCCAGGCGGACGTCGGTCCCGCCGCCGGGTCGAGTTTTCGAGTTTCACGACCCGGCCGAGCTGAGGCGGGCCGGGTTTAGTGATTCCCCCATGTCACAGAGGGAGTGACAGGCCAAGAATACGAAGTACGAATAGTAACGAATCGAAGAATCACGAACACTCTGTACGGTACCGTAGTGGGTCTCGGTGTATTCGGTGTATCTCGGTGACGAATCTGTACTCGTACTTGTACCATTGTGTCACAGCGTCGATGGAGGGGTATGTGACAAGGATCCTATTGGACGTCCCCATTCTGAAGGCTGAGAGAATTCTTTCACAAAGAAACGGTAACAGAGACACAAAATGGAAATTCAAGTCGAACTCGAAATCCCCTTCTACATACTTGTAATTACGTTGTACTTCGCATCACCATCTCGCAAAGCTCAAGATGCACTTCTTGTTGCTTCGTTCACTCAATACCAAAATGGATACGTATGACGTAAAGGTATGCTAATATAAACTGACCTTCAGAACAGAAGAAGAGAGCATGGAGGAAAGGGAAATTATTAGGAAGTCGCTTTCGATGCTGTGAGATGACTCGAGAAAGTTCCATCCAGTTCGACGCGCAACGGCTTGTTTGGCGGGGCAAGTCAGTGGTACGAAAAGAGTACTTTGCAACCGGCCACTTGGTGGGGTTCTGTCGTCTTTCTATTCGTGGGCCAGCCCTCCCAAACTCGGCCGAGATGGATTCGTGGCTCACAATGAATGGGAGCTGGATGTACCTCTGCTGTTCCTGGTACTTTGCGCCCTGCGCAACGATGAAAGAGCCCGCTACCCCTCCATGAAGAACCATCACCTCGGGCAGGTATGCCTGCTTGCTGCCTGCCCTACATATCTACCTAGCTAAGCTATATGTAATTACTCGCCCCTTTCGTACTTCGTAGTATCTACCTGAATCTACCTGAATCTCGGGTTATCGCGACAAAAGACGACTGAAATTTTCCTCATCCGTCAAACCAAGGAACATCGACGTCCATCATCACCACCAACTGACAACGCATCACCTCCAAGCCAACGGAAATATCAGCATAGTCCAAATTCTCCGGAAAATACGCTGCTTGTTTATTTCCACTTCTTTTACATCCCGAATTCACCTTAGTAGATCCCGCTTGGCCCACTCGGGTACTTCAGAGAGAGGAAGAAAAAAAAAAAGAAAACAAAAAAACGGAAAATAATTTTTTTTTTTCCCTCTTTAATTGTTTGTTGCCCCTCTTTCTCGACTCGCCCACCAAAATCTCATCCTCCCGCATCTAGATCCTTCTGACCGCTTTACTTGACCGCCACCCCACCGGCCCGGTCCCTTCACACGTCTGGTCTCTCTCTATCGTACAGACAGACCTGCTTTTTTTTTCTCTACTTCTTCGCTGCAGCCTCGCTGCCCACCATCCCACTATCATAACACACCCACCATCCCAAACCACTGTTAACTTTATACCGCCACCATGAGTGTTGTCGGTAGGTTCTGCCTCTCAACTCCACCCCGGATAAACCCTCAATAGCCTCAGCAGCCTCAGCTGACATTCTTCCTCTACAGGTGTCGATTTTGGAACCGTCAAAACGGTCATCGCCGTCGCCAGGAATCGTGGCGTCGACGTGGTACGTATCTCCTCCAGTCGTTGCGACCAAGACCACAAAATCCACATCAACTAACCATCGCGACGTCCGGCCGTAGATTACCAATGAGGTCTCCAACCGATCCACCCCGTAAGTCCCTCCCTCCCCTATCTTCCACGTATGAATGGTAATGCTAAACGCCTCGCTCCCAGGTCCCTTGTGGGATTCGGTCCCAAGTCGCGATACCTCGGCGAGACGGCCAAGACCCAGGAAATGTCCAACCTAAAGAATACCGTCGGCTCTCTAAAGCGCCTAGCAGGCCGTGCCTTCAACGACCCCGATACCCAGCTCGAGCAAGCCCACATCTTCGCCCCCCTCGTCGACATCAATGGCCAGGTCGGCGCCGAGGTCAACTACCTCGGCAAGAAGGAGAGGTTCACCAACACCCAGCTCATCGCCATGTTCCTGAGCAAGATCAAGCAGACCGCCGCCAACGAGACCAAGCTGCCCGTCTCCGACCTCGTCATGAGCGTCCCCGTCTGGTTCACCGACATCCAGCGCCGCGCCCTCATCGACGCCGCCGAGATTGCCGGCCTCAAGCTGCTCCGTCTCATGAACGACACCACCGCCGCCGCCCTCGGCTGGGGTATCACCAAGCTGGACCTCCCCGGCCCCGAAGAGAAGCCCAAGAGGGTCGCTTTCGTCGACGTCGGCCACAGCTCCTACACCTGCTCCATCGTCGAGTTCCGCAAGGCCGAGCTGGTCGTCAAGGCCACCGCCTACGACCGCCACTTTGGCGGCCGCAACTTTGACAAGGCCATCGTCGACCACCTGCAGAAGGAGTTCAAGGGCAAGTACAAGGTCGACATCATGGAGCACCCCCGCGCCCTGGCCCGCACCCTCTCCGCCGCCGAGAAGTGCAAGAAGATCCTGTCCGCCAACCAGCAGGCCCCCGTCAACGTCGAGTCGCTCACCCCCGACATTGACGGCTCCGCCATGATCACCCGCCAGGAGCTGGAGGCCATGGTCGAGCCCCTCCTGAACCGCGTCCACGAGCCCCTGGAGCGCGCCCTGGCCGATGCCAACCTCACCAAGGACGACATTGACGTCATCGAGATCCTCGGCGGCGGCTCCCGCGTGCCCGCCGTCAAGGAGAGGATCCAGGCCTTCTTCGGCAAGAACCTGTCCTTCACCCTCAACCAGGACGAGGCCGTCGCCCGCGGCTGCGCCTTTAGCTGCGCCATCCTGTCGCCCGTCTTCCGCGTCCGCGACTTTGCCGTCCAGGACATCACCCCCTACCCCATCGAGTTCACCTGGGAGAAGGCCCCCGACATCCCCGACGAGGAGACCAGCCTGACCGTCTTCAACCGCGGCAACGTCGTGCCCTCCACCAAGATTCTGACCTTTTACCGCAAGCAGCCCTTTGACCTCGAGGCCAAGTACGTCAACCCCGACCAGCTCCCCGGCAAGATCAACCCCTGGATCGGCCGCTTCTCCGTCAAGGGTGTCAAGGCCGACGGCAAGGACGACTTTATGATCTGCAAGCTCAAGGCCCGCGTGAACATTCACGGCGTCCTGAACGTCGAGAGCGGTTACTACGTGGAGGACCAGGAAGTTGAGGAGGAGATTAAGGAAGACGAGGGCGAGAAGAAGGACCCGGATGTAAGTTCTTTTTTTCCTTTCTTCGTTCTGTTTCTCCTTTCTTTTCCCCCTACCCTCCCTCGTTCTGCTCCATCCCTTCCTTTACCTCCCCTCCCTTTCTTTCTGTACCTTTTCCCAAAGTTTGCCTTGCTTTGGTTTCCCATTTTACCAACATATCATTCCAGTCTTTTGCCGGCCGCGCAGACCGATTCTTAAACAAGCTAACACGCACCTTCTCCGACAAGGCCATGGACACCGACAATAAGGAGGAAGCTCCCAAGAAGACCCGCAAGGTGAAGAAGCAGGTTCGCAAGGGCGACCTCCCCATCGTGAGCGGCACCGCTTCTCTTTCCGAGTCCGCCAGGGCTGCTTTCCTCGAGAAGGAGTCGGCCATGGTCATGGAAGACAAGCTCGTTGCCGACACGGAGGAGAAGAAGAACGAGCTCGAGACGTACATCTACGACCTCCGGAATAAGCTTGACGACCAATACGCCGAGTTTGCCAGCGAGGACGAGAAGACTAAGATTAAGGCCAAGCTGGACACCAGCGAGGTGAGTACTTTGGCTCCCCGTCTCTTCTCTTCCATTGAAGCCGTCTCTAACGCCATGCAGGACTGGCTCTATGACGAGGGAGATGACACGACCAAGGCCGTCTACATTGCCAAGCTGGACGAGCTGCGCGCCATGGCCGGCCCCATTGTGCAGCGCCACTTTGAAAAGGTAGACGCCGAGCGTCGCGCCGTCCAGGAGAAGCTAGAGGCCGAGCGCGCCGCCAAGCGCGCCGCCGAGGAGGAGGCCCGCAAGGCGGCCGAGGCCGAGAAGGGCCCCGAGCCGAGCAAGGATGAGGAGATGACCGATGCCGAGGCCAAGCCGGAGGTGGAGGAGGCTGGCGAAGGCACCAAGTAGGAGGCCCTCGTCTCGTAGTAACGCTCTCGCCTTTTTTCTCCCCTTTCTCTCCCTCCCTCACTCTCACACACAAACACTCTCTCTTTCCCTCCCTTTCCCTCCCCCCTTACTCCCTCTTCGACTTGGTATGATGGATGATGATATGGCGAACCGGTTAGATGGAATCGGGGATAAATGAAGAAAGAACACGATTGGCAAGGTTCGCAATGGAATGGGCCGCTGGTGGAACAAGGGTAAATTGACGGAAGGCAGTCGGAAAAGAAGCCCAACAGCCTCCGACGAATGACCGCGGGATGAGCCAAAAAAGGGTAATGAAACAGCACATAGAATAGACCGATGTTATGAACTGACTCCCTGCTATATTGCTTCCCTAGGTTCGTCCAGAGGATTGTGTGACGGGACTGCCGCTGATTTCAACCACGGTCATCTATAAATGGGAACGTAGTATGGGCGTTTTGTTGTCTATCCAACAACGAAGCCATTTACACAGCGCTGCATTGGAATCAGGAAGCATGTGGACTTGTCGATGCTCCTCCATTCCATCTTATCCAACTAACATGACATATCACAGGGTCGTTTGGGTTCATCCAGACGAATGCGATACATTGGCTCACTTCAATACTCTCGACGCAAGGAAAGGAGACGGGTGCTTGAAGAAATCTATTTTCGGCTTTTCCTGCTTTTCCTGCCTCTTCTCTTCGTTTTGATTGTTCGTCATCCGTGCCTTCACCCGGTAAAGGAGATCTTCCATACATGCATTATACTGACCGACAGAGGAAGGAAAAGGAGCGTGGTGATTTAAGAAAAGAAACGGCAAAACGAGGGGGGACGAGAGAAGAAAGGAACGAAATCCCCCCTTTTTTCCTTCGACTCAAGTTTCCTTCCCATAGACCGACCCCTGAACAGCTGAACGGAAACCTGACCTCGTCCAGACACTTAGGGAATGTCAAAGAGAGGCTTGAGCTTGACAATGAGCTGCCACTCCTCGGTGGTGACGTCCTTGCGGTAATACTCCTTGAGGGTGTCGATGCTCTGACGCGAGATGAGACTGTACAGAGTATCCTCCTCCTCGAGATGGCGGCCGTACGTGGGCTGGTTACCGCCCATTTCAATCTTGACCGCCACCGCCGGCTGCGCCTTCTTGCACGACTGGATCTGCTTGTGATCGCGCTCAATCGACGTCCTAATAGCGAAACGCGGGTTAGTAAGTGGACGATCAACAAAGAAGGACTTGACGAAGCAAAGGGAGGGGGGGGGGGGGGGGGGGGGGGGGGAAACACCCCCCCC